>NW_012267300.1:5014158-5110065 GCF_000151885.1 Dipodomys ordii
AAAGGGGGGGGGGGGGGGCGGGGATGATGCTAAGCATGAAGCAGGCTGACCTGATGAGCCTTTTCTAAGAGACAACTGCACTTTAGGCCTCAGCTTCCTCTTCATGTCTCAGATTCTGTGGTAACTTTAGTTATGGAGTGGGCTGCAATTTCTTCTCTGTCTTTTGGGAAGTCTGTCAGAGGCGGGACAGTGTGAGGTCCCTGTGTGTTTGTGTTTGGCCAGGGTCTCTGATAAAGGGGGGGGGGGCGTTCTGTTTCTCTAGTTACTGGGAGCAGCAGTGGTTGGCCAGGAGTGTGAAGTACAGATTGTCTTCAAGAACCCCCTACCTGTAACCCTCACCAACGTCGTCTTCCGCCTTGAAGGCTCTGGGTTACAGAGACCCAAGGTCCTCAATGTTGGGTGAGTCTGAACTTTTCTCCTGTCCCTGATGTTGCCTATCTTTTCTCTTTGGCTGCTGTAGGCTTCAGTATTGTTTTTCCTTTTGGATCCACAAAACAGCTTGGGACAAGCTGGCAACCTTTGTGACTCAAGTCAGGGGCTTAAGGAGACCTGTTGGCAGTCCATGCTGCCATGCAATTGTCACTATCCAATTAGGGAACTAAAACTCCATATGGGGTCATTTGTGACCCTTGCTAGCATTTGTCCAGCACTGAAGAGTTGACCAGGCACAGGCAGGACTCTTATTTGGAGATCACAAAGGCCCTTTAAAGTACATCAGAGATCATAAGCCCAGAAACCCTAAAGACTTGGATTCCAGTTCCATTATTCCTTACTAGGTGCCCTTGGGTGAATGACTTAGCTTCCCTAAACCTCCATGTTTTCACTGTCAAGTGCAGATAACAATAGTACCTGCCCCTTAGATTGTTTAAGCCAGGAGGTGGCAGAAAGTTAGTCCTCTGCTACTAGTTTTATTTCCATGATCAGTCCAGGATTACAAATGAGGAGGCTGGAGCCATACCTTAGAGTCTCACAGCTCATAAGGGTAGACTGTTCTCTACCGTGGTGGCATGTACCAACCAGACTCTTCAGCTGGCTACCTGGTTTGTGCCCTGAGAGCCAAGTAGCAATTCCAAAGGAGTTAGCTCCAAGCCACACACAGCCTGGCCCCAATCCAGGGTTAGGGGAGGCTCTGATCCCAGAAGGGCACATAGAGCACTTGTGTCCCCTGGCCTGTGGCTGTCATTTCTGACACAGACACCTGAAGCCTTATCCCCACTCCAGAAAAGCACAGAGAGAAAGCGGAGAAGGTCAGAAGCTAACCTTTAAAACCAGCTTTCAGGGCTCCTGATGAAATCTCTAAGTGTAGGAATGATTAAATTAAAGAATTTCCCTGACTAGGTCAGAAATATAACTTGTATATACAATATAGGTTGAAGCTATAGAGTAAGTTTGGAATATTAATTATTTTTAAATAATAAAAATGTTGTATTTTGCTTTGAGAAGGCTCCTGAGGGAAAGCAGATCCACAAGAGGGGAGAGGGGTGAAGGACCCCTGCCCACCTGAAGACCCCTACTCCCCATCTTCCCTTATGCCTATTGGTGGTGACCATTAGGTCCAAGCTAAAGAGTCTCCTCTCCTGATCTTTTCCCCCAGCCGGGACCCCTGGGGATGCTGTGCCACATCACAAAGTAGCACTGTCCTCAGGATACCTTATTAGGATGTCTGGGTGCCCAGAGAGATGCTAGACAGCTTGCCCTACTAAGCCTGCCCTGGGATGTCTGTCAGTCACACTCATGTCATGATGGAATCTCCCCTGTCCTGGGGACAGACACCTCCTGGCAACTCTACCAGGCCTTTGACTCTTGCCCTCACTTGGATGTAAAGAAAACACCATTGTGCTGAGCCTCTGGAGACCTGGCCTCTGTCTTCAGCTGTAGGGCTTCCCTGAGTCTCTCCTGCCCAAGGGCCTGACCTCCACAGAAAACGAGAGGGTTAGATGGTGGCTCCTCCTCAGGAATTGCTCTCTTTGCACATTCTGCAGATAGTTAGCTGCTGTAACAAGACTAGAGTGTCCAGACATTTGGGAACTGGAAGGGGACATCCCTGAGCTGTTGGTTCAGATTTATTAGATTCCTAGATGGGTGTTCCTTGGCCTCTCATTTGTACATCAAAGGCTGTGGTATGGAACCCCATTATACCATAAGGTGTGCCACCCGAATGGAGTGACTGTCCACTTAATAAACATTCCAGGACCTACGCCTCCAGAGGGCTGTTGTCACCACCCAAACAGTCATGGGGAGGCTGCACTTGTGTTCCAATCCCTCAGGAATCTCCCCCAGGGCCTACAATGTCCTTAGAGTGGCCAGTTTTCCTTCTTGGGAATGGATTTAACTCTGGGGAAAAGTCTGAAGTCAGACTAATTTACAAAGAAAGCAAACGAGCTGGGTAATAATGTTCTTTTCAGTCCAAAATGAGGCATGTTGTGAAGGAAAGGTGGGCGCGCGCACGCGTGTATGTGTGTGTGTGTGTGTCTGTGTCTTAAATGTCTCAAGAAAAATCTAAAGAGTTTCAAGCTCTGCCTCCATGCAATTAAGGGCAGCTCTCACAAGACCATCTCAGTTCTGATATACCTGTTAGGAGTTGGTTTCTATTACCTATGCATAGGTGCAGGGCATTTCAGCCTTAGTAGTGACTAGAATTCAGCTAAACTCAAAAACATGTGTGGCAAGGGCCTCACCTGATACTAAATCTAGCACAGAGATAGGAAGAGATCCTAACATTACCACCTTTTCAAAGAAAGCAGTTTCTGCTGGGCACCAGTGGCTCACACCTGCAATTCTATCTGCTCAGGAGGCTGAGACCTAAGCCAGCCAGGGCAAGAAAGTCCATGAGACTCTTATCTCCAATTAACCACCAGAAAATCAGAAGTGGAGTTGTGACCCAACATGATAGAGCACTAGCCTTTAGCAAGAGCTTAGGGACAATGCCCAGGCCCTGAGTTTAAGTCCTATGACCTACAAGAAAAAAAGAAAGCAGTTTCTTTCAGAAACTTTTAATTATTGTAACATAAACTTTCTTTTTCCAGTAGCTTACACCACTAATCCTAGCTACTCAGACTGGGGTCTGATGATCAAGGTTCAAAGCCAGCCTTAACAGAAAAGTCTGTGAGACTCATCTCCAATTAACCAATAAAAAGCCAGAAGTGCGGTTGTGGCTCAAGTGATAAAGCACTGCCAGCCTTAAGTGAAAAAGGCAAGGGACAGTGCGCACATATACCTACACACACACAATTTCTGAACTGCGAAAATTCAATTATAGTTAAATAGACTTTGGGAGGCGGAGTCAAGAGCCCTTAACCTAATAACCTTTAACCTGCATCTATGGAGAAGGGGACAAAAATTAAGAACACAAAATTGAAATCAGTCAAAACATAACCTGTTATATTAACTTGAGGTTTTTTGTTTCATTTTATGCCAGTCCTGGGGCTTGAACTCAGGGCCTAAGCACTGTCCTTGAGTTTTTTGCTCAAGGCTGACTTACGTTTTAAGGCTTCCTAGTCCAACATATTATACACTCCTGCTTCCCATTCTTTGATTTTTTTTTGGTGGGGGGTCCAGTCATGGGGCCTGAACTCTGGGCCTGGGTGCTGTCCCTCAGCTCTTCAGCTCACTTGAGCCACAGAGCCACTTCTAAGGTTTTTTCCTTTTTGCTTATGTGGTACTGAGGAATTAAACCCAGGGCCTCATGCATGCAAGGCAAGCACTCTACCACTGAGCCACCTTCCCAGCCCCCCCATTCTTTGAGCTTAAAGGCACATCCAAGACCATTGTGTCCTGCCTCCCTTCATTTTAAACTCAATTCCATTTTATGTACCAGAAAGGGAGGACCAGAAAATTAAGTGACTTGCCATAAGCCATACACCTAACAAGTAGGAGCAGTTGAAGACTTGCCCAGGGAAACCTCTCAGAAGCAGTTTTCAGATCAAGTGCTTTGCCCCACAGAAAACATCTTTCTGGGTGACTTTATTGGAGGACTGTGATGGCTGCACAGGATCTGTCTGGCTCCAGATCCCCCAAGGCAGGCTTGGGTTGGATAAAGGCTTGGACAGAGTAAGACAGATTTTGGCAAGTACAAGCAGACAGCACATAAATGTCATCATTTATACAGGATGGGGAGGCAGAGCTAGAATCTCAGGCCAGGCCAGCTCTGCAGAGTGTCACAGTGGAGGTGAGCTGAGTGCAAGGGAAGGCGGTCAGTGGGGCTGGTCTGCAGAGGAATGGTAGAAGTAATTCAGCTGTGCAAGAGTGGGGACTGAGTCATGGTGAGCCTGTGGTTCAGGTTGAAGAGTTGGGTGCTCACCCCATCGGTAGCAGGGAAACTAAGCCCTGAAAGGATTTAGTTCACCTTTAAGTACTTAGCAGAACAGAATGGAAAAGTGAGATGGGAAAGCAAGGAGGCCAGTTAGAGACTGGTGAAAATCAATTCCTAGAGAGCTGGCTGGGAATAGATGAAGTCAGAGATCCATAAAGGAGGTGTGTGTGTGTGTATGTGTGTGTGTGTGTGTGTGTGTGTGTGTATGCATGTTCGCATATGCATGTACATACATTCATACCCTCCATACACACATGAACATATACAGGCATAAGGAATATGTGACATATAGTCAACAAGATTAATTGCCCATTCTTGGGAAGCACTTTGCTTTGTTGTCTGAGATTATATTCTAAGATTTTGGTGTATTCAAATATTCACTCTTATTTGGAAAGATGATGGTGGCATTTAACTTACTATCTTAGCAACACCAAAAATGCCTGGCAATATTATGCCTCAGAGTCTAATTTTGAAGTGTCCTTGGTCTTGGAAGGCTTGATGAGCTTGGAGGTATTTGGCAGGGCTGGAGTAGTGGGGATGGAGACGAGGGAGGGGCTACATCAGCCGCCCTTGTCCAGGTGAATGTGGGAGTGGGCAGGGAGGAGTCCTGGGATGACGGGGAGATCACTAGCTCAGGTGGCTGGGTGTGGAGCTGCTGAGCTAGCTATGTGGAGGCGGCTCTGGGGCTTTTAGGCTTTGTCTTGGTGTGGGGGTGGAGATTCCAGCTGAACCCAGAAATGCCTGAATTGCTCCACCACTTGCTCCTTCTTGCCTGGCTACCCTGGATCAGGCTTTTCTTACCCCGCTACCCCCTCCATTCACGATCCTGTCTCCATCCACAGAGACATCGGGGGCAATGAGACAGTGACACTGCGTCAGACATTTGTGCCTGTGCGACCAGGCCCACGTCAGCTCATCGCTAGCTTGGACAGCCCGCAGCTTTCCCAGGTGCATGGTGCCATCCAGGTGGACGTGGCCCCAGCCTCCGGAAGCAGAGGTTTCTCAGATGCTGGAGAGGAGAGCATTCCTATGGCATCTCGAGGTGGAGCTTAGCCTTGAGCCTGGAACCTTGGGACTGGAGTCAGATGAACAAGGACACTGCCCCAAGATGGGGGCTCACCACAGAGCGGCTCTCCAGGAACTCAGCAGGGAAGACCAGGGCCTCTGGGAAGGAGTTAATTTGCACCTGCTCTGGGTGGCACAGATGATAATAAACTGGTTTGCTTGTTTCTTTTTTTAAAGGAAGTTGCTGTTGTATCCATCCATTAGCCCACATCATACCATGAAATGTGGGGTACAGTGGCATTTCTGCTGCCCTTGGTCCTGAGAAGTGTAGCTAGCAGGTGATAGTGCCAACTCAGCCACCTGTAAGACAGAATCAGTTCAGAGTGCTGCTGCTGATCCAATGCCTTTTTTTTGTCAGTCATCAGGCTTGAACTCACAGTCTGGGCACTGTCTCTGAGCTGCTTTGCTCAAGCCTAGTGTTCTAATACTTTGAGCCACAGTGCCACTTCTGGTTTTCAGGTGGTTAATTGAAGATAAGAGTCTTACAGACTTTCCTGCCTGGACTGGCTTCAAACCACAATCCTCAGATCCCAGCTTCCTGAGTAGCTAAGAATATATAGGCATGAGCCACCAAGGCCAGGCTCCAGTACCTTTTGAATTTGATTAAACTCTTTGACTGCCCACCTTCCCATAAATAGCACACACTGTGGAAGAGAAAGACCTAAATAAATACCTCTTTAGACATATGTTGGAGGTAGAGACAGAAGTACTCTATGTATTGCAAAATCCATCTCCCAGTATTTAATTTCAAGTATGCTGTCTCAGAAGCTTTACAAAGGTAGTATATGTTCAGTTAAGGAAATATATAGGGCTGGCTCAGTGTCTACCACTCAGTGCCTGCCTTGCATGCATGAGGCCCTGGGTTCGATTTTTCAATACCACATAAATAGGAAAAGCCAGAAGTGGCGCTGTGGCTCAAGCAGTAGAGCTCTCGCCTTGAGCTGAAGAGCTGAGGGACAGCACCCAGGCCCAGAGTTCAAGCCCCACGACCAACAAAAAAATAAATAAAATAAATAAATATATATAATTCCAAAGAAGAAAATAATCATCTTCAACCACTGTTGAGAAAGTAACTGCAACATTAAATTTATAATGCTGCTTTTTTTGTCACATAATTATGGTGACCATTTTCTCACAGTATTAAGTATATTTTGCAAGAATCTTTGTTTAGTTGTTTTTTCCCCCCTTTGGTGGCACTGGGATTTGAACCAGGGCTTTAAACTTGCTAGGCAGGTATGCTATCACTTTGAGCCACACCTCTAGCCCTTTTGCTCTGGTTGTTTTTGGATAAAGTCTTGTTTTCTGCCCAGGCCATCCTGGACTGAGATCCTCCTATTTATGCTTTTTGCTAAGATAATAGGCACTCCCCACCATGCCCAGCTTTTTCTCTTGAGGTGGGTTCTTACAAACATTTTGCCTGGACTAGTCTCATACTACAATCCTTGAGAGGGTGAGAATGAAAGAATTCTGGTTGAAGAGCAGCCTGGGGTATTTTTTTTCAGGGTATAATGAATGTACTTCCTTATTTGTATAAATAGGTTTAAAAATACTGTTGGCTGGGAATGTGGCTCCGTGGTAGAATGTTTGCCTAGAAGCCCTGAGTTTGATTCCTCAGTACTACATAAACAGAAAACACCAGAAGTGGCAATATGGCTCAAGTGGTAGAGTGCTAGCCTTGAGCAAAAGAAGCTCAGGGACAGTGCCCAGGTCCTGTCATCTTTAAAGGAGATCTACATTTTGACATTCACTGTGAATGAGTTCCTGACAGAGGAAGCTGAGTACAGTGATATACAGCAAGGCCCTTCCTGCAGGACAACAGAAATTCACTAGAACACCATTCATTTGAGAAGTGGTAGGCAGGCGCTACCACTCCAGTTGCACTGCCAGCAATTTGAAGTCTTCCTCAACGAAGTTCTCTTGTTCAGACTCCCCCTATCATCAGCAGTGGCCTCCTGGTACTGCTGGGTGGGCATGGGTGGCTCACACCTATAATCCTACCTACTCAGGAGGCTGAGACCTGAGGATCACTAGTCAAAGCAAGCCCGGGCAGGAAAGGCAGTGAGACTCTTATTCCCAATAAACCACTCCAAAAAGACTGGAAGTAGCATTGTGGTTCAAGTGGTAGAGAGCTAGCCTTGAGTAGCTCAAAGACAGTGCCCAGGCCCTGAATTCAAGCTCAAGACGGGCAAAAAATAAATAAAAAATACAGCAGCATGGGCAGAAAAGTTTGTCAGACTTTATCTAAACAAACAAACAACAAAAAAAAAAAAACAGCCTGGAGATGTGGCTAGAGCACCAACTCAGCAAGCATGAGATCTTAAATTGAAACCTCAGCACTGCCAAAAGAATGAGATGGAGATGGAGAGAGAGAGAGAGTCATAATGTTACACTTATAATCCCAGCATTTGGGTGGAAGAGACAGGAGAATCATGAGCATAAGGCCACCTTGGACTATGACATAGTGAAACTGTCTCAAAAAAGCAAATGAACAAACAAACAAGATTAGATGATAGCCTTACTCCCAAGCTCCAGGGCTTCCTGAGTCTCAATAGCTGCCTTTCTCAGTCTCCTAGGCTGCCGCCTCCTTTGCTCAGACTCGTGATGCTAGAGAAGTGACTCAGGCCACCCTTCCCCAGTGCTCCTTACCCAGTTATATCTTCCTAGGTGACCTCAGCCATTCTCATATTTTTTTTTTTTTTTGCCAGTCCTGGGGCTTGAACTCAGGGCCTGAGCACTGTTCCTGAGCTTTTTTGCACAAGGCTAACATTCTATCACTTGAGTTACAGCTCTACTTCCAGCTTTTTGATGGCTAATTGGAAATAAGAGCTCATGGATTTTTCTGCCTGATCAGGTTTTGAACTGAGATCCTTAGATCTCAACCTCCTAAGTAGCTAGGAATATAGGCATGAGCCACTGCTGCCTGGCTTATTCTGTACCTTTTGTTTCTCGAACCCTTCAAACCCACCATAACCACAGGGCCTTTGTACCCACAATTTCCTCTGCCTGGTACATTCTACTCCTGTACACATATATAGCTAGTACTCTCTCCTCTTTTAAAGTTTCTCTTTAAATCTTACTAAGGGTGAATAATTTCAAAAATACAGTGCACTATATATGAGGACGGCATAAAGAAATCTCAGTAAAAGCTGCTGATCAATAATGGGGTGGAAGAAGAGAAAATAATAGAGAGGCTAATTCTGAGCAAAACATAACATATGCATTATGAAATGCTACAGTGAAATCTTTTGGTGTATTTTTTTTTTTTTTTGCCGGTCCTGGGGCCTGAACTCTGGGCCTGGGTGCTGTCCCTCACCTCTTCAGCTCAAGGCTAGCACTCTACCTCTTGAGCCACAGCGCCACTTCCGGCTTTTTCTGCTTATGTGGTGCTGAGGAATTGAACTCAGGGCCTCATGCATGCAAGACAAGCACTCTACCACTGAGCCACATTCCCAGCCCCTTAATACATTTTTTTTTTTAATGAGCCAGGTGCTGGTGGCTCATGTCTGTAATCCTAGATACTTAGAAGGCCAAGATCTGAGGATAGAGATTCAAAGCCAGCCCACGGTGGGAAGGTCTTTACTTACCTCCAATGAACTTCCAAAAAAGTGTGACTCAAGGGTAGAGTGATAACCTTGAGCAGAAAAGCTCAGGTTCAGCACCCAGGCCCCAAGTCCAAGTCCCAGAACCAGCACTAGATAAATAAATAAATGGCCAGGCTCTGGTAGCTCATGTCTGTAATCTTAGCTACTCAAGGGGCTGAGATCTGAGGGTCATGGTTTGAAACCAGCCCGGGCAAGAAAGTCTGAGACTTTTTCCACTAAAGTACCTAAAATGCCAGAAATGGAGCTATGGCTCCGATAGTAGAGTACTAGATGCACTTGAGCAAAAAAAAACAAAAAAACTCAGGGACTCAGCCCAATCCCTAGTTCAAGCCCCAGGACTGGCAACAAAAATAGGTAGATGATAGACAGACAGACAGATAATCGACAAGAAAGTAAAGCAGGCTCTGTTGGGGGTTACAGCAGAATAGGAAGGGCTATCAAAGAGGTTGAATGAGGATGAGTATGGTGAATGTAGTTCATTTACACATATGAAAATACAACAATGGCACCTGCTGAAATTATTTTAAGAACTGCCAGGCACTGGTGGCTCACGCCTGTAATCCTAGCTACTCAGGAGGCTGAGATCTGAGGATCAAAGTTCAAAGCCAGGGGCTGGGAAGGTGGCTCAGTGGTAGAGCGCATTCTTTGCATGCTAGAGGCCCTAGGTTCGATTCCTCAGCACCACATAAGCAAAAAGAAAAAAACCAGAAGTGGCGCTGTGGCTCAAGTGGTAGAGCGCTAGTCTTGAGCTGAAGAGCTGAGGGACAGTGCCCAGGCCCAGAGTTCAGGCCCCATGACCGGACCCAAAAAAACAAACAAAAACAATGTTCAAAGCCAGCCTGGGCAGGAAAGTCCCTGAGTCTCTTATCTAGAAAACTGGAAGAGGCACTGTGGCTCAAGTGGTAGAGTGCTACCCTTGAGCTGAAGAGCTCAGGGAAAGCACCCAGGCCCAGAGTTCAAGTCCTATGACAGAAGAAGGAGAAGGAGAAGGAGGAGGAGGGAGGGAGTTCAAGTCCTATGACAGAAGAAGGAGAAGGAGAAGGAGGAGGAGGGAGGGTGGAGGGGAAGGAAAAAGAGGAGGAAGAGGAAGAAGAAGGAGGAGGAGGAGGAGGAGGAGAGGGAGGGGGAGGAGGAGGAGGAAGTCGGCTGAGATCTGACAATCCAGGTAGATGAGTCTGTGAGATTCTTATCTCCAATTAACCAGCCAAAGCTGGAAGTAGAGCTATGGTTCAGGTGTAGAGGGTCAATGTTGAGCAAAAAAGCCAAGCTGAGTTCAAGTCCAATACTGGCATACTCGCACACCCATACACACCCACACACAAGAGGTTGGGGGATTCAAATGGGGAAAGATGGTAGAGGAGGTGAAGTTGATCAGTATATATGTTTGGAAATTCCACAGTGAAAGACCCCTTTTCTCATTATGTATTTTTTTTACTCACCAAAGCACTTCTCCCTATTCAATACAGTAAATATTTAAATATGAATGCTTGTCATGTTCCCTCTCCCTTAAGTACAATATTAATTCTATAGAAGCAGTGACTTCTGTCTGGTTTGTTCTCTTATATTTGTAGAAGTGGGTGCTGACATAGGCTCATTAAATACTTGCTGAGTAACTAAGAATGCAGGTTCTTGTGTATATATTGCATAAACTGACTACCATCATCACAGATCATACACCGCCCCCCCCCCACAGATGAAGAAAATGAGGCAAAGGAGCTAGTAATTTGTCTAAAATCATTTAGAAGCTTAGAATAGTAATTGGAGCCCAGCTGCAATGTATATTTTCATCGTGTATACTATCTATCCTAATCAACTTCACCCTTCTCTCTCAAGCTGGAAGTAGTCCAGTTTGGAGTAGAAAACTCCAAACTCCATCTCAGTGTTACTGTGAAGACCCAGTTGATCAAGCAACTCCCCAACTCACCCTTCATTCCTCCTTTTCATCCTCTGATTTTCAGCACACCTTGTCAGCAATCCCTTTCAAAACATATCCAAGTCTTTCTCTCCATTTCCATGCTCTCTGGTAGAACCGCCAGGCCCCTAGTAGGTTTCCGTATTTTTTTCCCCAGAATATTATCAGAGTTCTACCCAGCCAGTGATCTTCTTAAACTCTGACGTGTTTTTGTTTAAAACCTTCCAAGAAGCTGGGCACAGGATCCATGCCTGTTAATCCCAACACTCATGAAGTTCTGGTAAAAGGATAGAGAGTTCTAGGTTCCTACATCCCCCCTTTTTAAGGTGTATTAATTGCACTAAGGAGTGTCCCTAGGTACTTCAGACAACCTTATAATTGCTGAATTATTGAATTTATAGAGAAAATTCTAGGAAATTTAAACCCAGGATCTCACTTTGTAGCCTAAAAATAGGTTTGAATGCCCTGGCTCATGGTGGCTATGTAAATGCTCTACCAATCCAGCCACACTTCCTTCTTTTTTTGCTTCAGTTATTATTCTGATAGGTCTCTTCTTACTTTTTGCCCAAGGAAGCCTAGGACTGTAATCCACCTTATGTCCACTGGGGATGACAGGAGCGAGCCACTGTACCCCTGTCTTGTATCTTTACTCCCCTACCCGCTGCCCCAGTCCTTGGCCTTGATTTCAGGGCCTGGGCACTTCCCTGAGCTTTTGTACTCAAGGCTAGTGCTCTATCACTTGAGCCACAGCTCCACATCTGGCTTTTTGGTAGTTAATTGGAGAAAAGAGTCTCATGGACTTTCATGCCCGGGCTGGCTTTGAACTGTGGTTCTCAGATTTGAGCCTCCTGAGTAGCTAGGATTACAGGTGTGAGTCACCAGCACCCAGCTGCAATGCTTGCTTTCTTTCCTTCCTTCCTTCTTTCTTTTTTTTGTTGGCCATGGGGCTTGAACTCAGCCTGGGTCTGTCCCTTAGCTCTTCAGGTCAAAGCTAGCACTGTACAACTTCCTGTTTTCTGAGTGGTTTACTGGAGATAAGTTTCATGGTCTTTACTGCCCTGGCTGGCTTTGAACCACAATCCTCAGGTCTCACAGCCTCCTGAGTAGCTAAGGGTTACAGTCATGAGCCACTGGCACCCAGGTGCAATGCTCTTAATGTTTGACTATTACCAAATGTGATAAACATTGGGTTTTTTTGTCCTGTCCTGGGGTTTGAACTCAGGGACTAGGCACTATCCCTGAGCTTTCTGCCCAAGGCTAATGTTCTATCACTTGAGCCACAGCTCCATTTCTGGTTTTTCTTTCTTTCTTTTTTTTTTCCCCTTTCTTTTTTTTTTTTTTTGTCAGTCGTGGGGCTTGAAGTCTGGGCCTGGGCACTGTCCCTGAACTTTTCAATTCATGGTGAGTGCTCTACCTACCACTTGAGCCACGGCACTACTTCCAGTTTTCTTTGGTTAATTGGAGATAAGAGCCTCACGGACTTTCCTGCCCCGGCTGGCTTTGAAGCACGATCCTCAGATCTCAGCCTCCTGAGTAGCTAGGATTACAGGCATGAGCCACTGTTACCCAGCTTCCACTTCTGGCTTTTTGGCGGCTAATTGAAGTCAAAAGTCTCACAGACTTTCCTGCCTCGGCTGGCTTTAAACCATGATCCTCAGATATCAGCCTCCTGAATAGCTAAGATTACAAGCATGAGCTACCAGAACCTGGCCAAATGTGGTAAACATCTTTGTATAAGCACTTAAGTACTTATATTTAAAAGTTATTTAAAATTATTTCAGTAAGATAAACCCGAAAGTGAAAATAATTGGGTAAAAAAAAGGAGCAAGTTTAAGCTATAAATAATTTATTTTTGTCAATCCTGAGGCTAGAACTCAGGGTCCAGGTACTGTCCCTGAGCTCTTTTGCTCAAGTCTAGAACTCTACTACTTTGAGCCACAGCTCCACTTCCGGTTTTCTGGTAGTTAACTGAAGGATGAGTCTGACTTTCCTGCCTGAGCTGCTGTGAAAGGCTATCCTCAAGAGCTCAATCTCCTGAATAACTATGATTACAGGTGTGACCCACCAGCATCTGGCTATTAATACATTTTGTTCAATTGTTTCTAGAAGGACTAAACAGCTCATAACTGTATCTATTTTCATTAACACCTAGGAGAAATATTGCTATTGTGTGAGCTTAAAATCTCTAACTTGCCAGGCCAGTGTCTCACACCTAATACTAGCTACCCAGTAAAATCCATGACTCTTATCTCCAATTAACCACCAAAAAACCAATGGTTCAAGTGGTAGATGGCTAGGGTCCAGACCCTGGGACTCAGGCCCATTACCAAAACAAAACAAATTAAAATTTCTAGCTTTGTAAGTTGCTACAAAGTTGTTTTTCTGGCTCTCTCCCTGGTTCTCTGTTGGAAGTAATGCTATTCTCCACACAGCTTGGAGGCAAGAACCATGTAAGCCCCTATCCTGTGCAGCTCAACTGAGATGCTCTATGGAGAGGACCTGTTTAATTTTCTGGGGGTGGCATTAGAATCCCTACTTTTCAGGGTTAACTTGATAGGACTTTCAGAATCTAGTTTCCCTCTTTCCCATGAGAGAGGCACCTTCTCTCTCTTCCCCATGGCTGAGTCACAACCCATGGCACATGGCAGGCGCTCATAATTGTTTGGAAGGTGTGCTATGTGTGGTGGCTAATCCTAATATTTGGGGAGACTAAGGCTGAAGGATCATGAGTTCAGAGTCAGTCTGGGCTTCATTATAAGACCTCATCTCAAAAAAAAAATTAAACTGGAGGGTGATAGGGAGTATGGGGGAGCAGTCGAAGACAGTGTGCAGCGTTGTGGGGAGAATGTGGGACTGATAGCTAGAATAACAGTGGGTAGGAGAGAGATAGTGGGCACTTGGGGGAACTGAGTGTGGCTTGAACTCTGGGCCTGGGTACTGTCCCTCAGCTCTTCAGCTCAAGGCGAGCACTCTACCACTTGAGCTACAGAGCCACATCTGGTTTTCTGGTGGTTTATTGGAGATAGGAGTCTCATGGTCTCTCCTGCCCAGGCTGGCTTTGAACTGCGATCCTCAGATCTCAGCCTCCAGAGTAGCTAGGATTACACGCGTGAGCCACCAGCGCCCGGCTGTTGTTTTTAAAGGAAAGGTGTTTTTTTTTTAATTTAATTTTGTTTTATTTGTGAGGAAAGGTGTTTTAGATGGGCACTAGTGGTCCATACCTATAATCCTAGCTACTCAGGAGGCTGAGATCTGAGGATCGTGGTTCAAAGCTAGCCTGGGCAGAAACTCCCACCCTCCAAGACTCTAATCTCCAGTGCACCAGCAAAAAGCCAGAAGTGAAGGTGTGGCTCAAGTAGCAGAACACTACCCTTGAGTGAAAAAAGCTAAGGGAGAGCTTGAGAACCTGAGTGAAAGCATCAGTACTGCCATAAATAAGAAAAAAACTTAGAATTTAGAAAAGCAGTAAAAAGTTTCAAAGATTGGAGGTGAAAGGACTAGATTGTATATTGGGAACAGATTGTTCTGTCTACAGTGTCAAAAGTGGATTAAAGCAGAGCTAGAGTGAATGTACACACAGACTGGGAAGTGACTGTAAAGTTCATGGTAAAGAGAGTGATTCAGGCTAAAGTGGTGGTACTCAAGACAGAAGAAAATAGTGCAAAGGAGGTCAACTGGACAGAATTGGGAAGTGGCTGGATAGAGGGTGGAGAGGAACAGAAAAGATAACCTTCCAAGTTTCTTTTTGTCGTTGTTGTTGGTCATGGGGCTTGAACTCTGGGCCTGGGTGCTGTCCTTCAGCTCTTCAGCTCCAGGCTAGTGCTCTACCACTTAAGCCACAGTGCCACTTACAGTTTTTCTGGTGATTTATTGGAGATAAGTCTCACGGACTTTCCTGCCCAGGCTGGCTTTAAACTGTGATCCTCAGATCTCAGCCTCCTGAGTAGCTAGGATTACAGGCATGAGCACCAGTGCCTGGATCAAGTTTCTTTTCTTTTGTGCTGGTCCTGGGGCTTGAACTCAGGACCTGGGCCCTGCCCCTTAGCTTTTCTGCTCAAGACTGGTACTCTAGCACTTGAGCCACAGCTTCACTTCTGGCTTTTTGGTGGTTAATTGGAGGTAAGAGTCTGATGGACTTTGCTATAAAAGTTGGCTTCAAATCTAGACCCTCAGATCTTAGCCTCCTAAGTGGCTTCCTCCCAGTTTTGACTTGGGAGAATAAGAGTGATTAATGAGGTATCCACTGATACAGGGACTGGTACCCATAACCATAGAGATGACACTGCAAGAGGAGAGGCTATGCTCAGACCAGTACTCATATAGCTCCCTTCTATCTGAAATTACTCCTTTGGGTGACCTTTGGAGGCCTTCAGCCATGATTTGAATAAAATTGTTCCCATATTTTAGTAGAGTCTCTAGACTACTCTACTTTCATTATAATCACTTGAAATGTTTATTAATAATTCAGATTGGGGACCCTTACATATACCTCCCATGTCAGAATCCCTATAGCAGGCCCAGAAAACAAGTTTTTAAGAGTCTAAATCTGATGCTACTGGAAGTGGTGCTGTGGCTCAAGTGGTAGAGCACTTGAGCCTTGAGCTGAAGAGCTGAGGGACAGTGCCCAGGCCCAGAGTTCAAGCATCATGACCACCCCCCCAAAAAAATCTGATGCTACTGTGGGCAGTCCACAATCACCTCCCATATTTTCTACTCAGCTTCACTTTTTTTCTGGGTTCCTCCAGCATACACCTTTCTCCGGCAGTAATGATGAGACCATGTGGCTGGTGTTCTAAATTCCAACCACATATTTTCTTGAGTCTTAGAGTTTAAGAAGTCTTAGCTGGGTGCCAGTGGCTTATACCTGTAATTCTACTTACAGAGGAGGCTTAGATCTGAGGATCTCAGTTTGAAGCCAGTCCAGACAGACATAAAAAGCCAAGCAAGAACATGAGTTCAGGCCCTAGTGTTGGCACACACACACAAAAAAAAACACCAAAAATCAAAACACCAACAGGTAGTTACAGAGAATCACAACCTACCAAACGTAGATCAGGACTAGAAACTTCTATGGAAACCAATAACCAGGTTAGAAAACTTAAAACTGTGAGTGACAAGTCGCTGGAGGCCCAGTGTAGATGAATCTAAGAGTTAAAAACTCCAAGATGCCTTTTACTTAAGGGGGTCTTCACACTTTATGAATTTTATCTCTAGAAGCTTTACCAGTTTCATTCCCCTCAAGCACCCTGGCATCAGGGGAGGATAAGACAGAGCTTTCAACAAGGCATGAGCTCAGGAAAAACTAATTCTAATTCAGGTTGTTAAATGAGTCTAAATGAGCTGAATGAGTCGCTAAATGAGTCTAAATAAGCCAAAAAAGGAACTATTCAGCTCCTGCTACTTTCCTGAGGGATAGAAGAGGTGACAAAGGAGGATTGGAATGAATAGGGACTGAGAAATACTTAAGAAAGTCACAGGTCCGGAAGTGGAGCTGTGGCTCAAAGTGGTAGAGTGCTAGCCTTGAACAAAAGAGATCAGGAACAAAGCATAGGCCCTCAGTTCAAGCCCCACAACTTTCAGGAAAAAAAATAATAATAAAGTCTTTTGGGGCTGGGAAGGTGGCTCAGTGGTAGAGTGCTTGCCTTGCATGCATAAGGCCCTGGGTTCGATTCCTCAGCACCACATAAGCAAGAAAAAAGCCGGAAGTGGTGCTGTGGCTCAAGTGGTAGAGTGCTAGCCTTGAGCTGAAGAGCTGAGGGACAGCGCCCAGGTCCAGAGTTCAGGCCCCATGACTGGCAAAAAAAATGTCACAGGTCCCAAAACAGGCTCTAAAAACCTAGCTGGGAACCAGTGGCTCAAGTCTATAATCCCAGCTACTCAGGAGGCTGAGATCAGAGGAGGTTCAAGCAAGCCTAAATAATTTTTTTTTTTTGGGGGGGAGGTCTGGTCGTGGGGACTGAACTCTGGGTCTGGTAGGTGCTCTACCACTCCACCATACCCCCCAACACTTTGTGCCTATGTATTCCAGGGCAGTTAAGTATGTGTGGATAAGCTAAGACTTACCAGGGGGTGGAGACAAGAACATGTGTTATTACCTCGGAATGGAAGAAAGGACCCAAAGAACGGGCAGTCTCCCTAAATGCTTGTAAAGTGATTGGGACAGGTAACTAACTCGACAAAGGAGAGTAGTACACTGTGTGCCAGGTTCGATACTTAATGGAAATTAGGAGAGGCACCAGGAAGGATGACAAGAACACAGACAAGTAAAAAGAGTCAACTCAGTAAGGGGGGGGGGGGGGGGATGACTAAGTGCACAACAGAAATTCGGAAAAGAAAAGCTTCAAAGTTTCAACTACGCAGAGAAGTGTAACATAGAGAAGCACAGATCAATTACCTCTAATCCTAGAAAACCGCAGTAAACAATTCGCTTCTTTTCAAACTGTGAGGTTTTATTTACGGGCGTGTTTAATGAGTCGTCGGTACTGAGGGGGAACCAGGGCCTTAGGCACACGAGGCCGGCGCTCTCACCTCGCAGCGGCAACCCGGCCGCGCTTTTGTTTTTAGAAGGCGAGCACCACCTTCTGTCTTGTGGCTGTAACACCCAGAGGCGGCTTTAAGGAACCATATTTGAGTCGGTTAAGACGACAGACAGGGGAGGTAGCACGATCCTCGCTTCACAAAGCCAGAAGACACGAAGAAGTGACTCTCCTTCTCTAAAAGGTCGGCGGAGCAAGGCAGAAGCTGACCAGGCCCGAAGCGCGGCTTCTATAGCCGCAGCAGCCAAGCGCAATACCCGGCAATAACCCCGTGCGCCAAGGCCTTGAACTGACGTCACAGCCCCAGACTTCCCCCCATTGGTCCTCTCTTACCGTCTCTTTCCGGGGCAAGGGAAAGTGCCAACCGATCCGGAAGTGAGGTGCTCGGGGCGCCAAGACTGCGGCGGGGTTGAAAGCTTAGCCATCTGTGGTGTCGGAGTCGACCGGCTCTTTCCTTCAAGTTCCACCCCAGGCAAGAAGTCTCCAGAATCCTGGTGGCCTACAGGACACAGGTCAGCCAGGTCGCTAAATAGCCAGCGCCTACCAAAGACCGGAGCCACAACGGGCCGCCGGAAGCTTTTCTGTGAGAGGGGTCCGGAAGTAGGAGGCACGGCCCGGGGAAGGATCCCGCGGGCCATGGACCCGCCTCCCGGGGCCGGGCCGGCCTCCCTGCGCTTGGCAGCCGCTGCCAGCTGGCAGGTTGTACGCCGACGCTGTGTGGAGCATTTTCCGCGAGTCCTGGAGTTTCTGCACTCGCTTCGCGCTGCCGCTCCGGGCTTGGTTCTCTACCGGCATCATGAACGCCTGTGTCTGGGACTAAAGGCCAAGGTATTGGATGGAGCGAGTTAGGACCTGGAAAGGGGTGGGGTGCGAGGACCTGGGAATGGGACGACAGGTTGGGAGTAGGACTAGTTGGAAAAGGGTTGTTAGTCTCTTAAATTGGGGATTCTGAGCTCAGTACTATACAGATGGTGGTGGAGCTGATCCTGCAGGGCCGGCCTTGGGCCCACGTCCTGAACGTCCTGAATCACCACTTTGCACAGTCTGGACCTAGAGTGCGGGACCCTAAAGCTGTGAGTAAACCCTGAACAATCCCTAACTGCAGGTACCCTAACTGCACTAGTTACCCCTCCTCTCCACTGCTAGATCTTGATTCTGCCATCTTTTGCCATCCATGTCCTCGACAGACAAAACAAGATCTGAGAAAGATTTCGGAGGCACAAGAAACTTTTTGCCAGCAGGTGAAACAGCTCTCAGAGGACTCCGTGGATTTGGCCTCCAACCTGCAGGTGAGACTGGCTAATTGGAAGCTGTTTTATGACTCAATTTTCCGTAATCCTGTTTTTGCATGCCTCTTTCTCCCTCTGCAGGAACTTGAACAAGAGTATGGAGAACCTTTTCTTGCTGCCATGGAAAAGCTGTTTTTCGAATACCTGTGTCAGTTAGAAAAAGCACTGCCTACATTGCAGGCAGAGAAGGTTTGCTGGGGCAGAGTACTTATGGTATTAAGTATGAGCAGTGGTATCCAGGACTGTGGTCTTCATACCTGTTTCCCTGCCCACAGCTCCAAGATGTGCTGAATTGGTTGCAGCCTGGAATTTCTGTGACCTCTTCTCTTACCCTGAGGCAGTATGGTATGGACATGGAGTGGCCACTTCCAGGTATATAAGGGATAAGTAGGAATTTGGGAGGCAGGGTCTGACCTAACAACATTTCTGTGTTTGGGTGTGTGTGTGTACATGTGTACACACACGCGTGCCAGTAGAGCTTGAACTCAAGGCCTGGGTCTTGGCCCTGAGCTTTTTTGCTCAAGGATAGCACTCTACCGCTTGAGCCACAGCTCCTATTCTTGATTTTTCATGGTTAATTGGAGGTAAGAGTCTTAGGGACGGGCTGGGATGTAGCTCAGTGGCAAAGCGCTTGCCTAGCAAGCGCAACCTCCTGGGTTCGATCCCCAGTACCAAAAAAGAAAAGACAAAAAAAAAAGAGTCTTAGGGACTTTCCTTCCCTGTGTTGGCCCCAGTGATTTATACCTGTAATCCTAACTATTTAGGGCTGGCCTTAAGCAAAAGAGCTAAGCAAAGCCGGGCGCCGGTGGGTCATGCCTGTAATCCTAGCTGCTCAGGAGGCTGAGATCTGAGGATTGCAGTTCAAAGCCAGCCCAGGCAGGAAAGTCCGTAAGACTATTATCTCCAATAAAACCACTTGAAAACCAGAAGTGGCGCTGTGGCTCAAGTGGTAGAGCGCTCACCTTGAGCTGAAGAGCTGAGAGACAGAGCCCAAGTCCAGAGTTCAAGCCCCACGACCGACAAAAAAAAAAACAACTAAGCAACAGTGCCCAGACAAAGTTCAAGCCCCAGTACTAACACAAAACAAGTTAAGTGAGCTTGAGGTATATTTTCTCTTTAAAGGAGTCTTATTTTCCTGGGTGCTGGTTGCTCATACCTACAATTCTAGCTACTCAGAATTCTAAGATAGGAGGATCGAGGTTCAAAGCCAGCCTGGGTAGACAAATCCAAGAGGCTTTTTTCTCCAGTTAACTAGCAGAAAGTGGGAGGTAGAAGTATGGGGCTCAAGTGGCAGCAGATGACCAGTAAAAAAAAAAAAAGTAGCCTCACTTTCTTTTTCAGAAAACTCTGACTCAGTGAAGCTGACAGAGTCTGTGAAACAGACTCCTCCTCCACATCCCAAAGGAGTCCTCTACAGTCCTCTGCCAAAAGCTAGGCCTAGCCCCCGAGGACCAGCCTCAAGAAAGCATCCAGAACTCTTATCAGGCCACCACTTCAATCTGGCCCCTCTAGGCCAGCGAAGAACCCACTCCCAATGGACATCTGCAAAGGGAGGGCACAAAGAGCGCCCCACGGTCATGTTGTTCCCCTTTAGGAATCTGAGCTCATCAACCCAGGTTACATCGAAGTCTGAAAGCAGAGAAGAACAAGGGATACACACTGGAAACACAGCAGATTCTGGGGGCACACGAGCAGCCTCCACTGGGAAGTCTAAGAATCCATCTCAGAGCCTAGGGGGAAAGGCTTTGGAGGAGAACTCATCAGACTTGTCTGCTGCAGAACAAAAGGCGTGAGTGGAAGAGTTGTTTTTCCCTCCCAGGAGCTCATTCTTTTCCCTGTTTCCCCTTCACCCTATCTTTTTGTTTCTTCTACCTCAGGAATTCCTTGGATTGCTACATGGATCCCCTGAGACTGTCATTATCACCTCCTAGGGCCAAGAAACGAGGTAGGTGGACTAAACCAGGATTGGCTCCAACAGCCTTTTGTCTTGGGGACTTTTCAGGGCCTGAATTTACCTAGAGTAGTTTGATTCTGCTTTCTTTTCTGCAGTGTGCTCTCCATCTCTGTGCAGCTCAGTCATTACCATAGGGGATTTGGTTCTGGACTCTGATGAGGAAGGAAATAGTCAAAGAGAAGGAAAGGTGAGTAAGAAGGGAAAAAGGAGGGTTGAACAAGACAAATGCACTCCTCCAGGTTAGAGAGGGGTTCAGGGAGTGGTTTCTGATGATAGGCTCTCAATGCTCCCTTCTCTGCAGGAGTCTCTGGGAAGCTATCAGAAGACAAAGTCTGACACCTTGATCCCTACGTTCTGTGAACATCTTCCCATTTCTGGCCCCAATAGCCTGCTTGCTCCTTCCCATGACTGCATAGACAGCTCTAGCCTTCTATGATAGCACTGGAATGTGCTCTACACCTGCCCATCTGCCTCTGCAGTTCTGTAGGCAGCTTAGTGACTGAAATGGAAGCCCAGGCTTGAGTTGCCTGGCTTCATTGCTTACAACTGTAATTCTTGATATTTCAACTTATTATAATATTGTCTTGATGTAAAGGAGGGAAATTAAGTCTCTCTATAGGTCAGCAGTCATTCCTTATTAACAGAACTGGCCCCTCTAGAGCTGGAAGAATCCCTTTGCCTTTTTACTTCCTTTGGAAAGTGTTACTCATTTCTGCCCAGGATGGTTACTGGGCTTGAGAATGTGGAAATTATCCTTGCACTATTCTGAAAATAGCCTAATGCCAGAATATGCTGTGTAAATTCTCTCACTGCCACGTTACTTGGGGTGGTGGTGTTACAATGGAATAATTCATGTTAATTAATACTCAAGTATCCATCTTCTGGGTCAGTGTGAATCCTTCCTTTGCCCACCCTGAAACAGCACCCAAATGCCAGCATTGTGCAGAAAGCACTAGCATCTCTCTACAGCCAATGTGATCTCTTTTTTTACTGAGTTATTTCAAAAACATAAATACTTCTAAGCTTTTCAGATATTTGAAGATCTCATTTAATGAAACTGATTAAGAAGACATGATTACAAAAGCCTGCCTTTTCCAGACCAAGGCCATGTAAAGCATTTATATATCAATTAGTATCTTTTTTTCTCTTAATAATCTTCAAGATGCTGAGTCTCTTGATTCCCATTTGATTGTCTTTATTTTCTGATTGTTTTCTTTCTTCCCAGTGGGTGTGTATGCAGAGAAATATAGCATTAATGCAGGAGCCTGCAGGAATTGAGCTGATAGGAACTAATAAAGTAATACACTACCATACCAGCTGGAATGGGTAACAAGCCTAACTTGGAGGGCCATGTGGTAGAGTGCTGCTGTCCTGAGAGAGCAGGACTGCTTGGTTCTAGTGTGTGTCACCGAAGATTGGATTCACCTGCTGGGTGACTCGGATGAAGGTCGTTCTCCGGCTCAACTCTTTGAGCTTAGCTGCTCCCACATAGGTACATGTAGACCGGATCCCTCCTAGGATGTCACGGATAGTATATTCTACGTCCCCTTTATAGGGAACTTCCACTGTCTTTCCCTCTGAGGCCCTTTGGAATAGGAAAAAAATGTTATTACCTTCTCTTCTTTAAGCTTGTCCCCAACTCTAGCATTTAGCCTCCCTCTGTCATTTTTTTTTCCTGAGCATTCTACTGTTCATTACCTAGTACCCATGAAACCACATCTGCTAGATAGCTTTGCCAGAACCCTCAGCTGCCCAGCCTCCACACATACCTGTACTCAGCCACGCCACCAGCATACTTCTTCATGGCCATTTCAGAACTCATTCCATAGAAGAGCTTGTACTTCTTACCATCCCTCTCAATGAGCTCACCTCCTGACTCACTATGTCCAGCCAGCATGCCACCCAGCATCACAAAGTCAGCACCTGCCCCTGCCAAAACCAGAGGTGAGAAAGATATAGGTGGCCAAGGTGCCCACATGGCCACCCATAAAAGCAATTTATGCCAAATCTTCAGTGCTGACAACTTGAACATCTTCTCAGTTCTGTGTGCCCAGCTGACCCACGATGCACACAGGCCTGCTTTGCCTTGGTTTCTACTTCCCAGTGTGTCTGTTTTCTTCAGCATTTTCCCCCCAGTATCAGGGCTTGAACTCAGGACCTTGTGCTTTCTTGCTCTGCAAGAGCTATGCTTCTAGCCCTGCTTTTTTGTTGGTTTATGTTAGAGACAGAATTTTAGAGGCTTTTCTGCCAGGGCTGGGTTTGAACCTCAATCCTGTAGGTCACAAGTCTCCTAAATAGCTAGGATTACAGGCATGATCCACTGGCTGGCTTGTCAAGATTTAGCTACTGTTTCCCTTTTCCTGCCAGTGCCATCCTTTGGTCATACTATTTTACTGCTCCCAGCAGTGTGATTTTTACCTGACCCAAGAGCAGAGGTCTCCCACTTAACGTAAGGATCACTTGGGAAACTAAGGAAAGGGGGGGGAAAATACTTGCAGCCCCGTCCCTTGGAGGCTGGTTTTGTAGGCCCGCTGTGGGGCTCAGGAATCTACATTGCCCAACAGTCTAGGGGACAGTATAGATGGCCCTTGCTCACACTTGGAAAATTAAAAGTTTCCTCTGCTGGCTTGCCGCAGGTGATACCATATGCATTGGGAGACTAGTTCATATTAGGAAGGAATCTCAGTAGCTTCTTGAGCTTCTCTGGCCTGATCCTAGACACTCAGAGGTAACTCATCCTTTTCTACAGGATTCAGCTTCTGGGTCCTCCTAACCTCTTTACAAACCTTACCAAAAGCCTTGGCCACATCCCCAGGGCAGCTGCAGCCTCCATCCTACAAAGTAAGGAGCACTGTGAAGACACAACACGGACTTCCCAAACCCTCTCAGTGACTTCCCACCAACCCACCTCAAAGTGGATGAAGCCACATGAGAAAGCTCCTGTTTGGCAGACTCATATCCTGCCAGCCCTTGAGACTTACTGAAATGATGTGGCCTTTGAGGCCATGTGCAGCGTCCGCACATTCCATCACTGCACTGAGCTGTGGATACCCTACTCCCGTTTTCTTCCGGGTTGTACACACAGAACCTGTAGGTACAACGGTGGAAGTGAAGTGTTCCACGGATGCTTGCCACTGATGGGATAGCCAGTGGTCCTGATGAACCAACCAACTTACCTGGCCCAATTCCCACTTTGATGATGTCAGCCCCAGAGAGGATTAGCTCTTCCACCATCTCTCCTGTTACCACATTCCCTGCCTGAGAGACAGCAAAATAGAGCATCCTTAGGATCAAGAATGGAGAGGAGCTTTCATGCTCTCATTATAGCATACCTAGACTATATGACCTGCTAGTGTTATTTCAAGCATACTGTAGTGCCTTCTACTAGGCCCTCTGAGGGCTTCTATACTAGCTATTTAAAAGGATACCATTTCTCACTCATTTCCAGAGTCCTTTGAAAGGTAAGGTGAAAAATGGCCAGTGTCACTGTTTAACTAGGGTAAAGCTGAGGTCCAGGACACACTTTATTGCCTCAGGCAAGAAAGCAGATCATCAGGAAGACAGGTGGTTTGGAGAAGCATTCAGGGAAGCAAAGAAAACTTTAAAACCAAGCTCAGATCTGACTTAGCCAGGGGGTTCCAATATAGCTGGTCCTAAAGCTCTATGGCTGGCTTTAGAGAAAGGGAGAAGACGGAAATATAGGCTAAACACCTGCTCTGCCCAGATGCACTTGTTCTTGAGGGGCAGCACAAACATCCTTTTGAAATTAATAAGGACTTATTTCCTTAAGCTTCTTTAAAAATAAAACATATCTCCTGTAACACTTCGGGTTTTGTTTTCATGTGACACTTTTTATATGACTAGAACAGTTCCATTTCTGTGTGCAGATGTGATTTGTACCACAAGTATGTACAATGCATAAATGTTTTTTTTTTAGATTTTTTTTTTTTGCCAGTCATGGTGCCTGAACTCTGGGCCTGGGTGCTGTCCCTCAGCTCTTCAGCTCAAGGCTAGCGCTCTACCACTTGATCCACAGCACCACTTCCTGCTTTTTCTGCTTATGTGGTGCTGAGGAATCGAACCCAGGGCCTCATGCATGCAAGGAAAGCACTCTACCACTGAGCTACCTTTCCAGCCCCTAATGCATAAATGTTTGATCGTAGTTTTATGAGTGATGTCAGGGACTCTGGATTTGTAGGGTCAGAGACAATAAACTTATTTGCAGCTTAGAACCATGAGTGATCACCTAGTTACATCATGTAGACTAGGAATATCATAGTACAATAGAAGAGAAATGAGCTGATATGACAAAATGGAGAGTCAACAAGGAGTAGCAAGAAAGGAATGTAAAAACTACAGGGTAACAAACATACCATGATGGTGTGTTGGGGGAAGTGCTTCCGTACGTCCTTTACAAATTCAACAAAATGTTCAGAATAGCCATTTGCCACATCCAAGCAAATATATTTCACCTGGGGAATAGCTTCTAGGATCTGTTCCAGCTGCTCAAAATCAGAAGAGCCTGTGCCTGAGCTGGCAGCCAGATACTGTGGGAGAAACAGGACTATTGACATGAGAGCATTAGATCAACCTGTAGCAACCAAAGATCTAATAAGCAGTCAGCAAGCATTAAAGGTGAGGGTTGATCTCCAGTAACCCCCCCCCACCCCCGGAAAAAAAAAAGTTTCCTAGAAAACTCGGATAAGAAAGGGAACGGGGCAGATCATTACCTCAAGGCAGTCAGGATTCTTGCTAGCAAAGTCTTGCCACTGATCAAGGCTGTAGTGCTTATGGACAGCAGTGAAGAGGGAAAACTGGGGAGAAGAAAAAAAAACATAAAAAAAGAAACCCCTACTAGGTTCCTTTCTTAGAAAGAGACCTTTATACTATTCTAATAAAATGACTGGGATTTGAAAGGAAACCAACTTAAGAAGTTCATGGTTGAGCTGAGATTTGAGTTGAACCATTACTCTCCCTACAAATCCCAGCACAGCTTTTTTACCAAAAGCTAGTACTGGTCAAATATTCCTACTCAGGTACTCTGTTAACAGGATTGTATTTTTCCTGCCAGCACATATCTACAAGGTGATAAGGACATGCTGTTGGTAAAGTGGAGATAGTGGGACAAGTAGTGGCCAACCATGAAGAGAATATGGAGTCAGTGATTCACTTAATCCTCCCTCTTAAGGTAACAAAGTATTAATATGTTTCTGGTCTTTTCTGGCTCATTTGTAAGCAGTAATTCAGTATGTTTAGATTCCCACAAAAGATAAGTAGCCAAAGAGCTATCACATCCTTGCTCCATTCTCACTGGATGAAAGAACAAGTGTTCATGTTGGGTGATAGATATATGTCAAAAGTATACAAAAGTATTTTGCATACATAATTTTTACAAGTTTTTTGTATGCAAATGTATCCAAAAGTACAAAATTTCATCCAACCAAGCTGAAAGATAATGATGACTTGGCAGGCTCATAATCCAACTGCACAACTTGCAAGCAATATTGCAATACTTGAAAAAGGTATTTAAAAGCCACTCTGAATGTTTATGTTATTCTAAGGTGCAAACATGCAAACATGAGATAGCAGTTGGCTGAGACAACACAAATCTTTTGGCTGACAAAAAACCCAGTCAAGTATCTGTAGCAACTAGACACTTACTCAGTTTATCATCAACACTGTAGCTAAAACTGGTACTAAATTCTGCTTTCTTAATAACATTCTACTGTGAAGATGTTGATAAAGGAAGTTGCTCTAGGACGTCAACAGAACTGGGAGATACACAGGTATAATGTGGCATGATAAACATCTAGTACAAACCAAGCCTTAAAAAATCATTTATGAGCCGGGCACTGGTGGACCATGCCTGTAATCCTAGCTACTCAGGAGGCTGCGATCTGAGGATCACCGTTCAAAGCCAGCCTGGGCAGGAAAGTCCATGAGACTCTCATCTCCAATTAACCACCAGAAAAATGGAAGTGGCACTGGGCTCAAGTGGTAGAGCATTCGCCTTGAGCTGTAGAGCTCAAGGGCAGTGCCCAGGCCCAAAGTTCAAGCCCCACAACTGAGCAAAAACAAACAAACAAAAAAAAAACACCAACAACTCATTTGTGGGGCTAGGAATATGGCTTATTGGTAGAGTGATTGCTAGCATGCATGAAGCCCTGGGTTCAATTCCTCAGTTCTACATACACGGAAAACCAGAAGTGGTGCTGTGATTGAAGTGGTAGAGTGCTTGAGCAAAAAGCTTGGGGACAGTGCTCAGTCCCTAAATTCAAGCCCCAGGACTGGAAAAAAACAAAACAAAACAAAACATTGTGTCAGGTGCCAGTGGCTCATGCCTGTGACCCTAGCTACTGAGGAGGCTAAGATTTGAGGATCACGGTTCAAAGCCAGCTTGGGCAGAAAAGTCCCCATGAGATTCTTATCTCCAGTAAACTATTCAAAAAAGCTGGAAGTAGCAATGTGGCTCAAGTGCTAGAGCCCAGCCTTCAGCACAAAGAGGCTCAGGGACAGCACCCAGGCCCTGAGTTCAAGCCCCATGACTGACCAAAAAACATAAAAATACTCCGGGCCTGGGTGCTATCCCTGAGCTTTTTCCACTCAAGGCTGTCACTCTACCACTTGAGCCACAGTTCCACTTACAGCTTTTTGTTGGCTGACTGGAGATAAGAATCTCAAACTTGGGGCTGGGAAGGTGGCTCAGTGGTAGAGCACTTGCCTTGCATGCATGAGGCCCTGGGTTCGATTCCTCAGCACCACATAAGCAAAAAGCCAGAAGTGGCACTGAGGCTCAAGTGGTAGAGCACTAGCCCTGAGCTGAAGAGCTGAGGGACAGCGCCCAGGTCGAGAGTTCAGGCCCACGACTGGACCCCCCAAAAAAGAATCTCAAACTTTCCTGCCTAAGCTGGCTTTGAACCACAATCCTCAAATTTCAGCCCTTGAGTAGCTAGGACTGCAGTGTGAGCTACCAGTGCCCAGCTAAAAATCTGATTTCTTTAGCATTCATCCATATTATAGCAAGTCAGTCCCTAATACAGCTCATGTAATATAGCCATGTCTACTAACCTAATAGATTAACTATTCTTCAAGTCTACTGGTCAGGGTAGACTGACAATGGGCAAAAGGATTCCTAAGCAGTTAGTAAAGAGGAACAGGAATAAAGTAATAAAACTGTGTAACTATCAGCCTCAGAGAAATGGTGACAAACATTCCACAAAGACACAACAATCAAAATTAGGCAGGGAGATTAAGTCCATAAGGTAAACAAAGCTACAAATAGCAACAGAATTCAACTAATGCTTCACAGATTAACCAGCAGAGTGTGTATATTGTCAAAAGTGCCCACGTAACTATCTACCTTCTCAGCTACAAGCATAGAGGCAGGTAATATTACTGACAGGAGCAGTGTCTTCCATTTTCAAAGTGAACAACCTGTATGTAAGAAAAACATATTCCATTGGGGCCATGTCCCAGAAACTATCAGCAACCTAGGACTTAAAGAAGAGGAAGATTTTTTTCAAAAGAATAGCAGGCATTTGTATGTCCCTCCCCCATGGTATAACCCCTGCTTTCACTATATATGATGTTGGTATATGTGGAGGGGAAGGGAAAAAACAGATTGTTAAAACAGGGATACAGGAGGACCCATTGCAACAATGAGATGTACAAGTCATTATGTCAAAAAACGAACTTTACAACTTTGGTGTGGGGGGGATGGGGGAGGATAGAAAGGGATGGGAAGGGGAAACAAAGCAGGAGGCTATAATGCTTGATAAGAAATGTGCTCATTATCTTACCCATGTAATTGTAACCCCTCTGTACAGTATTTTCACAATAAAAATATATTAAAAAAAAAAAGAAGAAGAAGAAAGAATAGCAGGCATGCTGGGTCCTGGTGGCTCACATCTGTAATCCTAGCTACTCAGGAGGCTGAAATCTGAGAATCGAGATTCCAAGTAAGCTCAAGCAGAAAAGTCCTTGAGACACTTATTTCCAATTACCCTCTCAAAAACCGGAAGTGGCACTGTGGCTCAAAGTGGTAGAGTGCTATCTTTGAGCAAAACAAGCTCGAGAACAGTGCCCAGGCCCTAAGTTCAAGCCCCACAACCAAAAAATCAAAACAAAACAACAACAAAAGAATAGCAGGCAGGGGCTAGGAAGGTGGCTCAGTGGTAGAGCGCTTGCCTTGCATGCCAGAGGCCCTGGGTTCGATTCCTCAGCACCACATAAGCAAAAAGAAAAAAGCCAGAAGTGGCGCTGTGGCTCAAGTGGTAGAGTACTAGCTTTGAGCTGAAGAGCTGAGGTACAGCGCCCAGGCCCAGAGTTCAGGCCCCACGACTGGACCCAAAAAAAAAAAAAAAAAAAGAATAGCAGGCATAAAAATGAGTAAGCTGCTTCTCTAAGATATTCTAGTTAGGAATTGAGAACTCAAACTGGATTTAGTTTCTAGACCAAAACAGTAAATGCTTACTGCTGCACACATGATGTGACTGAGGGATAAATATAGTTGGGAAAGAATAGCCTAAGAAATGGGGAAAGTTGGTGAGGTATATAAATTAGGGGAAATAAAAGTTCTGTTCATATATCAGAAAAATGGGACAAAACGTAACTTTGAATCTCATTAATTCAGATGGCCCTTTTTCTTTTTCTGTGTGTAGGAGCTGTTCTGGAGTCTAAATTCAGTGTCTCAAACTTGTTAAGCAAGCACTCTACCTGCTGAGCCACACCTCTAGCCCTGTTTTGCTTTAGCTTTTTTTTTTTTTATAGAGTCTAGCATTTTTGCCCAGGGCCAGACTGCAGTCCTCCAACCTATGTCTCCTAGTAGCTAGCTAAGATGACAGACTAGCCCCAGCATGCCCAGCTTGTTTGTTGAGATGGGGTCTTGCTAACATTTTTGCCAAGGCTGCCCTCACACTGAAACTCTCCCCATTCCAAACTACCACATATATGGAATTACAGGCATGTACAATCACACCCCACCGTCAGATGGCCCTTTGAACAGATAGGGTAAAAGGGGCCTTAGTACCAGAGAAATAGTACATCCAAGAATTCTAACTGCTGTCAGAGAGCTAACTGGGAATAAGAAGGCGAATGCCTCTGAAACCAGTTAGCCTAATCTAACATTAGGTAAGTAGCATACAAGAAATCCCACCTTAGAGAGAGCCTTTGCCATCTCAAAGGTGCCCACAGTATCCATATTGGCAGCAATAATGGGTACACCAGTGTACATCTGCTTTGAGTTCCGAAATGAAAAGGATCTTGTGAGATCCACCTGCAAATAGAAACAGGAATCTGATCGTTTCATTCATCACATGAGAACAAGAACAAAGCAGCTTTTTTTTGGTCCTGGCCCACCAGGTGCTTGTGCAAAAGAGAGCAAGAAGAGAAGCAGGCTCACCTCACTTCGAGATTTAAGGGTGCTGCGTTTTGGCCTCAACAGGACATCCTTGAAGTCTAGCTTCACATCATTATCGATATGAGGCATGGCGGGGTCTAAAGAAACCACGGATCTAAGGGCTGGAAGACAAAAAGTGAGAAAGAACCAAATCCAAAATCCATCCCCCTAGGACCTCAACAAACCACGGATCTAAGGGCTGGAAGACAAAAAGTGAGAAAGAACCAAATCCAAAATCCATCCCCCTAGGACCTCAACATCCTGATGGTGCACGGAAGGGTCTATCTCTCCTCGCTTAAGTTATGGAAGTTTGTTATACAGGTCAAACTCCTGTGGAGATTTCTCTCGATTCCTTTTTAACTGATTAAAGAGAACTGGGAAAGAGTGGTGGGTGGTTCTGACGGTGCACTGCTTATCCCACTATTCTTTCTTCCCACGTCCCAGCAAAAAGTAATTTGGAGTGAGGACTGACTGTGAGAGAAGGAACCCGGAGGTCTCGATCAGCTTCCGGCCTAGGGATACTTACTTCCTGTAGGCTCGGCCGAGGTGGCAGTTGACCAAAGGTACCTTTGCTTAGCAACTAGTGTCCTACAGCCTTGCTAAACCTAGCGGGCAACGCCAACAGGTTCCGCTAATTGCCGGCTAAAACCACCAACCGGAATTTCGCCTTCTGCAGGACCACGTGTGGTCTTCTGGGAAACAGAGTTCACTCACTGGGATTTGTCTTGGAATCCCAGCGGCGGCGAACTACAACTCCCAGGATGCCAGAGGCGGAATACCGCCGAGCATGATGGGAAAAACGACCCCCTCTCCGCCCCACTTGCTTTCCACTAACTTTGGCTCGTTAGGAAACGGTCATAAATCTTAGAGACATCATCGCTGCTGTGACTAAAGTGGCTGTCTCTTTCTTGTCTACAACACCACTAAAAGGAAACCCAGGAGTCATCTCTGAATCTTTCGGGAACCCGATGGGAAGACGGGAGGGTGGAACCAGAGAGTGACCCGGAAGTAGAAGTGACTCTTGTGGGCGGAGTGCTGGGAAGGGGCAGCGGCCACCGCAGCGGGAGAAGCAGCAATTTATCCACTTGCAGCCCCAGCCTGGGAAGAAGATGCTAATTAAAGTAAAGGTGGGAGCATTTCCAAGCTTGCTAAGACTCAGTGGTGCTGAGAAACCCTCTGCGCCCAAAGAAAAAGCGGGGAAAGAAAACCATGCCTTTCCCGAGCCTGGATGTCGCTGACACCCTCCGGACGCCGCGCGAGGCGTGATGGGAAATAGGGGGACCCTGGAGAGCTTTTGAGAGCTGGGGCTAGCCCCGCCGGAGCGTTCCGGGGTCGTTTATCTTCCCTGCCTTCTAGGCAAGACTGCCTTACCCCACGACGGGACTGCTTTTGTCCGGAGTCTCAGTATTTGAACCTCTGTAGGGACTGGGGGCGTAACTCTGTGGTGGAGCACTTGTCTACCATGCACAAGGCCTTGGGTTTTTTCCCTAGCATCGCAGAAGGTTAACTGGGGACCTTTCAAGAGGGGATATTCCTTGGGGCTGGGAAGGTGGCTCAGTGGTAGAGCGCTTGCCTTGCATGCCTGAAGCCCTGGGTTCGATTCCTCAGCACCACATAAGCAAAAAGAAAAAAGCCAGAAGTGGCGCTGTGGCTCAAGTGGTAGAGTGCTAGCCCTGAGCTGAAGAGCTGAGGGACAGCGCCCAGGCCCAGAGTTCAGGCCCCACGACCGGACTCCCCCCTCCCCCCCCCAAAAAAGAGGGGATATTCCTGCTGATTATGAGAGTTGACAGCTAGAAGGAGATGACTTGTGAAATTCGGAGAATTAGGTGTTTTGCGGAATTTTGCCCTATCAGAATGTTGACAGTTTAAAGTGGTTTGGTGAAAAGTATTGTCAAAACCTTCTGATTCTCCACAGCAGTGTTGCTGAGAATGTGCCTCTCTCAGAAGACAGTAGGTCCCTACAGACAAAAATAGGATGTTTTACCTAGAAAAAATGTATTTTGCACTGTAGGATTTATGAAACATTTGCCTATTTCAGACGCTGACTGGAAAGGAGATTGAGATTGACATTGAACCCACAGACAAGGTGATGTATGCCCCCAATTTCTTCCTGTACATTTTCTTGCTTAGTACCCTTACTAGGTATGGTTATGAACTTAGTCCTTTTGTTCTCATGTTGACTGCACAGTCTTTGCTCTTTCCATTGCTATGATTCTAAGCAACCTCTGCCTGTTTGTCCCTTTAAAGGTGGAGCGAATCAAGGAGCGTGTGGAAGAAAAAGAGGGAATCCCCCCACAACAGCAGCGACTGATCTACAGTGGCAAACAGATGTGAGTTTGGAAGGAGAATGAGGACATAGCAATCTTAGTGAAGATGAGGTTGGAGATGGATCAGACTTGCCTCTTTTGAGTGTTTGCCATGGACTCTGGCAATTTAGTGAAACATAGAATCTTCTCAGAATAAGATTTTTTCAAGAATGGAATAAAATACATAGAATCACAAAGGAAACAAGTTATGCTGAAATACAGTTATGAAACATTAAAACAAAATAGTGGTATATGAATTTGAGTGCTTTTTAAAACTAATGCGTTAAACATGATCTATTGATGGTCTCCTAACTGCCAAACTTTTAAAGTATTTTGAAGATACCTGTAAACAGCTGTAATATGAACGAAAATAATCTAGTTTTTATTGTTAACAAGTTATTGATAGTGTTAAAACTGGAGAATTTTGCCATGTTCAAAATTGAAAGAAATATTACATTGAGAGATTTGGGGTTTTTATGTTTTGGTTTTTTAAGATGGGATATTTTTTCATCCAAGACCTTCCAGAGAGATGTATGAAACCCTGATTAAGAACGTCTGTTTTGGGCTGGGAAGGTGGCTCAGTGGTAGAGTGCTTGCCTTGCATGCATGAGGCCCTGGGTTCGATTCCTCAGCACCACATAAGCAAAAAGAAAAAAGCTGGAAGTGGTGCTGTGGCTCAAGTGGTAGAGTGCTAGCCCTGAGCTGAAGAGCTGAGGGACAGCGCCCAGGCCCAGAGTTCAGGCCCCATGACCGGACCAAAAAAAAAAGAATGTCTGTTTAGGCTGGGAATATGGCTTAGTGGTAGAATGCTTGCCTAGCATGCATGAAGCCCTGGGTTCAATTCCTCAGTACCACATAAACAGAAAAGGCCAGAAGTGGCACTGTGGCTTAAGTGGTAGAGAACTAGCCTTGAGCAAAAGAAGCTCAGGGACAATGCTCAGGCCCTGAGTTCCAGCCCAGGACTGGCAAAAAAAAAAAAAGTCCTGTCAAGCACTGGTGGCTCATGCCTATAATCCTAGCTACTCAGGAAGCTGAGATCTGAGGATCAAGGTTCGAAGCCAGCCCAGGCTGAAAAGTTATCATGAAACTCTTCAATTAATCACCAGAAAACTACAAGTGGTGCTGTGGCTCCAAGTGGTAGGGTGCTAGCCATGAGCAGAGGATCGCAGGAACAGTGCCTAGGCTCTGAGTTCAAGCCCCATGACTGACCAAAAAAAAAAAAGAGAAAGAAACAAAGAATGTCTATTCTAGAAGTACCGGTGTGGCTGAGGTGGTAGAGTGCTACTCTTGAGTACAAAAGCTCAGAGACAGCACCCAGGCTCTGAATTCAAACCCCAGCACTGGCACCAAAAAGGAAAAAAGAAGCATGAGTAGAACAGAGCAGTACTTTAGTATGGTCTTTGTAGGACTGAGGGCATGGTTTAAGTGGTAAAGCACTTGTCAAGCAAGAATATCTGTTCTAAGCCAGGCTCTGGTGGATCACACCTTGTAATCCTAGCTCCTCAGGAGGCTGAGAGCTAAGGATTATGGTTCAAAGCCAGTCTGAGTAGGAAAGTCCTTACGACTTTTCTCTAATTAACTATTCCCCCACCCACCCAAAAGAGTGTCTAGAAATAGAGCTGTGGCTCATGTGGTAGAATGCTAGCCTTAAGCACAAAAGCTCAGGGATAGCACCAGGTCTTGAGTTCAAGACCCAGGATGGGCACCGGAAAAAAAAAGTCTTTTCTAGATTTCTAATGCTTTTTTCTCCCCCTCTGTAGGAATGATGAGAAGACAGCTGCTGATTACAAGATTTTAGGTGGCTCAGTCCTCCACCTGGTGTTAGCTCTGAGAGGAGGTGTTGGTCATGGACAATGATGGGCCTTCCCACCATTACACCTCCTTACCCTGTCATTGGTAATGAGGTATCACTCTCTGGGACACCAGAGCCCCCTCCCCTTGATGCCCAGTCTTGTGTGTCTACTGATGGGAGAAAGTGAGGACCCCAGGATGCAGTATTTCTGGCTCAAAGGGCCTTTGCTGGCTATTGGATTTAGCTTGTCATCCTGTGTGCTTCCCTCTAATGGTTGTGCCCCTGGTTGTCAATAAAATATTTCCTGGCCTCTTGGAATCGTTCTTCTGTCTCCAGATTAAATCAAAATAATTCATACTAACCAGCCACATCAGGCTAAAGGGTGGGAAAATGGGAGGACTGGTGCTGTTACAGAGATTCTCAGATTCCAGGAAAGCCTAACTATTCTCAGTTCTGTGCTGAAGCCAATTCTTTTTTCTTTCTTTTTTTTTTTTTGGGGGGGGGTCCGTCGTGGGGCCTGAACTCTGGGCCTGGACGCTGTCCCTCAGCTTTTCAGCTCAAGGCTAGCACTCTACCACTTGAGCCATAGTGCCCCTTCCGGTTTTTTACTTTTTGCTTATGTGGTGCTAGGGAATTGAACCCAGGGCCTCAGGCATGCAAGGCAAGCGCTCTACCACTGGGCCACCTTCCCAGCCCCCTGAAGCCAATTCTTGCATGCTTAAAAGAGCTAGGTACTAACCAAGCGCCAGTTACTCACACCTGTAATCCTAGCTACTCAGGAGGCTAGATCTGAGGATCATGGTTCAAAGCCAGCTGGAGCAGAAAAGTATGAGACTCATCTCCAATAAGCCACTAGAAAACTGGAAGTGGCACTATGGCTCAAGCAATAGAGTGCTCACCTTGAGCTGAAGAGCACAGGGACAGCACCCAAGCTGAGTTCAAACCTCACAACCAACAAAAAAGCAAGGCACTGCCATTCTTCCCAATTGCATAATATGCAATCTCATGTTGATAACTGGAAATCAGCCATGCTAAGAATGTTTTAAGAAATTCACAAACACTATAATCCTCCTTTATACATATGCCATCATAGTACTGATGTGTATGGTATAAATCCTCTCCAACTGTGACTGCTGGGCATCTGGGCCTGATTGGAGAAACCTCAGGAGTTTGTAAGCACGTTGTCTTTATTTATCCTTGTCCTAGCAGGGTAATACCTGCAGCCTGAGCTGCAATTTTTTAAATTTTTATTACCAGACTAAAGCTTAAATTTGGGACTCTTGCTCTCAGCTTTATCTGCTAATGGTGGCCTTTTATCCCCTGAACCCTGTCTCTACTTCTGGCTTTTTGCTGGCCAGAGATAAGTCCTTTTCCTACCTTGACTAGCTTTGAACCACCATTCTCAAATCTCAGCTCCTGAGTAGTTAAGATTGTAGGAGTAAACCACCAGCATCCAGCTTAGATACTACATTTTTAATGGCTGTAATAATGCTGAAGGCTCTAGGTTCTACACCATAAGAGGCTGATAGAGGCTGGGAAGGTGGCTCAGTGGTAGAGCACTTGCCTTGCATGCGTAAGGCCCTGGGTTCGATTCCTCAGCACCACATAAGAAAAAAGCCGGAAGTGGCACTGTGGCTCAAGTGGTCGAGTGCTAACCTTGAGCTGAAGAGCTGAGGGACAGCGCCCAGGCCCAGAGTTCAGGCCCCACGACCACACCCCCATCCCCCCCAAAAAAGAGGCTGATAGAGGGAGAAAAGCTGTATTGAGGAGTGAAAAATTGATTGGATCATCTACATCTCAAGCTAAAATGAGACCAGTTCTAGAAGAAGCCAGGCTTTTCTGGGCTTCTGTAATGGAAACTGGCAAGCTGGTGTTGTGGAGAAGAAGGGTTGATGCTTGTGGCCAGTGCTTTGGAGCGCCGGTTGCACGTCAGACGCGTGGGTTATCTTGATGCAGGCCTTTCCCAGTGCAACAGCAGATGGCGCTCCTGTGTAATTGCCTGGAGCCCGGAGTGGCGACGCTCTAGGCGCCTGGTCTCTTGTGGCAAGCCGGCAACCACTGTGGCGTGGCCGGGCTCTCAGGCTCAGGAGAAAGCTCCAGCTCCGCGCGGCTCGTGGGGGCCGGTCATGTCGCGGCTCCCGAAGCTCGCCGTCTTTGATCTGGGTGAGGAATGGGTAAGGGGAGTTTCACGGGGCGTTCTTTTCCACTCCTAACGGCAACCGAGCCCCTGGGACACAAGACTGGAACTCCCTCCTTCCTCTCGCAGATTACACGCTCTGGCCCTTCTGGGTTGACACGCACGTGGACCCCCCGTTCCACAAAAGCAGGTGAGCCAATAGGGAGGCCTGGGGCCGGAAGGGACCCTGCTGGAGCTGAATGGTCTCTTGCTCCTCTCCAGTGATGGAACTGTACGAGACAGGCGAGGCCAGAACATCCGATTGTACCCGGAGGTAACCGAAGTCCTGGACCGGTTGCAGGGTCTTGGGGTGCCCGTCGCGGCCGCCTCACGGTAAGAACGATTGACAGCAATCCAGCTAATACTAAAGGACATGTGCCTGACATTTTTCATGTAACCTCTTGGGTACAAAAGTTTAGGAAGTGCAGCTGCAAATACTTGAATGTTTTTCCTAATTGTCCTCACTCTTGTGCCTTTTAGTTACTAAATATTGCCTCTATTGAGGCTGAGGCTACGGAGTTGAATAAAGGTTGAGGATGCCAATCCATCCTGGAAAAACAGCAAATTGATCCCTCTCCCATCCACCCCCCCCCCCAGTTAAATAACTGTGTTTATTATAGTCTTGGCCCTTAGTTGCCCTAATCCCCTTTCTTACACCTTTTTGCAGGACAGGTGAGATACAAGGGGCCAACCAGCTACTGGAGCTCTTTAACCTTACCAGATACTTTGTGCAGTGTGAAATCTATCCAGGCAGCAAGGTCACACACTTTGAGAGGTAGGCAGAGATAAAGGTGGAGGGCTGGGAGGAAGAGTTCCAGAGAGGCTGGGCAAACCAAGACACTAGCTGGGCTGTTTCATGTCCTGTCTTGCTCAGGTTACAGCAGAAGACTGGAGTTCCTTTCTCCCAGATGATCTTCTTTGATGATGAGAAGCGGAATATTGTAGATGTCAGCCAACTTGGTACTGAGTGGTACTTGGAGAATGAGAAGGGTTCTTAGGAGGGCTTAGTCCTGTGCTTTGATACACCCAAAAGGAGAGGGCAATCACGAGAAGCCCTGGAAACCTGACAAAATGTGATTTCTTTTTCTTCTAGGTGTCACCTGCATTCATATCCAGAATGGAATGAGTCTTCAAACCCTAACTCAAGGGTTAGAGATGTTTGCAAAGGCGCAGGTGGGGCCTTGAGTTTCAGCCCTGTGGATGAAGCCTCATTTGAGGCCTAAAACTGAAGGAAAATCAAGGAAGCATTTTCAGGTGCACTTGTAATTTATTAAAGTGGATCTGTGTGTGAGATGGAATTTTATCCAGAGTGAATTGTTTCTCTTTCTCTCGTGTGTGAACTGGGGTGCCCAGACCCAAGTGGGAGACATTAAACTACCATATAAACTTGTGGCTTCCACAAGATGTGATTTCCTCATGTTAGACTCGATCTACCCTGTAAAGGACATGAAAAACTATGCCACTGCGCTATATAATGGGCTGCCATCACGTTGCACATATCCTTTCCGGGAACAATTACTGTTTGGGTGTTGGGTACTGCCTTTTTAGGCAGCAATGACGCGGTTGCTTTAAGGAGTGCTCCTAAGATTGAGCTAATAGCAGATCACGTGACTGAGCCGAGCTCTTATTTGCGCTGCTTGATGATGTTGCCTAGGAATCCTAAGGAGGGATTGGTCGAGACTTGTCTCCAAGTGATGAGATCCACCCTCTCGGGAGCAAAGCGGAAGTGTGGAGCACGCCGTGGGGCCGAGGCGGGAGAGGCGAGGTCGCGATGAGTGGACTCGGCCGACTCTTCGGGAGGGGTGAGCCTGGGCAAAACTGCGCTTCTGAGCGGGGACGGGGAGATCGCAGTAGTCAGCAAGGGAGAGAGACCCAGGCCACAGGCTGCCTTGAAAGCCCTGGCCCATGGCGGAGTCTTGCACAGCGTCAGCGCCTTGAGGCCCGCTTGGGCTGGGCGCCTTGCCCCGACCTGCCTGGAACCCGAGGTCCGAGGGGGGCTTGCCAGGGGACCGTGCGGCATCCGTGCTCGTTCCCACTGCACAGGCTTGGGGGTCTAGTTACCAGGAGACCTCACCCAGTCCTTTTCCAAAACATGGGTGCTTGTGTTTACTTTGTGGTTGGCAAGAGGGATCTAAAGGGAAGAGTCTTCTTCGTGCCCTTTTTGTGGGGGAAGGAAAGCAAAAGCAGGAAAATTAGGACCGCACATAAGTAGACTCTGGCTATATTATGGTGTGCCAGAGGCTTAGTAGTTTGCGGGTGGAGCAACTCCAGGAAGCAGTTACAGCCTTCAAAAAACAAACTACAGTGTATTTGTGGAAAATAGGAGTTGTGGCTGAAGAGAGATTGGAGGGGGGCGGGAGTGGGGGAATATTACCAAGAGGGAGAGAAAAATGAGTTAACATAAAGGGGCTTTTGTGACTCCCCCAAAGTGTTAGGTTTTATGCTATAAGCAATGGAAAGTATGAAGGGTTTTTAAGTAAGTAAAAGTCCTCAGATTTCGTGTTGTAAAGTGGCAGGTCTGGGTGCCAGCGGCTCATGCTTGTAATCGTAGCTACTAAGAGGGCTGAGATTTGAGGATGGTGATTGAAAGTCAGCATAGATAGGAAAGTTCATGAGAATCTTATCTCCAATTGACCACCAAAAAAGAAAAGAAAAAGCCAGAAGTGGAGTTATGGCTCAAGTGGTAGAGCACTGTCGAGCCACCCTTGAACAAAAAAACTGAGGGACAGCACCTAGGCCCTGATTTCAAGCCCCAGCACTGCCCCCCCCAAAAAAAAAGAAAAAAGGGGGGGGACAATTAGAAGTGTAGAAATTGTGGCGTTAAAACCCCAGGATGCTAAAAACAGTACATAAAGACCAGGACTGTGGCTTAATGGCAGAGTGCTTGCCTAGCATGCATGAAGCCCTGGGTTGGATTCCTCAGTACACATAAAAAAGCTGGAAGTGGTGCTGTGGCTCAAGTGGTAGAGTGCTAGCCTTAAGCAAAAGAAGCTCAAGTATAGTGCCCAGACCCTGAGTTCAAGCCCCAGAACTGGCAGAAAACAACAACTAAAAAAAACAGCATATAAGATGGCCTGACAGCCGGGTGCCAGTGGCTCACTCCTGTAATCCTAACGACTCAGAAGGCTGAGATCTGAGGATCATGGTTCAAAGCCAGCCTGGGCAGGAAAGTCCGAGAGATTCTTATCTCTAATTAATCACCAGAAAACCAGAAGTGGTGCTGTGGTTCAAGTGGTAGAGTGCTAGCCTTGAGCTGAAGAGCTCAGGGACAGTGCCCAGGACCTGAGTTTAAGCCTGACTACCAGAGAAAAAAAAAAAGCCTGTCCTGGGATTGGGGAGGGCAGGAGCATCAGTGGTAGGAGGGACTAACAATAGAGTGAATGGAGATAAATATGGTGGAAGTAGTTTGAAGTTGTGAAACCAATTGAAATTGTGGACTTTCATTGTTTCCATACTGGGATTGAACTTCATGCCTGGCAATCTTGCCTGGCTTTTTCACTCAAGGCTAGCTCTCTACCATTTGCCCCATAGCTTCACTTCTGGCCTTTTGGTGGTTAATTGGAGTCTCATAGATTTATCTGCCCAGGTTGTCTTTAAACTGCAATCCTCAGATCTCAGCATCCCAAGTAGCTAGGATTACAGGTGTGAGCCAACAGCACCAGGCTAGAATTGTTTAAAGAAGAGTTGGGGAGAGTAACCTTGTTGGAAGGAGTTGATAGGGATACACTGTTTGCGTAAATCCCTATTTATATTGTTACACATATGTTACAATGGAACTTTTTAACTACAACTAAATACATGCTAATAAGGTCCTCTTAAAAAAATGGCCTACCATGCTGGTACACATCCAGCACTTCCAGGGTGAGGCAGGAGGATCGTGAATTTAAGGCCAGCCTGAACTACATAGCAAAATTCCTGAAAAAAAAGGAAAAAAGAAACTGAAGCCTCTTTTTTCTTTTACACTTTGTACTTTATTAGTTTGATCATGTGGAGTAAGGACCTCTGGCATCTTTTAGGACACAAATTGTAAAATGTTTTGGAAATGACTTGAAAGGCAGCTTTGATAGGAAAAATAATACTGGCTTTGGAAAGGGCTGGAGGCATAGCTCCAGTGATGGAGCATTTGCCTAGCAAGTGTGAGGCCTTAAGTTCATTCCCCAATACTGAAAGGAAAAAAAACAAAACTTTATGCCAAGCGCTGGTGGCTCATGCCTGTAATTGCAACAACTCAGAAGGCTGAGATTTAGGGATCAAAGCCAGCCCAGGCAACAAAATATGTGAAACTCTTACCAGAAGTGGAGCTGTGGCTTAAAGTGATAGAGCATTAGCCTTGAGGAAAGCTCAATGACAGCACCCAGGCTCTGAGGTCAAGCCCCATGACTGCCCCCCCCTCAAAAAAATATTGGCTGTAGGAAGTCAGATTGCTAATCTGGGCTTCATGCGTAAAGGCAGGTGTTCTACTCCTTGAATCACACTTATAGCCCGTTTTCCTCGTGTTATTTTGGTGATAGTGTCTAGCTTTTTGCTCTGGCCAGCCTTGAGTTTGATCCTCCTGTACATGCTTTCCACCATAACTGGTGTATACCTCCATGCTTTTTTTTTGGGGGGGGGGGCTGGTCATGGGCCTGAACTCTGGGCCTGGGCGCTGTCCCTGAGCTATTCAGCTCAAGGCTAGTGCTCTACCACTTGAGCCACAGTGCCACTTGCGGCTTTTTTTTTTCTGTTTATGTGGTGCTGAGGAATTGAACCCAGGGCCTCATGCATGCAAGGCAAGCACTCTACCACTAAGCCACCTTCCCAGCCCTCCATGCTTTTTTTCTGTTGAGCTTGGGTCTCATCAACTTTGTGCCTAGGTAAGAAAATGTTATCCTCCCAATCTTGGCCTTTCTTAGATTTAAAATGGCAGTAACTACTGTGCCCAGGTCTTGGTTGAGGAAGGGGTCTCATGAATTTTTCACCTAGGCTGGCCTCAAACTGCCACCCGTGCTATCTCTGCCTCCTAAGTAGCTAAGATTATAGGCTTGACCAATTAGTACCTGGCTTGCCACATTTTTATTATGGCTTAACTTTTACTAGTTATAATTTTATTTTATTTTTTGTGCCAGTCCTAGAGCTTGAGCTCAGGGCTTGGGTGTTGTCACTGACCTTCATTTTGCTCAAGACTAGGACTGTACTACTTGAGCCACAGCTTCACTTCAGCTTTTTTCTTGGTGGGTTAATTGGCGATAAGAGTCTCATGGGCTGGGGCACCAGTGGCTTGTGCCTATAATCCTAGCTACTCAAGAGGCTGAGATCTGAGGATCACTGTTCAAAGCCAGCCTAGGCAGGAAAATCCATGAGACTCTTATCTTCAGTTAACCACCAGAAAACCAAAAGTGGCACTGTGGCTCAAAGATGTAGAGCTCAGGGACAGCATCCAGGCCCAGAGTTCCAGCTCAACAACAACAAAAAAGTCTCATGGACTTTATGCCCCCTGGACTGGCTTAGAACCACAATCCTCCCGAGTAGCAAGGATTACAGGCATGAGCCACCGGCGCCATGCGCTAGTTCTGCTTTTAGAAGAAAAAAAAAAGTAAACATCTTTGTGTTTGTTTTCATGTTTAGAGTAAAATTGTACATTAATTGTAGAATATCATTTGCCGAGTAGCAGTAGCACAGTTCAGGTACCTGGCTGGTACTGTGCACTCGGTGATTGATGGTGATATTTCACCTTTCATACAATATGGGCCTGCTCCACTGCAATCTTCAGGGAAGAAGGAGAAGGAGCCAACCCCAGAAGAAGCAATACAGAAACTGAAAGACACTGAGAAGATACTGATCAAGAAGCAGGAGTTTCTGGAGCAGAAGATTCAACAGGAGCTACAAACAGCCAAGAAGCATGGAACCAAGAATAAGAGAGGTAAAAAGGGAAAGGAGCTGCTGAGGAGGGCCCAGGTGGGAAGCAGGTACTTCTGACTCTGATGTTTAGGGTATGGGCTGGGTCAGCTGCCCTGCAGGCTTTGCGGAGAAAGAAGAGATTGGAACAGCAGCTGGCACAAACTGATGGGACATTATCCACCCTGGAGTTTCAGCGTGAGGCTATTGAGAATGCCACCACCAATGCAGAAGTGCTCCGTACCATGGAACTTGCTGCTCGAGGCATGAAGAAAGCCTACCAGGACATGTGGGTATGGGGGGAAGGGAGAAGGAGACTCAAGCACTAAGAAGGGTGCCTTGCTGCCGAATTTATAACACCCCTTGCATGCCTCTTTCTTCCTGAAAGAAAAGTCCTTTTTTCCAGCTCGGGCATTCTTGGGAGAAAAAATGGTCACTCTTTCTTCAAGAGTCTTTAGGGAAGGAAGTACAACCTGTCCTCTCCAGTGTGGCTCCTTACTATTTCTTAGCTCAGACTTGCCTCTACATTTCCCATCCATGGGCTTAAAGACCACATGGGCTTCATTCCTGGGATGAAAGTCTAAAAAGGGGTTGCCACCAGATTTCTTGGCTCTGTATTTTGTTCTCAGGGACATTGACAAGGTAGATGAACTGATGGCTGACATCACAGAACAACAAGAAGTGGCTCAACAGATCTCAGATGCCATTTCTCGACCCCTGGGCTTTGGAGATGATGTGGATGAGGTGATTGGGTACAAGGGGCCAGGGAATGTTGGAGAAAACATGGGGCTGCTTTCTCCAGAAGTAAGCTGTTAGAAAAAAATGGGAAGGAACTTCAAAAGGTCTGTTTGGGAGAAGTGCAAACTTCCTTTCTTTGTTGAGAACTGGCTTGTTGTCCAATACCAGGATGAATTGTTGGAAGAGCTAGAGGAGCTGGAACAGGAGGAATTAGCCCGGGAGTTGTTAAACGTGGACAAGGAGGAAGAACCCTCAATCAAGCTGCCCAGTGTACCTTCTACACATCTGCCTGCAGGGCCAGGTACCAAGGGCCGTTTGTTGTCTTGAGGGTGGACAGATTATTCTTCAGCAGGGAGGGCTGCTGTTGCAGTTGCACAATTGGTGCATAATGGCATCTGGCTAAAAGGGAATAGGAATTAAAACCCAGAATTCAGCCTGTGCTTTACTTGATAAGCTACGTACCCTTCTTTGGGGTTGCAGGTACGAGCAAGAGGCCCCTCTTTCTAATTTGGACAAAGGTGCTGTGGGAATGAGCAGCAGCCCCACAGTCAGAAGGACCACACTTAGGTTCAGGCTCTGGGTGTCAAGAGTAGGGGATGGCTGAAAGTTGGCTGAGGCTTTAACATTCTCTTTCTTTGGTTATCCTTGCCCCCAAAGCTTCCAAAGTGGATGAAGATGAAGCAGCACTAAAACAGTTGGCTGAATGGGTATCCTAAGGAGTCTGGGCTTGTCTTCCTACTGCTGCCTTCATCAGTCTCTTTTCCTTAAGTGCCAAATGCTGAACTAAAGGAGCATAGCTTTTTGGGGAGGTCGTGCTGAAGTGGTGGTATGTTCCTGTGTCAGAAAGGGGCCCATCGCTCCTCCCATCCCTAGCTGAAGTTTCTTGCTGCAAAAGGAATCCTGGCTCCCTTCTCTTTAATAGCAGATACAATTGTTCCCAATAAAATTGGGTGATGGATCCTCAATGTCTTTACTGTTGTATATACATTTGAGATTTCCCCTGGTTTTTACAGCCTTGTTTCAGGTAGTGGACAATAAGAGTAATGAAAGGAAGTTGAACCAAAACAAACGGGCATTTCCCATATCTTAATCTATGTTCTAGACATTTTTTTGTGCCCCAGTACTGGTATGTGCATGCAGACACCCATACACACAAACACGCACAAATATTTACTAGACCTAGTGAACAATATTAAGGATAGAAACATGTTAGGAGTATAGGAATCCAAATATTCAAGGCTGCCACTTTGGACTATAGACAGGCTGAGCTATAGTCGAAGTAAACCAACTAAGGCCTTTGCTTCACTCACTGCTTGAACATTTAGACAATGCAAAGATATAAAACAACCATGATACTAAAGCTTCCCCAAACCAGGTTTTAAACTGAGCACCCCTCCCTGCAAGCCATGCCATAATTTCTTGGGGGGGATGGGGTGGGTCCTTAAGTTTGAAGCCAGGGCCTGGCTGTTGTCACTGAGCATTTTTGCTCAAGGCTAAACTGCTCTACCACTTCAGCCACAGTGCCACTTCTGGCTTTTTTTGGTAATTAGAGGTAAGAATCTCATGGTATTTCTACTGCCCGGGCTGGCTTCAAATTGTGGTCTTCAGATCTCAGTCTCCTGAGTAGCTAGGATTACAGGTATGAGCCACCAGCATCCAGCTCTATACTTTGAATTTCACTATTGACTTAAGTGTCAAAACAGATTAAAGGCTTTGGACGAAATCTATCTGACCTGCAGCATCTGACCTTCAGCAGTATTACCTGCTAAGACTGCCTTGAGGTAAGAATTTTATTCACTCTTGCTGGTGAAAGTAAATCAAATTAGATTTATTTTTGAATAAAAGATTTTCACCCAAGATCCTCCTGATTTCCTTCTCTCGATGCCCTGCCTCAGCCATTTTCAGGTTGTGATCTCCAAGGATAGGTGACGATTACTGGTATTGGTGGGCTGGCACATGGCCTGGAGGAGCCTAATCTCATGGGTGGGTTGCTCAGACTGGAACCTGAGCACCCAGGGATCCTTGAGGATGTCCAGGACGGTAGCACGCTTGACAGCTGGACGCAGCATCTGGAGGATCAGGTTCTAGGGCAGGGGAAAGAGAGGTTTTGGCTGAGCTTGGCCCCCACTGTACCACACAGGCAATGTGCAGCTGGACCTAAGAAAGGATAGCCTATCACACCACTCTGGTGAATGTGCCCCTGGTTTTATGCTGGAGTCCAGCATTCCCTGCAAGAGAAAGGAAGGGCTCCTTGGAAAGGACCCCTTGTATAATAATCCCCTTCTAGCCTAAAAGGATCAAAGCTAGAACCTGCTTATGAAGCTAATACAAGTTTTGGATCCCAGCAGTTTCCCCAATTAGTCTGGGTAGGAGTGTGAAGTGGCTCTGGCATGGCAACAGCCTCTCCTGAGTTGGGAGGTCTAGGTTTGGTATGTATTCTCCCCACGAGTCATCCCTAAGACCTCAGCCCTCATGGGGGAGCCAGCACCTTGCACTCCTGGGAGACGGCACAGTTAGGTGGGAATGTGGCCTCCTTCTGAGTCTCTCTCAGCAGCTTCTTGAGATTGGAGTCATCAAAAGGCAGACGGGCAACCACTAGAGTGTAGAGGATGACGCCCATGCTCCAGGTGTCAGACAGGAAAGGGTTGTAGGGCAAGCCTAGCAAGACCTCCGGGCAGGCATAAGCAAAGCTGCCACAATAGGTCTGACTGAGGTGGGAACAGTTCACTTGACGGTAAGAAGGGCTATTATGCACAGGCTGATTTGAAGGCACCATCTTGGCGAAACCAAAGTCTGATATCTTCACATTCTCCCGCTTGTCCAGCAACAGGTTTTCCAACTTTAAATCCCTACCAGCAGCAGAAAGGCTGGGGGTCAGGCTGGGGAGAGGGCTTTGTATTAGAATGGGAGCTGAAGGGCCAAGGGTCAAAGGCTAGGGATCAGGCAAAGTAGAAAAGTACAAGGCTGTGAGGAAGGAAAGCCACTGGAGTTGTGAGCAGAGCCCACAGCAGAGGATGGCACCTAAGGACTGTTGTAACAAAGTGCTCTACACATAGTACAAGTGTCTTTGACCAGAGGTTTAAACCAGAATGGATGACTGGGCCTACATATTAGGGCTAAGGGAAGAAAAGGGGGCAGGAAATGAGTAATTGCATAAAAACCCCTTGAAAGCCCAAAGGCCATTCCCTTACCTGTGCACAATACCCTTGCTGTGTAAGTAGGCGATGCCCAAGGTCAGCTGGTTGAACCACTTGCCAGCAAGGGGCTCATTGCAAGCCCCATAGCGCTGGATCCATTCAAGGACATCACCACCCTGTGCCAGCTCCAAAATGATGTACACTCGGGATGTAGTCTCAATGGCCTGATAGAAGTTGATGAGGTACTTGTGCCGCAGGATTTTCATCACCTGATCCCACAAAAGGGAACCATCAAACCAGGCAAGCAACCTTAACTGTGCTGTCAACCTTGTCCTACTCCCCCATTGCTACTTACTTAGAACTTTGCAACAGAATTGACCTAACTCCCATACTGGTGTGTAGAAAAAGTTTCCCTTTTTCGTCTTTGGAGTGAGGGGACTAGAGGAGAAGGAGGAGGTAGGAACAAGGCTGAATGTACATGAAGGAATTTTCCTAGCTGTTTACATATGTTCATTTTGGCTTCAAAGTTCCTAGCTTCATCTCCTAGCCACACTCTTATAAGAAACCTCAAAAAGCTGACTACTAAGCTCCACTTCTTTCTCCCAGCCCCCTCTTCTGACCTGTATTTCACGAGGCAGGAACTTGTTAAGATAGTCGTGAGAGGCCTTCTTCTTTGAGATGATCTTGATAGCAACCATGACCTTCTGCTTTGTATAGTAAGCCTCATACACAGTCCCATAGGAGCCGTTGCCAATGACCTTGCCCACCTCATAACCATATTCCTCCATGACAGAGCGATAGACTGGGGCAGGTATTTGTGCTTCTGGGTTATCACCCTTCATCGTCTCACCCTTCGTCTCACCCTTTGTCGTCTCACCCTTTGTCTCACCCTTCACCATCGTGTTGGGCTTGCTGAGAGTCACTTAAGGCTAGGACACCAAAGTGAGGCTTGTCTTGGAATGCTTGCCTGTATAGTCACATAAGTCTGGGATATTGGGCTCAGCCTTCCACTAAGAACTTGGAGGGGGAAAGAAAAGAACAGTCCCTTTTTGTCTCTACTGGATGTTGTCTCTTTTACCTCTTGGTTACAGAACTTTCTTAACGTCCCAAGTTCTATACACATCATAATATACCTTCTGTCATTACTGTCCACAAAGCCTGAGAATGAGATACAGTTTGACTCACATTCATTCCCAAAGGCATGTTCTGCATCTGGAAAGACCCTCGTGGATCTGAATGCAACATTCATTTTAATTGAGCATTTACTTACTATGTGCCAGTGTGTGCTGAACACTAGGATAAATCAATAAGGCCAAAGAGATTTTTACAATGCAATATGAGAAACATTCTCTACAAAGATTTGTAAGGCGTTGGCATATTCTAACAGCATTTTTGCTCTGCATGACCCTTTCTAGTTTTCTTTTTTTGGGGGGGGGGATCCGGTCGTGGGGCCTGTACTCTGGGCCTGGGCACTGTCCCTCAGTTCTTCAGCTCAAGGCTAACGCTTTACCACTTGAGCCACAGCACCACTTCCGGCCTTTTTCTTTTTGCTTATGTGGTGCTGAGGAATCGAACCCAGGGCCTCAGGCATGCAAGGCAAGTGCTCTACCACTGAGCCACCTTCCCAGCCCCCTTTCTAGTTTTCTTTTCATCCATTCTTCTGGTCATCCTCCATTAAAGCTTATCTTTTTTGTCTATATGTGGTACTGGTGCCAGGATTTTGCAGATGCTGGGGCCTTAAAGCTTGTCCTTTTTCTCTATATGTGGTACTGGTGCCAGGATTTTGCAGATGCTGGGGCCACTCTCCCTTGCACTGGAGTGGTGTGATGGTCTATCCTTTTTTTTTGGGGGGGGGGTCCAGTAATGAGGCCTGAACTCTGGGCCTGGGCACTGTCCCTCAGCTCTTCAGCTCAAGGCTAGCGCTCTACCACTTGAGCCACAGCGCCACTTCCGGCTTTTTTCTTTTTGCTTATGTGGTGCTGAGGAATCGAACCCAGGGCCTCAGGCATGCAAGGCAAGCGCTCTACCACTGAGCCACCTTCCCAGCTCCTGGTCTATCCTTTCTTAGGTCCAGCTGCTTACTCACTGGTACAATGGGGACAAGCTCAGCCAAGACCTTTCTTTCCTGTGCCCTAGAATCTCGTCTTCCAGTTGCTGCGTCCAGCTGTCAAGCATGCTTGACATGCCCCAACTCCTCCCTCTATCCCTAAAGTATATCCCAAAGGTACTGTTACCGGCTTTATTTCCTCTGAATTTCACATCCTCCATGAGGATCTTACATATTCCACATATCTCTGCTTACTATTCTTTTTTTTTTGGGTGGGGGGTCCGGTCGTGGGGCCTAAACTCTGGGCCTGGGCGCTGTCCCTCAGCTCTTCAGCTCAAGGCTAGCACTCTACCACTTGAGCCACAGTGCCACTTCTGGCTTTTTTCTTTTTGCTTATATGGTGCTGAGGCATCGAACCCAGGGCCTCAGGCTTGCAAGGCAAGCACTCTACCACTGAGCCACCTTCCCAGCCTTCTGCTTACTATTCTTAACCTCATCTGCACTGGGTGCAGTTCCAGGTACCATATCCATTTGTGTACTAGACAAGTATATCTGCCTTTAGGCATCTCAAACTACATCCAAACTGAACTATTTTCTTCTGACTTTTTCATTTTACACAGGTTGCCCTTAGTTAGGCATCTCAGACTACATCCAAAATTGAATTCTTTTCCTCTGGTATACCAATTGACCTTAAGATACCCAAACATTATCCTAGATTCTTCTCCCTACTTTAATTCCTATACTTAATCAATCCCCAAATCCCTGATTATTTAAGTACATACCCTGCATACTCATTGCCTCTCCCAATCACAATGTATCATAGTCTGATCTCAAACTCAGAATCGCCTCTGCCTCCTCAATGTTGGGATTACAAGTGTAGGTCACAATGTCTGACTCGTTTTGCTGGTAGCAGTTAACTCAGGGCTTCATTCTTGCTGGGCTTACTCAATTCTTACTACTTGAGCCGTACCTCTGGCACCTGTCCTTTTATTTATTTATGTTTTGTTTTTATTTTTGATGTTGGTCCTGGGACTTGAACTCAGGACCTGGGTGCTGTCCTTGAGCTTTTCTGGTCTAGGCTAATGCTCTACCACTTGAACCACAGCTCCACTTATGGCTTTTTTTGGTAGTTAATTGGATCTATAAGTCTGATGGACTTTCGTGCTCCTGGTGGGTTCAAACTGATCCTCAGAACTCAGCTTCCTAAGTGGCTAGGATCACAGATGTAAACTACTGGCATCTGGCCCAGGGGTGAGAAAAGAAAAAAAAGACAAGCTAGAAACTAGGGAAAAATGAAGGAGTAGCATTGTCCCCCCAAAAAAGAAATGTACTCATTACCTGGCTTATGAAATGGTAACCCCTCTGTATAATACCTTAATAATAAATGTATATACATATATCTAAAAAAAAAAAACAAGCTAGAAACAGAATAAGGTGTGAGCTGGAGGTCTCAGTGGAATGGGAGCACAAGTTTTGGAGGATTGACAGGGTGAGGGCAGGAAAACGACACAGGTTCTTTGAATTTAAAATTTTGGGAGACAGGGAAGGATTTGAAGTTGTATCTTCCATCCTCTGAAACAAAGGAAAATAATCCAAGCAGATTGTGGCATAGGCTGCTGTCAAATTTCTACTACTGACAGTCTAATCCTGCTGTCAAGCTAGTTCAAAAGGTGCTTCCTTCAGCAGCACATATACTAAAATTGGAACAATACAGAGAAGATTAGCATGGCCACTGAGCAAGGATGACACGCGAATTCGTGAAGCATCACATATTTTTAGACTTGGAAAAAATTATATTAAGTGAAGTAAGCCAAGCCCAAAGAAACAGGTCCCATGGTTTTCCTTATTTGTAATAACTAGTATGTCTGGGACAAGTGGAAAAGGTCAAAAGCTATGTACATATGACCAGATAAGATGAAGTTAAGCGAAATGAACCCCAAGATAGGGACACGAGTGTTTTTTTTTCTTGCTTGCTATTGTTTCTAGCATATTTATAAGGTACCATGTGATTTTTGTTGTTGCTTTGTATGTTCCTCCCCCATAGTATAACCTATTTTCACTGTATTTGATGTCTTTGGTATAATTTGGAGAGGGGAAGGGAAAAAACAAAATGTTGACCCATTGTAACAATGAGCTGTACAAGACACTATGTTGAAAAACAAACTTTACAATTTAGTCATGGGGGGGGCGGGGTGTAGTTGTGGAGGTGGGAGGAAGGGATGGTAGGGAAAAAACAAAGGAAGAGACAACAATGCTTGATAAGAAATGTACTCATTATCTTGCTCATGTAACTGTAACCCCTCTGTACAGTATTCTCACACACACACACACACACAAAATTTATTAAAAACAAAACAAGGGGCTAGGAAGGTATCTCAGTGGTAGAGCACTTGCCTTGCATGCATGAGGCCCTGGGTTCGATTCCTCAGCACCACATAAGCAAAAAGAATTGGCGCTGTGGCTCAAGTGGTAGAGTGCTAGCCTTGAGCTGAAGAGCTGAGGAACAGCACCCAGGCCCAGAGTTCAGGCCCCACGAGTGGACCCAAAAAAAAAAAAAAGAAAAGAAAAGATAGTTTTAAAGTTCTATTGAAATTCCTCAATCTAGTAAGACTGTCCAGGGTATACCATAGTAAAAACCCACCCAGTCCTACCCACCTTTTGGTCCTACAAACTTGTCTTGAATGGACAGCTTAACAATACCTCTAGTCTCTCACATATACAAGATATATACCATTTCATTCAAGGAATGTCTACTAAGCTCCATAGTGTATACAAAAACATTGCTGGAGCTGGGTGCCTATGGCTCACACCTGTAATCCTAGTTACTAAGAAGGCTGAGATCTGAGGATCGCGGTTCAAAGCCAGCCCGGGCAGGAAAGACCCTGAAACTCTTATCTCCAATAAACCACTAGAAAACCAGAAGCGGTCCTGTGGCTCAAGCGGTAGAGCGCTCGCCTTGAGCTAAAGAGCGCAAGCCCAGAGTTAAAGCCCCACAACCAACCCAGAAAGAAAAAAAAAATTGCTGGGTCCTGATGATTCAAAGATGGACAGATGTAGACTTGTTATTCACCAAGAGAAACAAACTCATAAGTAAAATAACTACAGTGAGATGAAGTGCCATTAACAAACCTGGAAGGAAAGGCAATGGAAAGACTTACAGAGTAGTTAATTGCACTGTTTAAAGGAGGTCTTCGGGTTGAGAAGTAAGGAATAGTACACCAGGTAGACTAGGCAGGAAGAACCATGAAGCTTACAGATAGGAGAGAACACCATGAATGCAGAAAGTTAATATACCTGAAGAAATTAGGACTTAAGTCTGACTAATACTTTATGTCAACTTGTCTTCACTTCCTTTTTTTGGTTGGTCATGGGATTTGAACTCAGGGTCTGAGTTTTTTGTTTTTGTCAGTCATGGGACTTGAACCCAGAGGGGCTGGGCACTGTCCCTCAGCTCTTCAGCTCAAAGCGAGCCCTCTACCACTTGAGCCACAGTGCCATTTCTGGTTTTCTGGTGGTTAACTGGAGATAAGTCTCATGGACTTACCTGCCCAGGCTTGCTTTGAACCTCAATGCTCAGATCTCAGCCTCCTGAGTAGCTAGGAGCCCAACTTTGTCCCTGAGTTTTTGCTCAAGGCTTGCACTCTAGCACTTTGAGCCACAGCTCCACTTCTGGTTTTCTAGTGCTTAACTGCCGATAAGAGTCTCAAAGACTTTCCTCTGTCCTAACAGCAAACCTCAGATCTTAGCTTCCCAAGTAGCTAGGATTGCAGCTGTAAGCCACCAATGCCCAATTTGTCTTCTTTTTATTCTACATATTTACAGTCAAATGTCCTTAGGCATCAAAACTGGAGCCTGTTTATAAAAAGAAAACAAAAATGCTCAACAAGTCTCCCCAAGATTCTAGGTTTTAATAGTCCAGTAGCACTGTGAAATCGATCCAAGGGGCAGGTGACCAAAAAACTAACAAGGTGACTATTATAGATATAAATGGAAAGGAAAATGATGATACCAATATTTTGAGGGACAAGCACTGAGACTCTTGAATTCTGTATTTAGAGTCTTCCCCCCAATTCTCCCCTCAAAAAAAAAAAAAAAAACTATTGCCAGGCACCAGTTTCTCATGCCTGTAATCCTAGCTACTTAGGCTGAGATCTGAGGATCATGGTTCAAAGCCAGCCCAGGCAGGAAAGGACATGAGACTCTTATCTCCAATAAATCACCAGAAAACCAGAAGTGGAGATATGGCTCCAGTGGTAGAGTGCTTGCCTTGAGCTGAAGAGCTCAGAGACAGAATCCAGACTCGAGAGTTCAAGCCCCACAGACAAAAAAAAAGGGGGGGGAAACAGGGGGAGCCTAATTCCTTGACAAGGAAGAGGAAGTTTGGATTGGGATAAAAACCTAGCAGAATGCCCCACCCAATGTGCCTGCCTAGCTGAATAGGGTAACCATTGCACCCTTTTGCACAAAAATAAACAGCCTTATGGCTGAGAATGTGGCTTAGTGGTAGAGTGCTTGCTTAGCATTCATGAAGCCTTGGGTTCAATTCCTCAGTAGCACATAAAATCCAGAAGTGCTGTGGCTCAAGTGGTACAGTGCTAGCCTCGAGCAAAAGAAGTTCAGGGACAGTGCTCAAGCCTAAATTCAAGCTCCAAGACTGGCAAAAAATATATGTAAAATAAGTTGCCTTGGCAAAATCTCCTATATCTCTTTTGCACTTACTCAGTTTTGACACTGGAGATTGTTTCTAACACCTCCAGCTCTGGCTTTTTATTGGAGATAAGAATCTCATGGACTTTTCTGCCTCTTGACTACAGGCTTGAGCCACCAGCACCTGTGACACAAGATTCTTTTTTTTTTTTTTGTCGGTCATGGGGCTTGAACTCTGGGCCTGGGCGCTGTCCCTCAGCTCTTCAGCTCAAGGCGAGCGCTCTACCACTTGAGCTACAGCGCCACTTCCGGTTTTCTGGTGGTTTATTGGAGATAGGAGTCTCACGGTCTCTCCTGCCCAGGCTGGCTTTGAACCGCGATCCTCAGATCTCAGCCTCCTGAGTAGCTAGGATTACAGGCGTGAGCCACCAGCGCCCTGCGACACAAGATTCTTTACCTCCAATAACTTATCAAGTTTGCTCACACACAATGATACCAAGAGAATACTCTTAGGAGAAGAACACAAAGGTGCAATGCCTACATGCCTTTTCATATTTATATAAAATATATATCAGAACAAACTCCAAAATATGGAAACAAGTGATTTCTTTTTAATTTTTATTTTTGATGATTGTCTATGCGTGGTGTAGTCAGTGTATATCGAGAGGGTGGAGGCAGGGTACAGAACTTGAGGAAAAAAGGATGAAAAAGTGCAGCAGTGGGGCTCACTGGACACTGATCAAAGTGAGCTATACAACTTATGGGTGGAGATGGGAGGGAGGAACTGGGACAGAGGGAACAGTAGGCACTGTATGAAAGGAAATGTATTCATTACCTGACTTGTAATCTCTCTGTACATCATATTTATAATAACAATAAAGGAAATTAACTTAAACAAAAATAACTCACCAAGCTAAGTTGCCAGTGGCTCATGCATGTAGTTCTAATACACAGGAAGCTGACAGCTGAGAATCCCTATTAGAGGCCAGCAGAGGCAGGAAAATCTACTGCACTCCAACTAACCACCAAAAAGCTGGGGCTCAAGTGGTAGAGTGCTAGTCTAGAGTAAAAAAGCTCAGGGACTGCTTCTAGACCGAGTTCAAGCCCCTGGACCAGCATGCCTACGCGCGTGCACGCGCACGCGCACACACACACAAACACAAAACAATATTAAAACTCAGGAATAGCCAGGCGCCGGTGGCTCACGCCTGTAATCCTAGCTACTCAGGAGGCTGAGATCTGAGGATCGCTGTTCAACGCCAGCCAAGGAAGGAAAGTCCGTGAGACTCTTATCTCCAATAAACCACTCAGAAAACCGAAGTGGCGCAGTGGCTCAAGTGGTAGAGCACTAGCCTTGAGCTGAGGGACGGCGTTCAGGCCCAGAGTTCAAGCCCAATGACAGACCAAAAAAAAAAAAAAATGAAGTTGCGAGACTCCCGTGGTAAAAAAGCAAACAACGCTTAGGCCTGTAATCCTAGCTGCTAGGAGAATGACACCGAGATATCACAGCTGTTGCTAGCCCCGGCAGAAAAGTTCCCAAGACACCCCTTCTTAACCCAGAGCTGGCTGCAGAAAAGCACACGTGATCTGATCTACACTGCAGGCTGAGGTTGGAAGGATCAACGTTCCAGTAAACCCAGGCAGAAAAGCCTAAGACGCTTCCTGGCATTCCAGCAAAAACAGCATAAAACAGATTAATGGCTAAGCTGCTCTGAGCAGGAAAGGAGACCTTACCTCAAAAACGAATCGGAAAAACAACAGGTCAGCAAGCGTGGCTCAGCAACAGAGCGCCTGCCCAACAAATTCAAGACTCGGGCTTCTAACCTCAGCATCAAGGAAAAACAAAAACCCACACAAAACCGTTTCGGCGTGTCTCTGACCTCTATCTGGCAAACCTCACTAGAGCCTCGGGTCCACACTTTCACTAGATCCGATTTGTTCTTTTCACCAGAAGGCCTCGGTGACCCGTGAGCAAGGGGTGAAGTGACGTTCAGGCCTCGCTGGCGTGGGAGCGGCGCGTCACGTTTCGCCCCTCTCCGGTTAGCATTTACGAACCGCCTCTCAAGGCTCGCCTCAGTAGCCAGTGGCGACTTCCATTGGTTCAGAAGCCAAAAACTTCCAGAGCCCAAGTGTGGGCGCAGCTGCCGCCCGAGCGTGGTTGGCTTCACTCTCAGGACTCCGCTCGCAGCCACCGCTGGCCCGGGCTCTCGTGCGCAATCCTTCCAGGGACAGGTGGGAGACCCAAAGACGACTCTGGTCCGTCGTAGCCGGGCCTGCCCTAACCCCTCCATCGGATGCTACCCGCAACAAACGCGCGCGCAGCCTCGGCACCGGAGCATCCACTAAAGCAGCCTTCCGTCAACCTGAGGTCCCCGCCAGTGAGGGCGGAAGTGGTAAGACTGACGTGTCACACGGGCTGCCTCCAGCTCGCCGGGAGGACCCTCTACTGAAGATGGGAGAACCGAGCTTTGCCGGGTCTCCGGAGCTGGGATGGACATCTCTCTGGAGAAAGGCCAGCGGAGAGCACCTGGCTGAGTCGAATGCGGTGCCCAGCCTGCTGTGGTCACAGCCGTTGTGATCAGGCACAGCGGAGGACAACCCCGTGCAAGTCGGCCTTCTGGTCCTCTCTAACCCCACTGCTCCCGCGCCGCTCAGGGGGAGACCCCAGCAGGAGCCCAAGGGCAGCTTACGGGGCCGCTGGCGCCGCCTTAGCCAGCCGCTCCCTCGTGGTGAGGACCCCGGAGCTGTGGCGGGATGGGGCCGGAGTGGCGAGGTTATGCCGCGTTGCCATGGAAACAGGCTAGGGCGCCGTGGAAGCCCCGGCGGGGGTCTTTTGTGGGAGGGTGAACTATACTGATCTCGAAGTCCCGAGTGGAGGTGGAACCTGGTTTGAGCGTTCTCTGGGACGCCATGTGATGTGGGGGTCGGGAAGCCCAAAGGGAAGGTGGAACCAGTGGGCGTCCATTCGAGAAACCTAACCTAGGACGTCATGGGTTGACCCCTAGTTTCTGTAACTGCAGGATTCTCCCAGATTCCACTGCCTTAAGGATGACAATCCTAGGGCAACCTGGAAGTTGGAGCTGCCAGTGTTTGCCAATCCTGATACTGCTGCTGGGCACAGACTATGAACCAGGGGTGGAAGGTGTGACACACTACAAGGCCGGTGACCCTGTCATTCTATATGTCAACAAAGTGGGACCTTACCATAATCCTCAGGAAACTTACCACTACTATCAGCTTCCAGTCTGCTGCCCTGAGAAGATACGACACAAAAGCCTTAGCTTGGGTGAAGTGCTGGATGGAGACCGAATGGCCGAGTCTCTGTATGAGATACGCTTTCGAGAGAACGTGGAGAAGAGAATTCTATGCCACATGCAACTCAGTTCTGCGCAGGTCAGCCCCTCCGCATTGTTTCTCTCTTAATCCTCCTTCCCAGGCATTAATAATGCTTTGCATTTATAGTTCAAAATAACTTTTGGAATCTATTTTAACATAACTGTATACTGACATACTTGTTCTGAAGTGACTTTTTCAAGAAAGAATGGATAATGAATTGCAGAAATCGAATATTAGATATTAAAGCCTAGGGCTTCTTGCTGCAAGTTTCTCTGTCAGCAATTAGTTCCTATCACTTTTGCCTACTTCTCTTTTCTTTCCTTTCATATCTACCTCTTGGCTCTTTCTCAACTCCTTCTATCTGCTCTTCCTTTCCTTTATTTTTTTTTTGTTTTTTTTTTTTTTGGTCCGGTCGCGGGGCCTGAACTCTGGGCCTGGGCACTGTCCCTCAGCTCTTCAGCTCAAGGCTAGCGCTCTACCACTTGAGCCTTAGCGCCACTTCTGGCTTTTTTCTTTTTTCTTATGTAGTGCTAAGGAATCGAACCCAGGGCCTCATGCATGCAAGGCAAGAGCTCTACCACTGAGCCACCTTCCCATCTCCCCCTTTTTTTTTTGGTGCAGTCATAGGCCTTGAACTCAAGACCTGGATGCTGCTCCTGAGCAATTTTGCTTAAGACTAACTAGCACTCTTACTACTTGAGCCACAACCCCACTTCCTGCTTTTGGGTGGTTAATTGGAAATAAAAGTCTTACAAACTTCCCTGCTCAGGCTCAATTTGAACTACAGGGTTACAGGCATGAGCCACCAGTTCCTGGGCAGTTGTCATGGTTTTTCCATTCACCATTCTTTGGTCTACTGCAGTCTTTTTTTTTTTTTTTACACCTTCCTGCTCTCCTTTTCTATAGCTTAACCCTTTCAAAGTCATACTTGCTTGTTTGAGGGTAATCCCAACATACTAGAACTAAACCCAGTGATTCTTAGCAGAATACTTTTGTCCCCCTAAAGTACCTTTGGAAATACCTAGAGATGTTTTTAACTGTCATAACTGGGGGATAATATTGCTGTGCAATGGCCAGGGATACTACATGCTACAAATACACAGATCAGTGTCCTCCCCACAAAGTATTACTAGCACAAAAGTTGAGAAACTTTTCTGAGAGTGTGACTGACTCCTGATTTTCTCTTTATAGGTAGAACAGTTGCGCCAGGCCATTGAAGAACTGTATTACTTTGAATTTGTGGTAGATGACTTGCCAATTCGTGGTTTTGTGGGTTACATGGAAGAAAGTGGCTTCTTGCCACATAGCCACAAGATAGGACTCTGGACCCATTTGGACTTCCATCTAGAATTCCATGGAGATCGAATTATATTTGCCAATGTTTCTGTGCGAGATGTCAAACCCCATAGCTTGGATGGGTTAAGATCTGATGAACTCCTAGGCCTTACCCACACTTACAGCGTGCGATGGTCTGAGACTTCAGTGGAGCGTCGGAGTGACAGGCGCCGGGGTGATGATGGTGGCTTCTTTCCCCGAACATTAGAAATCCATTGGTTGTCCATCATCAACTCCATGGTGCTTGTGTTTTTACTGGTGGGATTTGTGGCTGTCATTCTAATGCGTGTACTTCGGAATGACCTGGCTCGGTACAACCTAGATGAGGAGACCACCTCTGGAGGATCTAGTGATGACTTTGACCAGGGTGACAATGGTTGGAAAATAATCCATACAGATGTCTTCCGCTTCCCTCCATACCGTGGTCTGCTCTGTGCTGTGCTGGGTGTGGGTGCCCAGTTCCTGGCCCTTGGCACTGGTAAGATAAGAATTAATTGGAGATTTCTCCCAAAGAGTAGGTAGATTGTAAGAAAAGGTTTGAGGATTGGAGCTGGAAAGGTGGCTCAGTGGTAGAGAGCTTGCCTTGCATGCATGAGGCCCTGGGTTTGATTCCTCAGCATCACATAAGCAAAAAGAAAAAAAGCCAGAAGTGGCGCTGTGGCTCAAGTGGTAGAGTGCTAGCCTTGAGCTGAAGAGCTGAGGGACAGCGCCCAGGCTCAGAGTTCAGGCCCCACGACTGCACCCAAAAAAAAAAAAAGAAAGAAAAGGTTTGAGGATCTACTACTATTCAAGGTGAGGAGAAGATCTGAGGGGAAGGATGGCTCTAGTGAGGGTTGTGGGAATTTTCTAAACAACAGAACTAGGGAAGAGGGCTGGAAAGCTAGCTCAATGGTAGAAAGTGCTCGCCTTACATACATGAGGCCCTGGGTTCGATTACTCAGCACCATATAAGCCAAGAAAAATTTAAAAAAGAACAGAGCAGAGCTAGGGAAGACTATTTTGCATTGGAACTGGCAGAAGGAGCACACTTCCTCTGAAATTACAAAGATAGGTAAGATCTAACATGGCTTTCTACTATCATCCTATAGGAATTATTGTCATGGCACTACTGGGCATGTTCAATGTACACCGTCATGGAGCCATTAACTCAGCAGCCATCTTGTTGTATGCCTTGACCTGCTGCATCTCTGGCTATGTGTCCAGCCACTTCTACCGACAGATTGGAGGCGAGCGCTGGGTGTGGAATATCATTCTCACTACCAGTCTCTTTTCTGGTGAGGATTTTTTCCTTCCCTAGTGGGTCTGCTTGGACTTAAGAACACATCAAGGAATTTGGAATATAGTCAGAGTGAGATTTTAAAGGAGAGGGTAGGGGAGGAAGGAATGTAGGCAGAGAGAAAGAAAAGAAAAAAAAAAAGAATCCAAATGAACACTTTTTTTTTTTCTAACATGGGGCTTGAACTCAGGGCCTGAGTGCTGTTCCTGCGCTCTTCACTCAAGACTAGCACTCTACCACTTTGAGCCATGGTGCCACTTCTGGTTTTCTGGTGGTTAATTGGAGATAGGAGTCTCATGGACTTTCCTGCCTGGGGTGGCTTTAAACTTCGATCCTCAGATCTCAGCCTCCTGAGTAGCTAGGATTATAAGCATGAACTACCAGTGCACAGCTTTTTCTTTATTTGAGATGGGCTTGCTATGTAGCTCAGGCTAACCGCAAATTCATGATCTTCCAACCTTGAGTGTGAGGATTATATGAGCGCTATGTGGCTCAGAATGCTTTTCTTTGTCCTTCAGTGTTGGGGATTGAACCCAAGGTCTTGCATATATTAGGCAAACACTTTACCACTGAGCTATATCTCTAGGTTATCTTTAAAAAAATTTTTATGCTAGTCCTGGGGCTTGAATTCAGGGCCTGGGTGCTGTCCCTGAGCTTTTATGCTCAAGGCTAATGCTCTGCTACTTGTGTGAGAGCCCTACTCCTAACTTTTTGGAGGTTAACTGGAGATTGATGTCTCATGGACTTTCCTGCCCAGGCAGGCTTCAAACCCTGATCCTCAAATCTCAGCCTCCTGAGAAGCTAGGCTTGTAGGCATAAGACACAGGCACCTGGTTTGCCTTTTAAAAAACTTTTTTTTTTGGTCGTTCATGAGGCCTGAACTCTGGGCCTGGGCACTGTCCCTCAGCTCTTCAGCTCAAGGCTAGCGCTCTACCACTTGAGCCATAGCTCTACTTCTGACTTTTTCAGCTTATGTGGTGCTGAGGAATTAAACCCAGAGCCTCATGCATGCAAGCCAAGCACTCTCCCACTGAGCCCTGCCTTTTTTTTTTTTTTTTGGTCATGGGGCTTGAATTCTGGGCTTCGGCGCTGTCTTTGCGCTCTTCAGCTCAAGGCAAGCACTCTACCGCTTGAACTACAGCACCACTTCTGGTTTTCTAGTGGTTTATTGGAGATAAGAGTCTCTCTGACTTTCCTGCCCAGGTTGGCTGAACCATGATCCTCAGATTTCAGCCTCCTGAATAGCTAGGATTACAGGCATGAGCCACCAGCGCCCAGCTAGCCCTGCCTTTTTATTTTGTTTTGTTTTTTTGGGTCCAGTCATGGGGCCTGAACTCTGGGCCTGGATGCTGTCCCTCAGCTCTTCAGCTCAAGGCAAGTTTGAGCATGAGCTCAAACTCTAAAACTAGAGGAGAAAAAAAAAAGTTAAAATATCCAGAACCAGGCACTGGTGGCTCACACTATAATCCCAGCAACTCTAGGAGACTGAGGTCAAGGATCATAGTTCGAAGCTAGCCCTGGAAGACAAATCCCAAATTATCTCCAGTTAACCAGAGAAAGGCTGGAAGTGGGAGTATGTTCAAATGGTAGAGCTAAGAGAATGTGCAAGGCACTGAACTCAAGCCTCAATACCAGCATACACATAGACACAAAAAAGTCGTGAATCAGGTTTCAGATCCAGCAGTCTGAATCTAAAGCCTGTATTCTTAACATGGTTTAGATGAGAATATTTAGATTTAAAGTACACTCTTAAATTCATATTTGGATAGTCCCTCACTTATCTTGGAGGTAGGCTTACTTCAGTCCTTTCAAATGCAGTTGTCTGAATCCTTCATGTTACTAGTTTTAAGTGCTTGACTTATACATCACATATATAAAATGGGGCTTTCTGAAAACAGGGTCTCAATGCTAAGAATTTCCAATGCCATGACAAGACAGACCTTGAAGACAAGAGTATTTCTGTCACTTTCAGATCATGATGAGCAATTGCCCATGACGACACTGGGTAGAGGAAGGGGTATTGGCAAGACAAGGAACAAAGAACAATGTGGCATAAAAGATGAAGCCAGGCACCAGTGACTCACACATATAATCCTCATTACTCAGGGGGCTGAGATATGAGGATTGCAGTTTAAAGCCAACCTAGGGAAAGGAAAGTCCATAAGACTCTTATCTCTAGTTACCCACCAAAAAGCCAAAAGTGGAACTGTGGCTCACATGGTAGAGTGCTAGCCTTGAGGAAAAAAAGTTCAGGGACAGCATCTAGGTCCTGAGTTCAAATCCCAAGACTAGCGCGCGTGCGCACGCGCACACATACACACACACACACACACACAAGTGAAGAAGAAAGCAATCAATTCTATATGATTATCCAAGAATGTGGGTGGGCCCTTAGAGTTGTAGGCTGCTTTAGCCCTCTTCTTTAGGACCAGTCCGAGTGGGTACCCCACACATATAACTCCTAATGCCGATCTCTGTGGGAACCCATTCCTACAGTGCCTTTCTTCCTGACGTGGAGTGTGGTGAACTCAGTGCACTGGGCCAATGGTTCAACACAAGCTCTGCCAGCCACCACCATCCTGCTGCTTCTGACGGTTTGGCTGCTGGTAGGCTTTCCTCTCACTGTCATTGGAGGAATCTTTGGGAAGAACAATGCCAGCCCATTTGATGCACCTTGTCGTACCAAGAATATTGCCCGGGAGATCCCACCCCAGCCATGGTACAAGTCAACTCTCATCCACATGACTGTTGGAGGCTTCCTGCCTTTCAGGTATCCTTCGTCCCATAGTCATGACTCAACTTTTCCCACTCACCTCGTATCATAACCCATTAATAATTCCTAGTTCTGCTGTACCACCAAGAGCTCATTAAGTAGTTCAATGCCCTAGCAGAACTAATCTTCAGTTAGTTCAGATTAAGCTCTTCCACTCAAAGTAGTAAATGGCTGTATGCCCCCACATTATGCTTGCAGAACCTGGGTTCTTTAGTGTTTTAGTGGCATCATTTGGGGCTTAAAGCCCATTTGATTACTCATTCAACTTGTTGAGTACCTCTTTTTGCCAGGTAGCTAGTGCAGTAGCAAATAAAACAGACAAGATCCCTACTTTCAAATGATCAGTGAAGATGTTCTTTCTTTTCGCTTATGTGGTGCTGAGGAATCGAACCCAGGGCCTCAGGCATGCAAGGCAAGCGCTCTACCACTGAGCCACCTTCCCAGCCCCAGTGAAGATGTTCTTGAAATGAGAGCAGGTAAATCATAGGCAAAAGAATCCCCACTGATAGCCAGGCGCCGGTGGCTCACACCTGTAATCCTAGTTACTCAGGACGCTGAGATCTGAGGATCACAGTTCAAAGCCAGCCCAGGCAGGAAAGTCCATGAGACTCATCGCCAATAACCTACTAGAAAACCAGAAGTGCCGCTGTGGCTCAAGTGGTAGAGCACTCACCTTGGGCTGAAGAGCTGAGGGACAGTGCCCAAACCAGAGTTCAAGCCCCATGACCAACAAAAAAAAAAAAAATCAAATCCCCACTGAGGCCAGGAAATCTAGGGCAGAGAGAAAGAGTGGTCTCAGTTTCCACAGGGACCCAAGACCCGATAATATGGAAGGGTGTGGGCTTGATTTTGGTTCCATCGTGGTACTGACAGTGCACAGTGTATTGTGTTTTCTCTTCACAGTGCCATCTCTGTGGAGCTGTACTACATCTTTGCCACAGTCTGGGGTCGAGAGCAGTACACGTTGTATGGCATCCTCTTCTTTGTTTTTGCCATCCTGCTGAGTGTGGGGGCTTGCATCTCCATTGCACTCACGTACTTCCAGTTGTCTGGGGAGGATTACCGCTGGTGGTGGCGATCTGTACTGAGTGTTGGTTCCACTGGCCTCTTCATCTTCCTCTACTCAGTTTTCTACTATGCCCGACGCTCCAACATGTCAGGAGCAGTACAGACAGTAGAATTCTTTGGCTACTCCTTACTTACTGGTTACGTCTTCTTCCTCATGCTGGGTACCATCTCCTTTTTTTCTTCCCTAAAATTCATCCGTTATATCTATGTTAACCTCAAAATGGACTGATTTCTGAGTGGCAGAACTATTTTTTTTCCCTTTCTTCATACCCTGTTGATCTCTCCTGACAGCTTTTCTCCTGACTGAATTGTGTGATGGCAATGTTGCCTTATTGTTTGCTCTTTGGGCCCTCCCTTCCCCAGGAGAGCCTGGAAATTATAAATCTCTATTATATAAGGAATATATATTTGAACTTTTTAAGTTGCCTTTAGTTTTGATCCTGATTTTTCTTTTTACAATTATCAAAATAAAATTTATTAAGAAAAAGGTCCTGTAGTTGGAGATTTGGCTCTGTTTACAGAACTCGAGGTCCTCTTAGAAAGTCCGCTATGAATACACTGAGTTCTCCCGCACAGCTTGGGAACCCTCGGCCGGCGGAACCTATGTTGCCAGGGGACGGGTTTCCGTGGCCCAGTGGGGAATTTCTTCGTAGGGAGTGAGTTAAATCACCTTGGCAACCAGAGAGTCGTGGTGTAACGCCCTTTCCGCCGGAAGTGGGTCAGGTCCACGTGCCGTCCCTCCCCCCCTCCCTTTCCCAGCCCGGTAGCGGCGGCTCTGCTGCTGCCATGGAGCCTGCCGGCCTGGAACTAATCTTACGGGAGCTCCTGCTCCCGGATACCAAACGCATCCGTCAGGTATGAGGCAGGTGGGACCGGGGCAGGGCTAACAGGAGACTTGGAGAAAGGCCCAAGTCTCACCCAGCTTTTCCCCCAGGCCACAGAGCAGCTCCAGATCGCCCTTCGCGACCCTGCCGCCTTGCCTGCCCTTTGCGACCTGCTGGCCTCAGCGTCAGACCCTCAGGTAAATGTCCAGCTCTTTCCCCACCAGCGCCACTCTGTGGGCTTCTCAGTGTCTTCCTCACATGTCTGTCTCTACATCTTAGATCCGCCAGTTCGCAGCTGTGCTGGTCCGTAGACGACTCAACACCCACTGGCGACGCCTAGCTGCAGAACAGCGTGAGAGGTGGGCTAGGCCTGTGGCGGGGGGCGGCCAAGTTGAGGTGACTGTGGCTGGCTGGGTACCAAACATTTGAAACTTGTCTTCCAGCTTCAAGTCTCTGGTCCTAATTGCCCTTCAGAGAGAGACAGAGTAAGTGACTACCTCACCCTTTGCTTTGATCCTGACTGACTCTAGATTGTGATTCTGAGTTTCTACCTTCTTTTCAGCTCCACACTGGGACTGGGGGAGTGTGGCAGGGCAGAGACTTCAACCCTAAACCAAGGGTGGAGCAAAATTCTAATTCTTTTGACAACTAAAGTTCTTGAGAATGGGTGATGATTGTCTGCCAAACTGGAGTCAGAAGAATGAAATTGAAATTCAGGTTGAATGAGGCCAAAGATCACACAGCAGACTCAGTGCTGCTGGGTTCTCTCTGAGCTGATGTTTCTTATGTTCCAACTTGGCAAAGATCTTGTGCTCACAACCTCCTGATGATTTCTGTCCTGGCCTACTCCATTGAAGAAGAGCCATGGGTATGCAGGTAAAGGCATTAAAGGGTGATTTCAGGGGAGTCTCCTGTTTGCAGGCACTTTGTGAGCCTCAGCCTGGCCCAGCTCTCAGCTACCATTTTCCGAAAAGAAGGCCTGGAGGCCTGGCCTCAGCTCATGCAGCTTCTTCAGCACAGTACTCGAAGCCCCCATAACTCTGAGAAAGAGGTACTGTCACACTTAGGAGGAAGGGACTGAGGGTCTGGATATATCATAAAAGCTTTTCCTTCCCACCCTCAATTCTTGGACAGATGGGACTTTTGCTGCTAAGTGTGGTGGTGACTTCCCAGCCAAAGGCCTTCCAACCCCATCATCGGGAGCTTCTTCGGCTTTTAAATGAGACTCTTGGAGAAGTGGGCTGTCCTGGGCTACTATTCTACTCCCTGCGTACTCTAGCCACCATGGCTCCATACCTCAACATAGATGACATGGTAAGACAGAGGCCCTAATCTTTATTGTTTACTGGCTTTACTGTTGCAGGTTTCTAAGCAGCTTCATTTTTGTTTTTATTTTTGTCAGCTGTGAGGTCTGAACTCTGGGCCTGAGCACTGTCCCTCAGCTCATTAGTTCAAGGCAAGTGCTCTACCACTGGAGCCACAGCATCATTGCTGGCTTTTTCTGCTTATATGGTGCTGAGGAATCGAACCCAGGGTCTCATGCATGCAAGGCAGGCACTCTACCACTGAGTCACCTTCCCAGCCCCTTCGGATTTTTTATCTTTCTTACTAGATTCTTCCTAACCATATGGAAGGGAATACTTTGTTTGTGTGGCCAGACCTAGCTGCTGTACCTCACCTCCTTTTCAAGATTACAGACTGAAGATGCTACCAGTTTCTGGGCCCTGGAATTTAGGCTTCATTGTGCTTTATGTGACCAATCTCATCTTGTATTTCCCAGCCTCTTGCACGAATGTTGGTGCCTAAGCTTATTGTTGCTGTGAAGACTCTGATCCCCATAGATGAGGTAAAGACAGAAGGGTGGGGAGGGAGCACATTCTATGGGAAGGATTGTACCCAAGCTTGCAGCTTGATCCCCAGAAGAGCATGATTGGGATGACTTGTCTGTCAGGCAAAGGCATGTGAAGCCCTGGAGGCTCTGGATGAACTGCTGGAGTCAGAGGTTCCCATCATCACTCCCCATCTCTCTGAAGTCCTTACATTCTGCCTTGAGGTAAGCCTCAATGCATGGCCTCTGTTGTTTGTTTTGCTGTCAAAGTATTCTTATTTATTTATTTATTTTTGTCAGTTATGGGGCTTGAACTCTGGGCCTGAATGCTGTCCCTCAGCTCTTCAGCTCAAGGCTAGCGCTCTACCACTTGAGCCACTGTGACATTTCCGGTTTTCTGAGTTGTTTATTAGAGATGAGTCTCACGGACCTTCCTGCCTGGGCTAGCTTTGAACTGTGATCCTCATATCTCAGCCTCCTGAGTAGCTAGAATTACAGGAATGAGCCACCAGGCGCCCAACCTTGTCTAACTATTCTTGCTGATTCTTGCTGTCTCTGGGCAGGTAGCTAAAAACATAGCCCTGGGTGATGCAATACGTGTACGTATTCTCTGCTGCCTCACTTTCCTGGTCAAAGTTAAGAGCAAGGTGGGTGTCCTCTGATATTTTTTGTCTGGTTTTGGTTTGGGGGCAGGGGTATGTATGCATACATGCATGTATGTAGTTCTGGGGCTTGAACTCAGGGCCTGGGTGCTGTACCTGAGCTTTTATGCTCAAGCCACAGCTCTACTTCTACCTTTTGGTGTTTTTAATTGGAGAGAAGATTCTCATGGACTTTCCTGCCCAGGCTGGCTTTGAACACAATCTTTAGATCTGTGTCTCCCAAGTAGCTAGGATTATAGTCTCCTCTGATGTATATTACCCCAACCCTATCTCCACCCTTAATCTCATTGTCTGAGCTTTCTATTGATATCTAAAGGTTGCTATTTAAGCCTAGGCCTGGCCTCACTGTAATTTATATCTAGGAGATTAGGAATCTTATTTGGGGTTCCTTGGAAGTTTTTAATGCACCCAAGAGATTTTCAGGAATAATGGCTTTTTCTTTTCAAGGCCATACTGAAGAACCGTCTGCTGCCTCCTTTGCTGCAAACTCTTTTCCCCATTATGGGTGCTGAGCCACCCCCAGGGCAGTTGGATCCTGAAGACCAGGATTCTGAAGAAGAAGAGTTGGAGATTGGGCTGGTGGGGGAGACTCCCAAGCACTTTGCTGTACAGGTAGGCTATGGGGCGGGCAGGGACAAGCTGTTAAGTGGCTGTGGGATGTTAGGGAGATAGAGATGGAATCAATCTCACTGTGCTTTATCAGGTGGTGGACATGCTGGCCCTACACCTTCCCCCTGAGAAGCTCTGTCCCCAATTGGTAAGTGTAGTTCTATTTATTTATTTAGTGCTAATACTTGGGCTTGAACTCAGGGCCTTATACTCTCCCTAGATGCCCATGTTGGAAGAGGCCTTGCGGAGTGAGAACCCATATCAGCGCAAGGCTGGGCTCCTGGTGTTAGCTGTATTGTCCGACGGAGCTGGTGACCATATCAGGCAGAGGTAGCTACTTAATTCCTGTCCCAGGATGAGGGGGGCCAGAGAGGGGGGTGGGGAACACATCCTATGGCAGTCCTGCTTATATTGTTGTTTCAGCTTGTCAGTAGCACTGATCAGCCACTGAGTATTTCTCCATACTTTGAAAGCTAGTTTGAAACTGCTGCTGGGTTTGGAAGATAAATGAAATGGCCTTCCAGTCATAAGGACCAGAGGATGGTACTACCAGCCAGTGATAGAGAAAGCCTTGGTTTTCCCAGGAGAAATGAGAGGACATGTTAGCCTAGGGCTCTTAGATCCTGCCTCTCAGACTTTGTCCGTTATCTCATCCTGTTCAGACTGCTGTCCCCACTGCTACAGATCGTGTGCAAAGGCCTGCAGGACTCCTCACAAGTTGTGCGCAATGCTGCACTCTTTGCCCTGGGCCAGTTCTCAGAGAATCTACAGGTCAGCAAGACTAAATCTGGGCAGCTGGCTTTGTCCCTCGCCCATACTAAGTGTCAGCTTCCCCTCTGTTTTCATCTTTTCAAGCATATTTACTGCCACTGGCACTCAGGGGTATGTCCTGCAGGTGAACCTGACTTCTGCTTCTCTTGCTCCCTCCCCTAGCCCCATATCTGCAGCTATTCAGGGGAGGTGATGCCGATGCTCCTCACCTACCTGAAGTCAGTGCCTGCAGGGCACACACACCACCTCGCCAAAGCCTGCTATGCCCTGGAGAACTTCGTGGAGAACCTAGGTAGTGATGGCAGTGGGGAGTGCAGGGGAAGTGCAGCTTTGACCAATAGGAGCCAAGTGCATCTCCCGCATTGCCACCTGTAGTGGGGAGAAGCAGATGGAGAGGCTATAGAGTCAGCCTGGAGGCAGGTCCATTTACAGAAGGTTGGAGATCTGGGCTGATTGGTCACTCTTTCCCACAGGGCCCAAAGTACATCCCTACCTTCCAGAGCTTATGGAGTGTATGCTGCAGCCTCTGAGGAACCCCAGCAGTCCCCGGGCCAAGGAGCTGGCTGTGAGCGCCCTGGGGGCCATTGGTGAGGAGAAAAAGAGACAGGAAGTGACCTTAGAGGATTCATTCACCCTGTACCATTCTGCCTGTGGGAGGTGGTCCTCCTCCCCTCTCCCCCGCTCTTTTAGCTCTGATTCTGTCCTGTCCTACAGCCACAGCTGCCCAGGCCTCCTTCCTCCCTTACTTCCCCATGGTCATGGAACATCTTCGGGAATTCCTGTTGACAGGCCATGAAGACCTTCAGCCTGTGCGGATCCAGAGTCTAGGTGAGTGAGGGATTCCCAGCTCCAAGGAAGGGCTGATGTTCTGGTGTCCCCAGGGCCGAAAGCCTATCTTCCTTCTCATCTCATCAAAGGCTTTTTCTTCTCCATACCTAGGAGTAGGGTAGAATTGTTAAAATCCTATCATCTCTGTGTCTCAGTGTACCTCTGCATCCTTGCCTCCACAGAGACTCTGGGGGTGCTGGTACGAGCAGTGGGAGAACCCATGAGGCCCCTGGCTGAAGAATGCTGTCAGTTGGGGCTGGGCTTATGTGACCAGGTAGATGACCCTGACTTGCGGCGCTGCACGTGAGTGACCCCTCATCCTGGATCCATAGTTCCTGTTCCACATTTGAGTCCAGGTTTCTCTGAGTTCTGTCACTCTGTCTCTCAACTGATTATACAGTTTCTTTCTGCCTCTACCAGGTATAGCCTATTGGCAGCTTTATCAGGACTGATGGGTGAGGGCCTGGCACCCTACCTGCCAAAAATCACCACACTCATGCTGTTGTCACTGCGTTCCACCGAAGGCATTGTGGTGAGCAGAGGGCATGTACATAAGATGAAGTTAGTCAAGCTGGCCCTGTGATAGGAACTTTCTCCTGGGTACCCCCTTCCCCCAGTGAGTCTCTATTTTGCTTCCTCCATCCAGCCTCAGTATGATGGAAGCAGTTCCTTTCTTTTGTTTGATGATGAGAGTGATGAGGAAGAGGAAGAGGAGCTCATGGATGAGGATGTAGAAGAGGAAGATGACTCTGAGATTTCAGGGTATGGAGTAGTGTGTCTCTACACCAGGGACTGCAGTCTCTGACTCTGGACAAGGGGCCTTGTTGGAGCTGCTCGCACTGGTGCCTGATCGCTGCCTCCCCACCTTCCTGTAGGTACAGTGTGGAGAATGCCTTCTTTGATGAGAAGGAAGACACGTGCACTGCACTGGGGGAGATCTCTGTGAACACCAGGTGAGCATTGGCCCTTCCCCTGGCACTGGGAATCCCACCTGGAAACCCTTTGCCCACTATTGTGTGTCTGTCCACAGTGTGGCCTTCCTTCCATACATGGAGAATGTCTTTGAAGAAGTAGTGAAGCTTTTGGAGGTGAGTTAGTGGGGCACTTGGACTGAATCTGTGTTCACTCTGCACACAGCAGCACACACCTCGCCTCTTTGTTCCACAGTGTCCTCACCTCAACGTGCGGAAGGCAGCCCACGAGGCCCTGGGTCAGTTCTGCTGTGCACTTCACAAGGCCTGTCAGAGCTGCCCTTCAGAACCCAACAATACTGGTGAGAAGCAGAAGCCTGGCCAGGCTGGGAACTTGGGGGCAGGGCAGGGCAGGGCCTGACCAGTTGTGTTTCCAGCTCTGCAGGCTGCCCTGGCCAGGGTGATACCATTCTACATGAAGGCAGTGAAAGGAGAACGAGAGCGCCAGGTGGTGATGGCTGTGCTAGAGGCTCTAACAGGGGTGCTGCGCAACTGTGGGTCCCTCACACTGCAGCCCTCTGGGCGCCTTGCTGAGCTCTGCAGCCTGCTCAAGGCTGTGCTACAGAGGAAGGTAAGCAGGATATGGAGGACTGGGGAAGAGGAGGTTCCAGAGGCCCTATAAGACCAGCTCCCTATGTATCTCCACCTTCACGGACAGGAAGGGCAGAGAGCCCAGACTCACTTGAGCTACATTTCTTCCTACAGACAGCCTGTCAAGACACAGATGATGAGGAAGAAGATGATGATCAGGTGAGCACTAGAGGTGAAGACAGGCCTCAGTAGCCCAGGTAGTCTTGAAAGGGCCTGGGTGGGTAGTACACTTGGCTTGGCCTGGGGGAGCCAAGAACACGGGAGATTGGTGACAAAACCCTGACACCACTGAGGCAGTATGAGTTCAGGGGAGAGCAGGGTGGCCTGGGAAGACTTGGAGTGATAAGTAGGAGTAGGAAGGCTAGGGCTACAAAAAGGTACACCCTAGAAGCAGGGCAGATACACCACAAAGGTCAGCCCCCAGAACCACAGACAGCCTGAAGGAACACAGCGTTGACCCTGCTGCTCCAGTCCCTGACTTGACTTCACAGGCTGAATACGATGCCATGCTGCTAGAGCATGCTGGAGAGGCCATTCCTGCCCTGGCAGCTGCAGCTGGGGGAGATGCCTTCGCTCCTTTCTTTGCTGGCTTCTTGCCGTTGTTGCTATGTAAGACGGTGAGTGCTCCATTCTGTACCTTCAAACCCCTACTACCCCTGTGCCCAGTGCCTGCCTTCACAGTGCCCCAGTCCCAGGCTGATATGCACTACTCCCTTGCCTTCCCCCACAGAAACAGGGCTGCACAGTGGCAGAGAAGTCCTTTGCAGTGGGCACACTGGCAGAGTCCATTCAGGGTCTGGGTGCTGCTTCAGCCCAGTTTGTATCTCGACTGCTCCCAGCGCTGCTGAATACTGCCCGAGAGGCAGACCCTGAGGTGCGGAGCAATGCCATTTTTGGGTTGGGTGTACTTGCAGAACATGGAGGTCGCGCTGCCCAAGAGTATCCTTGGACTGTAAGAGGGGAGAGTGAGATTGGCAAGGAGGATTTGGGATGGGCAACGTCTGCCCATGTGCATTAATCTGTTCCTTGACTGTGGATCAGCCATTTCCCTAAACTCCTGGGCCTCCTGTTGCCCCTCCTGGCACGGGAGCGACATGATCGTGTCCGTGACAATATCTGTGGTGCTCTCGCCCGCCTGTTAATGGCCAGTCCAACAAGGAAACCAGAGCCCCAGGTGAGGAGGGAAGGGGACATCAGGCAGAACCTGGAGGTTCTGAAGCCAAGGAGGGAAAGACGTGGGCAGGAAAGTAGCCTGAGGCATCTCTTGTGTCTAGGTGCTGGCTGCCCTGCTTCATGCCCTGCCACTGAGGGAAGACTTAGAAGAGTGGGTCACCATAGGGCACCTCTTCAGCTTCCTGTACCAGAGCAGTCCCGACCAGGTAACCTTGATGCTGGCAGCCCTTATGAATAGGAGGGGTGGGATGTTCCACGCCTGATGACAGGCAGAGGTGGTGTCAAGTTGTAGCTAATGCAGGCAGGATGGGTTCAGCTTCCTCTGGGTTTTTCCTCCTCTATTTTCCTGCTCATCTGTGAGGATTGGCAGCTGGTCCTTGCTCGAAAAAGCATTTTTCCTTAGCTACATCTCTGCTACGCTACGTGGAACCTTGGGCATTACTGTCGCATTCCACCATACATTTGAGTCAGAGAAGCTCTGATCTTGGGGCTTGAACTCAGGGCCTGGGACCTGTCCCTGAGCTTTTTGTGATCAAGGCCAGTTTTGTACTATTTGAGCCACAGCTCCACCCCCAGCTTTTTGCAAGATAGTATCTCACGGGCTTGCCTGCCCAGGCTGCCTTTAAATCAAAATCTCAGCCTCCCGAGTAGCTAGGAGATTTTGCATGTACCAAGCTAAGTTTGCCTTCATATCCATGTGTTCTTGTTGTCTTTGTCTTATACCTTTAGTCTTGCCATGTTAGAAGAATGTTTGGCTGTCTGCTTCTAATCATCTTTAGTCATACATCTCCCATCTCCTCCAAAAAGGGAATTATTACTACTGTTTCCTTGTTCCTTCTCATGTTGACAGTTGGATGTCTGTGAATCAATATTGGATGCAAACAGCCCTGACAGGAGACTGCTTCTCCTTGTCCCCACCACCCACCTTAGTCCTGGGGCCTAGGGCTGCTTCTGTCGCCAAGTCAACCACTCATTTCCCACAGGTAGTAGATGTGGCCCCTGAGCTCTTGCGCATCTGCAGCCTCGTCCTGGCAGACAACAAGTTCCCACCAGGTGAGGATGATGGAGGCTGGGGGGGCGGAGTGGGGGGGCGGTAAACAGGGCTCAGAAGATATGTGGAGCCAGTAGGGTTTAGGAACCCAGTCCTCCCCTCTCCACCCAGACACCAAGGCTGCACTGCTGCTGCTCCTGACGTTCCTGGCCAAACAGCACGCTGACAGTTTCTACACAGCTTTGGGCTCCCTGCCTGCTGACAAGGCTCAGGAGCTCCAGGCTGTGCTGGGTCTCACATAGTCTACAGGCTGCAGCTGGGCCAGAGAAGCAGAACATGCCACGGCCCTAAGACCACCTCAGCCAAATTTCAACTCGCGCCTTACCAAAGATTCTGGGCCTCATATTCACTTGGACTCAACCCTACTTGCTGCCTTACAGGAGTGTTCTTGGACTGTATGTATTATTATAGGTGGAGTCGTGACTTACTGTAATAAAGACAGTTTGTTTTCTGCTTGGACAATAGCTCTGAGAGCAGGAGGGTTAGCGATGTACATTGAAAAATAAGGCAGGCAAGGCACAGGGAGACAGAAGATGGTTTAATGAAGCTGGTTTCTTACAGCTTTGCAAATGGGCTCTACCCTTGGTAGAATTTGGGCCCCGGTTGAATCAGGATGTGCCCATATGGCTCCTCTTGTTCCATACGAATGATCTGCTGTGCGCACAGCACTAGTCAAGAAAGAAGAAAACACAGGTTACAGGAGGGAGTTCTTGTAGTGGCCTCTGGCCTGTGTGCCCTCGTGCCCACACTTACCCAGGAGCAGGTAGAAGACCCGGGCAGCCATTTTGCGGGGGCTAAGAGGAGGCACAAGGCTGCTGAAGTCCAATTTCTGGTTGGCCTGCAGTCCTAGTGCCACTGCCCTATTGGGATCGAGAATGGTTAGCGGGGGCCTCAGCCCTGGGGTCCACCCTATTGACACACACCCACTTTCCTGATACCTGTGCACAGCCCCCAAAGTGAGCAGCTCAGGCTCTGGGGGCAGCTCCAAAGGCAATTCCATGAGCATCTCGGGGAGTTCAGGCACCACCGGCAATGCAGGGGGCTCTGGCTGCTCTGCCTCAGTCCAGCCCCTGAAGAACATGGGAGCCACAGCAGGGAAAGTGGCGACTGTGACACTGATGAAGGACACAACGATCCTACCCCTGTCCAGCTCTGTAGTCTGAACCCAAAGCCTGGCTACTTACCACCGTTCTTCTGGAGGAACAAGACTGGTACGAGACCTCTCCTCTTCAGCTGCTTCTAGGGAAAGCTCTGTTGGGTTGAAGAAAGACATTGAGGCAGTGTCTTTATTCTTGGGTCTAAGCAATCAAGACCTTGTGGCCCAGATGGAAATGTGGTAGAGGGCCTAGCACACAAGGCTCCAGGTTCAATCTCCAACGAAGCCCCTTTAGTATAACTAATTGGGAGGCTGAGATCAGGAGGCTTACATTGGAAGCCAACATGGGCAGAAAAGTCTTAACTCCGTCTCAGTTGAACAAGCTAGGTATAGTGGTACGTGCCTGTCACCCCAGTGATGGTTGGAAGCAAAAATAGACATGGTCCAGGCATGCATGTAAGGAAGACCCTTACCTCAAAAATAACCAGAACAAGTTGGGGATAGATGGATCGAGCCTTTAATCCTAGCTACTCAGGAAGCTGAGCTATCTGGGGATCAATTTGGAGCTAGCCCAGGCAGGAAAGGCCAGGGTGGTTAACTGTTAACCACCAAAAAAAAGACCAGAAGTTCTAGAGGACTAGCTTCGAACAATAAAGTTCTTAAGTTCAAGTCCCAGGACCAGCACAAAAAATAAAGGGCTGAGGAGTGGCTCAGTATTAGACTGCCTGCCTAGCAAGCATGAGATCTTGAATTCAAACCTTAGTACCCTACACATACATACACAAACACTCCCTTGTGTTACGTTTCCACCCCATTTCTGACAGAAACAGCTTCACACCAGCTGGAGTACTAGTTTGTTGTGGCAGTGGTTGTCTCCCATCATCCCCTTTTCCAAGTGCTTACCTGAAGACAACATGAGGGGCCCACTGGGCTCCTGGGCTTCTCTTAGGACCTGTGGGTGGGAGATCAAGAACTGAGCCCCAAGCATCTGGGGCTTAGGCCACTTGATGGGACATGAGACCTTGAGCTTTTTACTGTTGGTTGATAGGCAGCAAGAAAAGATAGCTGGAGCCCTGGCAAAGCAAAGCTTTGGGGATTCACAGGACACAATGCAGGTGCAGTTACCTCAATATCACTTGGAGTTTCAGCCTTTTTGCCTTCTATCTCAGGTTCCTCTTCGACCTCCGTAGGTGGCCTCTGTATTCTTGGGGGTGCCCGGGCACAGTGGGTCCAGAGAGACAGTAACTCTGGAGGTAGCCGGGCAGCTGAGGATAAAGGGATGAAGTTTGAGTCATAAGAAACGAGAGTAAAACATAAAGCTTGGTTCTGAAGATTTTATGTGCCCAACTATCGTTCTTACAGAGAGTCGGGGTTCTGAACAGCTCTGCAGGGCTCCTGGTCATCCTCTTGGGAGGCTGTACCTTTGGCTGTGTGATGGGAGGTCAGAAGCCCTTTTAGAAGGAAGGTAACCTTGGCCCTTCACCTCTGCTTTGTACATGCATGTGTATGCAACCCTACACACAAGCAATCTCCAGAAAATAGTGTTTCTTGTTGTGGTTTAATCCCCATTAAATTCTTTGTTTCTTCCTCTTCCCCCCACCCTCCACTCCCATTGGAGTTCAGAAGGTCCAGCCTGTCCTGAGTCCTTTCCCCAGGAAGAGCCTGGGTTGCACTCACACACTCCCAGCAGTGAGCTCTGGTTTGCAGTTGTTCCTGGAATTTCTCCCGGGAGATCTGAGTCTCCTTGTCCCAGAACAGTAACTGGCGGCGGCGGCGGCGAGCAGGTGGCCCCCCAGGAGATGGAGCCTTCCTCTGCAGAGAGGAGAGGAGGTGGAGGCAAAGTTAGCCACACTCCTGATCCTCTTATCATGGTTTTTTTTTTTTAAAAAAAAAAAGGCCCCACACTAGGGGGTACCTGGGGAAAGAGCTTGGGCCAGAACATGCACTTGCAGGTCAGTCATACCTTCTTGTAAGAGGGTTCCCATTTGCGAAGGAAGACCATACAACATGAGAAACGGAAAAGGGCACTTTTTTTGGGGGGGGGGTCCGGTCGTGGGGCCTGAACTCTGGGCCTGGGCGCTGTCCCTCAGCTCTTCAGCTCAAGGCTAGCACTCTACCACTTGAGCCACAGCGCCACTTCCGGCTTTTTTCTTTTTGCTCATGTGGTGCTGAGGAATCGAACCCAGGGCCTCATGCATGCAAGGCAAGCGCTCGACCACTGAGCCACCTTCCCAGCTCCTCATAGGACCATTTTTTATTTATTTATTTTTGCCAGGCTTGAACTCAGGCCCTGAGCTTCTTTTGCTCAAAGCTAAGTACTCTACCACTTCAGCCACAGTGCCACTTCAGGCCTTTTCTGTTTATATGGTACTGAGGAATCAAACTCAGGGCTTTGTGCATGCTAGACAACCACTCTACTAAGCTACATTCCCAGCTTTGATTTCATAGGACTCTTAGGGCAATGATAAAGTTACACAATGTCCCTCATAGGGCCTGACTTTTTTTTCTTCTCATTTTCTTTTTTTCTTTTTTTTTTGTCGGTCATGGGCCTTGAACTCTGGGCCAGGGCGCTGTCCCTCAGCTCTTCAGCTCAAGGCTAGCGCTCTACCACTTGAGCTACAGTGCCACTTCCAGTTTTTCTGGTGGTTTATTGGAGATAAGAGTTTCACGGAGTTTCCTGCCCGAGCTGGCTTTGAACCGCGATCCTCACATCTCAGCCTCCTGAGTAGCTAGGATTACAGGCGTGAGCCACCAGTACCCCGCTTTTCTTCTCATTTTCTTAAGAAGTAGTATGGGGCTGGGAAGGTGGCTCAGTGGTAGAGTGCTTGCCTTGCATTCATGAGGCCCTGGGTTCAATTGCTCAGCATCACATAAGCAGAAAAAGCCGGAAGTGGCGCTATGGCTCAAGTGGTAGAGGGCTAGCCTTGAGCTGAAGAGCTGAGGGACAGCGCCCAGGCCCAGAGTTCAGGCCCCATGACTGACAAAAAAATAAAAAGAATTAAGTAGTTGTACAAAGGAGTTGCATTCAACAAAGCCTGGCCTGACTCTTAAGCTCAAAACCATCATTTCTTCAGCTCTGAGGCTTCCTGTGTCTCACCAAGAAAGTTTTTACCAACCTGGCTTCCTGTGCCTCGGAAGTTCTACAGGAGGGATCTCCTCAGGAACTCTCTCTGGAGTTTTAGACTCTAAAAGATGTCGAATCTTTGAAAAGAGTTTGGGATCAAAAGAAAAGTTTCACCATTAGCCCTGTACTTTCCCATTTTCAAAACACAACAGAGGGGCTGGGAAGGTGGCTCAGTGGTAGAGTGTTTGCCTCCTATGCATGAGGCCCTGGGTTCAATTTCTCAGCACCACATAAGCAGAAAAAATCGGAAGTGGTGCTGTGGCTCAAGTGGTGCTATGACTCAAGTGGTAGAGTGCTAGCTTTAAGCTGAAGAGATGAGGGACAGTGCCCAGGCTGAGTTCAGGCCCCACGACCAATTAAAAACAAAACATAGTGACATGGTAATTTTTACACTATTCATTTATGTTGTTGTGCTGCAGGGAATTGAGTCCAGAGGCTCATGCGTGCTAAGCACATGCTTTGCCACTGAGCTGCATACCCAGTCTTAGACCCAAATTTTTTTTGGGGGGGGGGACAGTCATGAGGCTTGAACTCTGGGCCAGCATGTTGTCCCTGCGCTCTTTAGCTCAAGAGAGTGCTGTACCACTTGAACCACAGTGCCACTTCTGGTTTTCTGGTGGTTAATTGGAGATAAGAGTCTCATGGACTTTCTGGCCCGGGCTGGCTTTGAACCTCAACCCTCAGATCTCAACCTACTTAGTAGCTAGGATTATATGCTTGAGCTACCGTGCCCAGCCTGGCTATGATTCTTGATTGCAAACAGTAGATGGGTTAGTGGGAGACAAGTTTGTATATGGCCCCAACAAGAGTCAATGCAGGGCTGGGAAGAGGGCTCAGTGGTAGAGTGCTTGCCTTGCATGCATGTGGCCCTGGGTTCAGTTCCTCACCACCACATAAGCAGAAAAAGCTGGAAGTGGTGCTGTGGCTCAAGTGAGCTGAAGAACTGAGGGAGAGTGCCCAGGCCCAGAGTTCAGGCCTCACGACAGACCAAAAAAAAAAAAAAAAAAGTCAATACAAGGATAAAACAATGACCCAGAAAGTGTTATGCTTCCAAACAGCATTTTGTTCTGGTTGGGAGTGGGGTGAAAGCTTCATGGAAAAAGGGTAGCATCTGAACTAGGTCTGTAAGGTTCTATAGGATCTAACTAATAGAACGCAGAGTGACCATTATGGACTAGTCAGATACCCTAGGCTTTCTCTGTACAGGACCACTGTGACAGCCCTTTAACATATCTCCCTTAGGGGGGACTTAGAGCAGGTTCCCTTCCTTGAATCCTATAAGATTGACACAAGGACAGCACCTGCTGGGCCCTAGAGACACACCTTTAATCTTTGCTACCCAGGAGGCTTGAGATTTGAGGATCTGTTTATAGCCAGCCCAGTCAGAAATACCTGCAAAAGCCAAATGTTGATGGCTCATGCCTGTAATTCTAGTTACTCAGGAGGCTGAGATTAGAGTTTTGTGGTTCAAAGCCAGCCCAGGCAGGGAAGTTCCTGAGGCTTATCTCCAATTAACCAAAATAGAAAACCAGAAGTAGTGCTGTGGCTCAAGTGGTAGAGTGCTGGCCTTGAGATGAGGGACAGGCCCAAAATTCAAGCTCCACTACAAAAAAAGAGAAGTCTTCAAGTCTTATTTAATCAGCAAAAAGCCAGAAGTGGATGTGTAGTGTGGGCAGAAGACAAGGACAGTATGTTCCTTCCCTTCTACAGTTTACAACTTTGAAATGTTCCAGGGGAATAAACCTTACCTGAGGGATATTGAAAGGGCTAGGAAGGCTGGGCTCCACGGACATCAATCCAAAAAAGGGATCCGGAGCATCTTCTAGGGTCTCCATCATGGCCAGGCAGTTGGGAAGCAGCAGGCTGGGTCTGGAAGAAAATGTGAGATGTTAAGGGTAGAAGCTGAACCAAACATGTAAGTGCTCCATCAAAGTCTGAACCATTCTAGTCCCAGATAAGTGTCCACAATAGGTCAGTATCCACTTACAGGTCTGTGTCTACCATATCAATGCGGATCTGCATCTGGGCCCGGTGCAGGCGCTCCAGTGTGTGCTGGATGTCCTCTGTAAGCAGGAAGAGCAAGGTAGAGAACCAGCCTACCCTGCCAGCTGTTAAGCCCTCCCCCATCTGTAGGATTCCCAGTCTTACCCACGAGGTACTGGCACTGTTGGAAGTAGACCCGGATCACGCCAATCTGCAGCTGGGCCGAGAGATACAGCGAGAAGCGGGGTCGTGGCAGGCCAGGCATTGGGGGTTGAACTTGGACCAATACGTAATCAAGGATTTCCTGGCTGAGAGAACAGTGATTATTGCTGCACCGAGAACAGCCCCCACAGACTAACCCCGCCCCCACCCTTTCCCCCACTCCCCCACATTTCCACTGCCCCCTCATTTTTCCCTCCCCCCACATTTCCTGCCACCCCGCCCCCTTGCCTTTCCCACCCCCACCTTTTTTTGCCCTCTCACTTTCCCGCCCCCACCTTCCCTGCTACTCCCACCTCTTTTTGCCCTCTCCCCTTTCCTGCCCCCCACCCTTTTCACCTTTCCTGGTCCCCTTTCCCACCCTTTGCTCCTCCACTAGGTTTCCTTTCTCTACTGTTCTGGGTCTTACCATGTCTTCACCACGTTCACCTTCAGGTATTCGCGCTTCACCAACCGGCTGCCACGTGTCGCTGCCAGCCTGCAGTGGGTAAGGTGAGGTGGTTTGTGTGTATGCACGTGTTCACGTGTGCTGGTGCTGAGGGTTGAACCCTGGGTCCCGTCCCATAGCTTTTTCCTCTAGGTTGAGACTCTACCACTTGAGCCATAGGAGAGTAGAGTCTCACAGACTTTTCTGCCTGGGCTGGCTTTTAATCTCGATCCTCAGTAGCTAGGATTTCCTGACTAGGATTACAGGCATGAGCTCAGGGCACCCAGCTGGGAGGTGGGTTTGGAGTGCGAGATAGGTTTGCCCCTATCAGGCTCAGAGCTTACCAGATGGTGGAGAAGCAGCCGGTATGGCGCTGAAGCACGTTGGGATAATAGAACATTTTCCTTCGGAATTCACTCTCCCACACTCCTCCGTCCGGCTCTCAACTGAAATTCTTGAGGGGCATGAGAAGAAAGAGAAGTAAGCATTTGGGCGAGTGGACCCACGAAAGCGCAGTTAACGAGGTGGTCAAGAATGGGTAGTTACATTGAGGGGATGACTGAACAGAAAAGCCAGAACTGGGACAGTCCTCTTTGCCAGCCCCCAGTGGTGTCACGCGTCGTTAGGATTGCACATGGAGTAGAACTTACTGCACTGTATAGGGCTGGCTTCCAAGGATGGAGATGAACTCCGCGGCGAGGCCTGAGCTGGGTTGCAGAGCAGGTCTCAGAGCGCGGCGTCTTCCACAGCAGGCCTTCGTCCGCCAGCCTCACACGAGGTCTGCCTCACGCACGCAGCAGGGTCGCCTTCCCGGCACACGACTGGCGTCCCGCGGCAGGCTCTGGAACTTACTGTTCAGTTCTCGTGCGCCACGACAGCCAATGGGGAGACAAGTTGGCGGAGGGCGAGGGTTCCAGAGGTCAAGTCACCCCGGTGTCTTGGAGACAGGCAGTGAACCAATCAGAAGAACGTTGCGCGTGGTGAGTGGGCGCATTTTGAATGGTCCTGGCCAATGGATTTTCGTTCTCGGGCCATTGTAGCAAGGTCTTGTCCGAAGCTTTCCACTGACCAATGAGCGGGGAGCACCCCTAGCCTCGCCCTGGCGCCAAGACTGGCAACTAAGTGTCTCAACAGGCGGCAGAGGTTGGGTCATGGCGGGAGCAATTGCAGTGGCCCTGCCGAAGGTGCCGAAATGTCAGGGAGGGAGGTGCCCGGCTGGTGCATACACCTGCCTTTTCCACTAAATTGGACCAGGCTAGACTGAGAAGGCCTTTGAGTTGCCACAGGTTAATGGAGAAGTCAGTTTCATAACTTAAATTTTGAACAACTTAGCTTGGAGACATGTTCCGTCTAGTTCTTTTGAGTTGAATGTGATCTGGCTGAAGTAAGTTTTAGATTTTACACTAGGCATTGTGGTGAACAACTGTAATCCCAGCACTGAGGCAAGAGAATGGAAAGTTCAAGACCAGTCTGAGCTATGTGATGAAACTCTTTAAAAAAAAAAAAAAAGCCAAGTGCTAGTGGCTCATAATACAATCTTAGTTACTGAGAAGGATGGGATCTGAAGATCATGGTTCAAAGCCAGCCCAAGCAGAAAAGTCTGTGATACTCATATGGAAGTGGAGCTGAGGCTCAAACACTAGCCTGGAGGAAAAAAAAAAAGCTAAGCAATAGCATGAGGCCCTGAATTCAAGCCCTAGTAATACCTTTCCCATCACCCCCCATGGCCCCACCCCCCAAATAAAAGCAAAATACACTTTTTTTTTGCCAGTCCTGAGGCTTGAACACAGGGCCTAGGCACTGTCCCTGAGCTTTTTTTGCTCAAGGCCAGCACTCTACCACTTGAACCACAGTGCCACTTCTGGTTTTTTCTGTTAATATGGTACTGAGGAATTGGACCCAGGGCTTCATGCATGCTAGGCAAGCACTCTACCTCTAAGCCACATTCCCAGCCTGCAATATACACTTATTGGCCCCTAAAACCTATTAATCTCAGTCATTCTCTTTGGCCATATCGGAGATTGAATTTGGGATTGGATGTACTTAATTGGGCAGGCACTCTACAACTTGAACCATTGATTTAAGTTCCCAGCCTGCATTAGTTTGTTTTCAGATAGACTCTCTAGCTTTAGGACAGGCTAGCCTCAGACTACAATCCCTACTTGTGCCACTTGAGTAACTAAGATTTCACACATTGTCTCAAATTATTCTTTCTTTAAATTAAGTCATATGGATATATTTACAAATAACTGGACCTTTTAGTTTGAGAGCTTTTGAAATTGGAATCTTGTTTTTTTGGGGGGGGGCTGTTTTGAACTCAGGGTCTTGCATGCCTAGCTTTCCTGCTCATTCCTGACATCTTGAACTGTGCCCCCAGCCTGACTTTTTGCTGGCTAATTGAGAAAATAATTGGAGATACAGTCTCTTGGACTTTTCTACCTCAGCCAGCTTCAAACTTAGATCCTCAGTTCTCAATCTTAAAAGTAGCTAGAATTATAGGGTAGGAGTCCAGCTTAGAAGTAAAGACACGGAATGAAAGACAAGAAACTAATTCAGAACAGACTGCCCCCGCCCCCAGACAAAAAAAACCAAGCACTGGTGGCTCATGCCTATAATCCTAGCTGCTCAGGAGGCTGAGGATCCCAGTTCAAAGCCAGCCTGGGCAGCAAAGTTCATGACACTCTTATCTCCAGTTAACCACCAGAAAACTGGAAGTGGCACTGTAACTCTAGTAACAGAACTCTAGCCTTGAGCTGAAGAGCTGAGGGACAGTGCCCAGGCTCAGAGTTCAACCCCCATGACCAGAAAAAAAAAAGTCCAAGTAATTGAGGATCCAAAGGCAATTGTATACTGAACATCTTTTCCTTGATGCTCAAGCAGTTGCTTATTTAGGAGCTTGGCTTCTCAGCAGGATGAGGAACAACTTAAGGAAAGAGAAAATATAGAGAAGCAAAGCACAAAGGGAGCACTGGAGCTAGTCATGTAAGATAACAAGAACCTAAGTGGGGTTAGGTATTTAGACTTGGTCAGATAGGTGAAACTGAAGGCTTATAAGAATAGTGTGAGGGCTGGGAAGGTAGCTCAGTGGTAGAGCGCTTGCCTTGCATGCCTGAGGCCCTGGGTTCGATTCCTCAGCACCACATAAGCAAAAAAGAAAAAGCCGGAAGTGGTGCTGTGGCTTAAGTGGTAGAGCGCTAGCCTTGAGCTGAAGAGCTGAGGGACAGCGCCCAGGCCGAGTTCAGGCCCCACGACCGGACCAAAAAAAAAAAAAAGTGTGACAAAGCCGGGTGCTGGTGGCTCACGCCTGTAATCCTAGCTACTTAGGAGGCTGTGATCTGAGGATCATGGTTCAAAGCCAGCCCAGGCAGGAAACTCCGTAATAAACTCCAATAAACCACTGGAAAACCGGAAGTGGTGCTATGGCTCAAGCAGTAGAGCGCTTGACTTGAGCTGAAGAGCGCAGGGATAGCACCCAGGCCCAGAGTTCAAGCCCCATGACCAACGCTCCCTCTAACCCCCCCCCCAAAAAAAAAGGAATAGTATGTCAGGAAGAAGTCTTCAGAGCTAATCCGGTATGTGCAGGAATTGGGAAAGTGTGACAGTTAGGTGAGTAGTGACATAGATTAAAATTAGTCTGGTGGAATCGAGAATAGAAAGAACTTCCAGGTTGGTGACAAAATAAAACAGTGGCTCACTGCTGGGATCATGCCTGTTAATCCTAGCTACTTAGCCCAGGCAGAAAAATCTATGAGAGGGCTGGGAAGGTGGCTCAGTGGTAGAGCGCTTGCCTTGTATGCATGAGGCCCTGGGTTCGATTCCTCAGCACCACATAAGCAAAAAGAAAAAAGCTGGAAGTGGCACTGTGGCTCAAGTGGTAAAGCGCTAGCCTTGAGCTGAAGAGCTGAGGGACAGCGCCCAGGCCCAGAGTTCAGGCCCCATGACCGGACCCCCCCCCCAAAAAAAAATCTATGAGACTCTTATTTCCCATTAACCACAAAAAGCCAGAAGTAGAGCTGTGGCTCAAGTGGCTCAAGTACTAGTTATAAAAGGAGTTCAGGGACAGTGTCTAATCCCAGAGTTTAAGCCCCAAGCATGGAAAAAAGAAAAGAAAGAAACAATGGGTTAAAGAGTGGATTGTCAGGGCTGGGAAGGTGGCTCAGTAGTAGAGCGCTTGCCTTGCATGCAGGAGGCCCTGGGTTCGATTCCTCAGCACCACAGAAGCAAAAAGAAAAAAGCTAGAAGTGGCGCTGTGGCTCAAGTGGTAGAGCGCTAGCCTTGAGCTGAAGAGCCTGAGGGACAGCACCCAGGCCCAGAGTTCAGGCCCCACAACCAGACCCCACCCCCCCAAAAAAAAAGAGTGCAGTGTCAGCCAATTTGGAGCCCTTTTGGTACACAGGGTGTGGTGACATGGCAATCTATAGCTTCTATGAAGTTCAGGTGAAATGAGGGATCCCATTAGGGACTATTCTGTCAGGTGACAGTGCACTGAGGCCTGTTATGTCACTTCAGAGGCAGAAGCAGCAGTTACAGAAGGCTTGGCAAGTCTTGGTTTTTGCTCCCCTTTATGGCACAAGATGTTTAGACCACAGTTTCAGGTCAGTCTCAAGTGTCTTCTTCATGTAGTTCCCCAGGACGTGGGGGTGGGTAGGGGGTGCACAGCCTCTCTTCTGTTGAGGCCCAAAGCTGAGGTCTCTAGCAAAGAACTGTAGTATCCAGGTGAAAATCTGGCTACATGAGGTTGGTAGTTAAAGTGCTTAGCTCTTTGATTGTCTAGAAGGTACATTTCTGACAGTGTCAGATGAACAGTGTCCCACCTAGAACCTGTGGGTAGAATAGACTGAAGGGGACTAGAGATATCAGTAAGAAGAGAATCCCAGAGCCTGGCTCCTAAGTTTACATCTCTCCTATATCCTGCTAACTTCCTTTCTCAGAAAATCAAATGCAGATTACTCTTTTAACAGAAGTTTATTTTAAATTCTTAGGACATAGGACCAAATATAAAGTGCTTGGCTTTAGAGTTGGAGGGTTGGGGAAAGAGGGAAAGCTGCCCTCAGTTTACACCATTTGGCCCCAGTTCCTTAGAGACGAAAGAAGGTTTATCTCTCTTCTATTTTTTTTTTTTTTTGGTCCGGTAGTGGGGCCTGAACTCTGGACCTGGGCGCTGTCCCTCAGCTCTTCAGCTCAAGGCTAGCGCTCTACCACTTGAGCCACAGCGCCACCTCCGGCTTTTTTCTTTTTGCTATGTGGTGCTAAGGAATCGAACCCAGGGCCTCAGGCATGCAAGGCAAGCACTCTACCACTGAGCCATCTTCCCAGCCCTCTCTTCTATTTTTTTTTAATGTCAGATGGGTAATGTGCCCACATCATAACAAGGTTTGAAGAAGCACATGTCATACAAGCACATGAGAACCCAGTCATGATTATAAACCAGAAAAGGATCTCTCACTTTCTCTTTTTTTTCTTCTTTCTTTCTTTTTGTTGTTGTTGGTTGTGGGGCTTGAACTCTAGGCTCGTGCACTCTCTCTCAGCTCTTTAGCTTAAGGTGAGCACTCTACCACTTGAGCCACAGCACTATTTCCGGTTTTCTGGTGGTTTATTGGAGATAATAGTCTCAGAGACTTTCCTGCTGGGGCTGGCTTTGAACCACAATCCTCAGATCTCAGCCTCTTCTGTAGCTAGGATTACAGGCGTGAGCCACTGGCGTCCAGCTTCTCCCTCTCTTTCTTTTTTAAAGGACAGAAACTATCCTTGAGTTTTTCACCAGTCAGGTACATAAGGAACCCAAGGATCTAACTCACAGACAGCTGTGAGAGCCATCACAAAGAGAGGCAGAACAACAGTGTGAAGAACAAATTATTTCAAAGGAGCCAGGAAGAACAGGAAGGTGAGGTGGCAGGTGGGTCTCCAGGCTCTTCTTCAGGAACTGAGCGGCTATCTGCTCCTCTGTAGCCTTTTCTACGAGATGCCGAGCAAATGCCTGCTCCATCTGTGCCAGAAGAGGTGAAGAATAGGATTCAGTGAACACAACAGAGGCAGATGTAACTCACAGTGGCTCCTTCCTCTCAGTGTCTCCTCCTCTGAGGTACCATTTTCCCTTCCCCTGCTCAGAACTTACTTGCACTGTGATAAGATCCTGTGGGGTATGGCTCTCCTCCCAGAAATGCAGTGTTACCTGGAACTTGGGTCTGGGGCCTTCACCACGGAAGTACCTGTCCAAGTCTTTCAAACAAAAGGGTCAAGGGTTAGAAAAAAAAATTAGGGTCCTAGGCAAGAAGTTAATAAATATCCAAGAATCTATAATGGAAAGAAAGAGGCAGAGTAGGGTCATATAGAGACCAAGGCCACAGCAGGAGGTATGGGGTAAGGAGAAATGCTGGGAACTAAGCTGCTACTCAACCATGTATAAATAGGATAGGATGTCCCTTCCTCAAAAAGCACTGAAGGTAGATTATTTTTTATGACCTGAAAAACTGTCTGCTGGGGAGTTTCATGTCCTCAAAGGCAGCAGCCCTGGTGGTTATCCCTTCCTTGCTTGCTCATACTCTCCTAACATGAGAGCATCAGCGTCCCTGGAATACCTATACATGGCATAATGCACATGGCCACAAGGCTTGGGATCTCTGTGCTAACTGATCTGTACTTCACATACTCTGTGCTTCAATGTAAAGATGCTCTGTGAAGTGTGTCACTTTTTTTTTTTTTTCCTGTAGGTTGTGGGGCTTGAAGTAAGGGCCTGGGTACTGTCTCTGAGTTTTTGTGCTCAAGGACAGCACTCTGTCACTTGAGCCACAGCTCCATTTCTGGCTTTCTGGTGCTTAATTGGAGATAAAAGTCTCACAGGCTTTCTTGCCTGTGCTGACTTTGAACTGCAATCCTCAGATCTTAGCCTCCTGAGTAGCCAGGCTTATGGGCGTGAGCCACCAGCACCTGGCTCTGAAGTATGCCACTCTTGTGTTAGATGCCACCTGATCCTATCTTCTGTGTCCTTGGCTAAAGAGAGCAGCCAGGGCTGGGCATAGTCCACACAGGATGTGTACCACACAAAGATATGGGGGCTGGTGGGCAGGGTGGTGGTAGGACCTGCCAAGTGAGGCCTAGAGGGTACTAAAAGGTAGGGGCAAAGGGCTTGGGTGTCCAGCTGGAGAAGCCTTACCTCTGCAGAAGCAGTCAGTTTGGAAAAGCGTCACACACTTGTTGCTGGGCAGCAGATGTGGACCTGGTCCAGGTGGGTCCTGGGGTGCATACCAGGAGACAGAGATGGGGCAAAGGCGCTTCACAAAGAGACCTTTGGAGTTGCTGGCTACCAGGATGCCTTTCTTAAGCTGATTCAGCAGGTGCTGGGCAGATTCCAGCCGATCATTGGGCTTGGGAAATACCACCTGCTCCATGTTGCTTTCAGAGTCGAAGGGCTCAGCCACAAGGCGGCAGTCCAGGCTTCGCACCTGTACCTCACCGACCACATGCCCACAGTAGATGAAGGTGAGCAGCAGCGAGTAGTCTAGGGAGAGAAAAGCCCAACTTTGCCAGGTGCTGGACAAGGGTGAAGGCTGCCTACAGGCCCTTCTTCCCAGGCCCAGAGGGGAAACCAAGGAATGACTGGTAAAGACAAAGGCCCTAGGGCTGAGGCAGTAGTTATACCTTCCTTCCTCTCCTTTTACCTATCCCCCATGCCACCACCAGCAAGGACTTTCTATTTAAGGCTTTCCTGTCACCTAACATTTGGATTTGTGTGTGTATTGGTCCTTGAGCTTGAACTCAGGGCCTGTGCATGGTCCCTGTGCTTCCTTTTGCTCAAGGCTAGCACTCTACCACTTGAGCCACAGCTCTACTTCTAGCTTTTTTTTTTTTTTTTTTAGTTTAGTGGAGATAACAATCTCACAAACTTTCCTGCCTGGGCTGGCTTCAAACTGTAATCCTCGGATCTCTGCCTCCTGATTAGCTAGAATTACAAGTGTGAGCCACCAGCACCCAGCTTTTAACAAATGGATTTATCTGTATCAAGGCTTAATATCCATGGCCTTGCAGTTTAAAAAAAAAAAAAGTCCCGAGACTGGGCCTTATTTGCATGAATTAATATTCTCAACATGGATTAATAGTCTCAACGTGGATGTCCAAGAAATACAATATGAAGGGTGACATTGCTAGGAGAAGCAGGGAAAGAGGAAGCAGGAAAGAGTCAGAGAGACCAAATACCTGAGTCCAGAGGGAGCTGATGCTCCACAGACATTGGTTCCTCAAGAAAGGTGGCCTCTCCAAGAAGTAAGGTATTGTCTACACCTGGAAGGGAGGCAAGGGTACTCAGGGTTGGTTGGTCAGAGAGTGCTATACAGGGGAAACACAGGGCTGAGAGGCAGTACCTTCCTGTGGTTCAGTACTACTGCTTCTGCTGCTGCTGCTGCTGCTGCTGCTGCTGTTGCTGTTACTGCTGTTGCTGGCGATGCTGCCACTACTCCCACTGTCTGAGTGGCTTGCAGCTCCATTAGCCCTCAGATCCTATAGACAGTGTGTGTTACCACTCACCTCTCACTCTGGTTACTCAACATAAGACCCACCAGTGTCCTCCCCAGCTCACAGTATTGACAGGATCCTGAAGATAGGAGTGAGTGTCTGTGCCATTCTTGCCAGTACTGGTATCCTCCTGCCTCTCCGAAGACACAGAACTGTGGCATAGTTTTGATTTCTTGGTTCCTGGCTGGGCTGTGGAATTGTTGGAGGAAGAGCAAGGTGAGTGGCTTATACAGGAAAGAGAGGAGATGGAAGGGCCATGAAAGGATGGACAGGGGTAGGGAAGGAAACCTGGGTAGCAGCTCCCCATAGGCAAGGACAAAACGGAACACTCGGGGGTGTCCTGCCACTCTCCCAGAAGGCAGCTATCTCCATCCTTCATCCCGGTTCCTGGGTCTTGGAACAGCTGGGCTAGGGGATACTCACCAGGGAGGGTTCCTGGTGGCAGCAGCCGGTACACCTTATAGGGCTCAGCCACATCCAGATGGCTTCTCTCAGGAACCTCTTCAAATTCAGGACTCTTGTTGAGGGCACAACGCAGACGAGTCTTCCATACAGCAGGGCCTCCAATGTCTCCCTCCTTGTCCTTTCCCTTAAATTTTGCCCAGGCCTAGTTAAGACAGAAAGCAAAGAAGAAGCAGTGTTGCGTAGCATCCCAGTTGTCCTTCCAGTAGAGCTGGCTTCACATCTGTGAAGCACCTGCACAGGCTGAGGCGAAGATGAGCTTGTGCTGGGTTTGTGCCTTTTTTTTTTTTTTTTTTGCCAGTCTTGGGCATGGACATTGTCCCTGAGCTTCTTCTGATCAAGGCTAGCACTCTACCACTTGAGCCACAGTGCCACTTCTGGCTTTTTTTAATGTGTTACTGCAGAATCGAACCCAAGGCTTCATACATACTAGGTAAGCACTCTACCGTTAAGCCACATTCCCAGCCCCTCTCACAGTCTCTTTAAGATGAAAAAGAATTATTAAATAGTTTTACAAAGAGGCTTACAATTCCATAAGTCAATCCAAAGCAATTTGGGGGGGGTCGGTCATGGGGCTTGAACTCAGGGCCTGGACACTGTCCCTGAGCTCTTCAACTCAAGGTTAACACTCTACCACTTGAACCATAGCACCACTTCCAGTTTTTTCTGCTTATGTGGTACTGAGGAATCAAATCCAGGACCTCATGCATGCAAGACAAGCACTCTATCACTGAGCCACCTTCCCAGCCCCCCAGTGTCACTTTCTGTTTTCTGATGGTTAATTGGAGAAAAGGGTCTCACGGACTTTCCGGCCTGGACTGGCTTTGAACCGTGATCCTCAGATCTTAGCCTCCTGAGTAGCTAGAATTACAGGTGTGAGCTATTGGCGCCTGGCTCCAGCAATAATTTTTTAAAGTGGGCTCTGCAAAGGACAGCTGGTTCTACTTTCCAATCTGCCCTGTATCTCAAATCCACATCTTGGAGGGGATGGTTGTTTCCAGGCCCTGTTACCTTGAAGAAGGCAGCATCCTGGTCCTCCCGGAAGTCCTGCTTGCCTGCATGCTTCCAGGGAATCCGGAACATCGTTTTAGCTGCATCATCCCAGCATACCCCTGGGAACTTCCCACTCTCCACTTGCTCCACCACCCAGTTCCGAAGCTTTCGGGTACAGCGGGCCCTGCCTGATGCCATCCTGAGAAATAAGAGGAAACATTAGAACTGGCAGTTTATCCGGTGGCTCACATCTGTAATCCTAGATGCTCAGGAGGCTGAGATCTGAGGATCACTATTCAAAGCAGCCCTGGCAGGAAAGTCTATGAGTCCAATAAACCACCAGAAAAACAGAAATGGTGCTGTAGCTCAAGTGGTAGAGCGCTAACCTTGAGCTGAAGAGCTGAGGGACAGCACCCAACCCAGAGTTCAGGCCCCATGATCGACCAAAAACCATCCCCCCAAACTGGCAATTTGGAAGAGAATATCTGTTGACCCTAATCAACAGCCAGTTTCAGCAACAGCTCCCAGACACCCATCCATCTTCTTTTGGCTCTAAATATATCTTAGTATTCAACTTCATTTCTGACACCAATGGCAACTTGTGTGTGTGCTGGTTCTGGGGCTTGAACTCAGGGGTTGGATGCTATCCAATATTTGCTTAAGGCTAGAATTTAAGCCACAAGTCCATTTCCAGCTTTTTGATACTGCAGATAAGTCTTACATACTTAACCAATTTGGACTGGCTTCAAACCTTGATCCTCAGATCTCAGCCTCCTGAGTAGCTAGGATTACAGGAGTAAGCCACCGGCACCCATCCACTACCAACTATTTAAAAATTTCTTTTTACTTTTTCAAGCAATGACACTTGAAGGAAATCTTAACACATTGGTCTTTAATGATTCAGAATTGGGGGGTGAGGGATGAGAGATAGTGTTCTGCTCTTGGTGAAAGATCTAGATTCCCAAGCACCTGCAGAGGCTTCATTAACCCTCAACCCACAACCACCATAACCTACACTTTCACCCCCAAGTGGGGGGTGGGGTGGCTAGCTGGAAACAGGGGCGGAGCTTCAGCAGAGGTAGGCAGGGCCAAAAGGCAAGAAAACAAGCAGGGTCATTTGAGGCTGGGCAAAGAGCCTTCCTCCACAAACTGGTATCAGATTCTGTCCATTTTTCCTACAAAACTTCAAACACAGTCTCTTATTCTCACCACCAGCTTTCTGACTCACAAGCCTCTGTCCATTCCTTCCTCTGGCATAGGTGTACCAGGAGTCCCTACTATTATTTCCAGTTTGGGCTGGCCCTTCTAGCTTTAGATCCCAGGCTGATTCCCCTCCATGGCTGCTTACCTGCACTGCTCTCCAGGCTGTCCCAGGACTCCACCGAACTCAGCTCAGAACCAGCCTAGGAAGCTTCTACTGCTGTCTCTCCACCCCTTTCTACAGTCTCCACCCTTAAGTTTCATTTCTCCACCAGGGAGGAACGGTTCCCAGAAATCACGTGATCTGAATTGCAGAGCAACTAGCTACCACAAGAGGGAAGCAGCATAGGAGAATCTTACAGTAACAGTTTTTTGTTAGCAGAAAGACCCCTTCAGGTGGACTTTGTCCTCTGCCTCCCACTTATATACTTGTTTGTACCACAGCTGCTTCCTCTGGAAGACTAGTTTCCTGAAGTCTGGAGCCTCTGAATTGCTGTGTACATCTGTGAGTCTGTGTTTTACCCATAGTGTACTTGCTTGGTACAAGTTAGGTGACTTCAAATACCAGCTGAATTTGATAAAAGAAGAGAAGTAGGGAAGGAAGAAGCCCAGGTCAGATGGTTGGATTGGCAAGGCCTTGCCTGTCCATGGTATCAGTTTCTTCCTGGCTCTAAATCCAGAAAGTCCATAGTAGGCTTCAGGGAGCTCTTTCAACAAAATGTTGTTCAACTCCCCCCACCCCCCACCCCATTTCCTTGATGCCCCTAAATGGTAGGGCCAGGAAGAACGACCACCAAGAAGCCTGGGCAGTAAGATGCCTCTTTATTGGTGCTGGAGGGAGCAGGACCCTTTCCTTCAGCTACTTCCTCCTTCGGGGAATACTCCGTCCCAAGGGCACCTCTTCCATCAGCTTCTGTAGGCGAGAGAAGATAAGAATGTTGGAAGCTTAGAGTTCAAAAACCAGCCAGGACAGGTGACTTCTTAAGGATGTGAGGTCAGAGGTGAGACTGGGTAAAGCATTACCTGTAACAAGCGTGCTTGGTAGGCAGGGGGATCCTCTCCAGCCAAAGGCTGGGGGTGCAGATGCAGGTAGCGTTCAGTGGCTATCTCTAGCTCCTCCACCTCATACAGAGTTGCTGGGTCTAATGAGTGGGCATTGATGAGGCTCACAAGATATTCTTTGTAGTGTGACCTGGGGAGATGAGGGAGCAGAACTGAGTACGCCAAGTGCCTGTCTGGGCCACTACAATTCTTAGACCCAAACAGGACTACAAACTCCTACCTGCTGTACTAGTAAGTACTGCCAATCAGCATGTACCATTACCCATTCATGCCCTTGCCCAGAGAAACCCCTCCCTCCCACTCTGTGCAAGACCCTACTACTCCCAGAGACCCCACCTCACTGCCTGGGCATGCCCTCACCACTCCTATCCCCCATTCCCAACATCATGCTCTGTAAGCCCTGGCTGGCACTTACTGGCAAAGGCCGGCATAGCCAGGTGGAGTTTCTTTGCCACAAGCTTCATCCCTAAGCCCATTGGGAACCTCTTTTTGCTCCATCACTCGGCAGCCACCTAAGAGTAAGGGAAAGGAAGGGACTCTTCATTTGGAGGAAGCAATTGACATAAAATCCCCAGAGAACTGGAATATCCATGCAGCACGGGAGGCAGCCTCCCACCTGGGTATATGCAGTATATATGAACTGGGTATATGCACTGAGTATATGTAGATACTTAAGAGATGTTTTCAGCAGAAGACCAACTCTTGATAAGGAAGCTTGCTGCCTTATTTTTTATCCAGGCTGGCTTTTGACTCATAACCACACTTTGATAAAGTACTCTTGGTTTTTAGCTCCTGCATGGTAACTGAAGCTTTTATAGTACTAGTGATTGAGCTCAGGGCCTTAAGCAGTTAGGTAAGCATTCTTCCACTTTAGCCACAGTCCCAGTTATTCTGTACAACAGTTGTATCTCCAGGTGGTGACAAGCAGAGTAGCTTAGAACCCTACATCACACCTGTCTGTTGCTCTCAGGGAATCTTTAACAGTGCCCTGCAACTAGCAGTTCTCATTAAATACCCAAAGAATTAATGAATGAATCATAATCATTGGAGAATGTGAGAAGTAGCCTAGCATTAAGAGCAATCACTTTTAATGGTATCTTAGGTAAATAGCTGAGCTGCAAGGTAGGTATTAGCAAGGTAGATATTTTTACCTCTATTTTATAGAGGACTAAACAAGACCCGAGGAGGTTATTAACTTGCCAAAGGGCACAACTCCAGACCCAGGCCTTCCCTTTACCCACCCTACAGTGGATCCCAAAACATCATTATCTGAGGCTGGTCAGACACTCACCTCCAGGGACTGCCCGGGCCCCAGCTGGAGGCTCTGTATTAAACATGATGTTATTGTCCTGAGGAAGGGTAGAGATAGGTATTATGTTCCCCTTGATCCAGCCACTGTTGTATTTCCTATCATAAAGCCTTTTCCATTCTTTCCCACCCAAGATCCTGCCTCCCTCTCCTGGGCAACCTGAAAGGCCAGTGGGGCTGGTCACTGCTCACCTGTAGCAGCTTCTGGAGCCGGACAGCAGTCCAATCTCGTAAGTAAAAGAGGCAGTCTCGAGGGTGGTGGCCATGCAGGGATTTTTTCACCTTGCACTTAGGGTCTGGACATTTCTGGTGGAAACCCAGAATGAAAGATAGGAAGTTGGAAACTTGGGGTCCTGAACTCTCAGAAACCCCTTGTATGAAGGGCATAGGGGTAGGGAGAGAGCTGGAGAGTATGAAGCCAAAAAATGTGGAAAAGGGACCAAAAAGTGGTACTTTATGTCCTTACTAACCTCCTCTCTTCTTCCCCTGGGCACTCCTAAATGGCCTCTTTGTCTCAAACCCAGTGGCAGCTTCCCACCATTATCTTCCTTCCCCATTCCTGTACTCACATTCTTGGCATAGAAAGTATTGTAGCAGCCACTGCAGAACTGGTGGCGACACTGGGTACAGTGAAAGTGCATGCAGCCTCCTCGGGCCAGTGCATATGAGAACTTGCACTTGGGGCAGTCTGCAAGGGATAAGAAATCTAGGGTACAGCAGCCACTGTAACATTAAGGCCACTGGTGGTCTTGACAGAGCAGACTACTGAGCAGATAAACCAAGTAGGATAGCCTTACCAATACCATTTTCTTGAAGATACATTGCTAGGCCTTGGGCCTGGTATTCTGGGTCATTGGTACGTTTCCAGTTCTGGAAATCCTCACAGCTCCGTCCTCGGTGCTGTTCTTCCCACTGCCAAAAGGAAAGCAGGCTATTCATGCAAGCTCTGACCCATGCCCAGGCCCTTCTTACTCATTCTTCTACTCACATTCAGTGGTCCCCAGCTTAGTTTATGTCACTGTCCATCACCATTTGCTCACATCCTAAAACTGAGCGGCTATCTTGGTTCCTCTCTCTCTGTATGTGTCAATACTAGGACTAGAACTCAGGACCTATAAGCTTACTTGGCTTGCTTGTTTATAGCTGGTACTTTACTACCTGAGCCATGCCTCCGGCACAACATTGTGTTGGTTAATCACAGATGAAGTCTTGTGGAATTTTTTTTGTTCAGCTCGGTTTGAACCATACATGATCCTCAGATGTTAGCCTTCTGAGTAGCTAGGATTTATAGGCATGAGCCACCAGTGCCCAGCTTCACCTTGGATTTTCATTTCCTCATACCATTTCATATTATTCACAAGTTTCATTTTCACCACCCAATCTGTATCCATTTTCTTAATCCTTATTACTACCATGCCAATGTCAGATCTTGCTTCCAGTTACTTGCTTGACTTACTAATCTGTTTCTACTTCTGCTTCCCGAGACCCTATTTTCTACACTGTAGCCAAAAGACTAGAAATCCTTTTAAAGAAGAAGTCAGAGAGCTTGGTAATGTGCTGGTTTTGAGGTCTGAAGATAGGGACTCAGGTGTTCACTTTATTGTTTCATGACACATATGCCAGTGTTTTGGTAGCAAACATTCTCACAATGAAAGGCAAACTGCCTTCCTTGGCCTTGAGTTCTATCATCTGACAGCTAGCTCTTGACAGACTCACTCTTGACCCAAGGCTCCAGCCATACAACTTTTCTGCCTTTGATCTTTCCATGAGTTGTTCTATCTGTTGCAAATATTCTCTACATGGGTGGCTTCTTCTTAACTTTCAGGCCAGAGTTTAAGCCATTTTAGGCCATGTATGGTTACTTATGTTTATAATCCTAACTATTCAGAAGGGCTGCAGTCTTAAGGTTTGTCAAGGTAAAATCAAGAAACCCTCTCTGAAAAATAAACTGAAAGAAAAAGGATTGAGGGTTATGGCTTAAGAGGCCCTGAGTTCAATTCTCTGTACTACTCCCACCCTCACCCTCCAAAAAAGATTAAGTCATTTTAGAGAAGACGTCTAGAATCTAGCTATCCTTAGTAGGTCCATGCTGTTATCAGTATCTGATTATTACTTATTTTCTTGGTCAAATTTATATCTATATTTAAGCATCCCTCCTCTCCCCTCCTCCCCACCCCCCACCCCTGCTCTTTCTCTCTTTGCCAGTCCTGTGGCTTAAACTCAGGACCTAGGTGCTGTTCCTGAGCTTTTTTGCACAAGGCTAACATTCTACAACTTGAGCCACAGCTCTACTTCCAGCTCTTTTGGTAGTTTTAGTAGAATGAAGAATCTCACAGACTTTCCTGCCTGGGCCGGCTTTGAACTATGATTCTCAAATCTCAGCCTCCTATGTAGCCTGAATTACAGGAATGAGCCACCAGTCCCTGGCTACTTTCCCTTTCTTTACTTTCTTCTTTCTCTCCCTTTTCCTTCTCCCTCCATTCTTCCCTTTTTCCTTGTGCCTGGCTCCCTAAATAATATGTTCTTTAAACTCAAACCCTGTGACTGTTTTGCCTTCCAGTATACCCTGAGTCTAAAACGGTACCTCAGAATGGCTTAGCAAATATTTTTCAGACTTTGAGTGTGACTCACCTGGCGCTTGCAGCGCACACAGAAGGTCTGGTGACACTGGGGACATGTGGCCTCCAGCTGTTCACGCTCATATATGAAGCCAAAGGAGCACTGTGAGTGTAAGAACATAAAGCGATTCAAACCCTGACCTGGAGACATCCCCTACCCCTCCATAACTAGTTCTTCTGGTCATGCCATTTACCTGGGCACACCACAAGAACTTGGGGTCTCGCATTAGCACACCCTCAGTCAGCTTCTTATGAAACAATGCATAGGCATCTGGCTCTAGGCTCTCTCGTAGCTAGGAACAGAAGGTAGAGATGGTGAATGGTGAGTTGAGAATGTAGAGATGGTGAGTTTCAAAGCCTGGGAGAGCAGAACCATAGGGACTGTCATACCTGGATGTCAAGAGTAGAGAAGTAGCTGAGTAACTGAGTATCATCAGTGAGGTCTGGGCGGCCACAGGCAGGGCATGCCATGTCTGTGATGTGCTTTTCCTTCAAGGCAATGGTGAAATGTTGGCGGAAGCACTCAGGACAGATGGTACACTCACAGGAAATCAAGGCCTGCATCTAGAGGGGAGAGAGAGAGATGAAAAAAGGTCAGAAGCCACCACAATCAACCTGCAAAAGGATTACTACTAACCAAATGTCCACTGAGAAACCAGTCTAATTAACTAGCCATGGGTAACAATCTCAGGTATCCACAAGTGCTGGCAAGCCAAATATCTGAAGGTAGTTAGTAGAGGAAAACAAGCAATAGCAAGATCTAAAGACAAGAATGTCTCTAAAGGCATTCACATTCAATTAAAAACAAATATGTAAATAATATCTTGAAAGTGGGAGGGCTGGAAATGTGGCTTAGTGTTAGAATTTTTGCCTTGCATGCATGAAGCCCTGGGTTTGATTCCTCAGTACCACATAAACAGAAAAAGCCAGAAGTGACACTGTGGCCCAAGTGGTAGAGTGCTAGCCTTGAGCAAAAGGAGCTCAGGGAGGGCTGGGAAGGTGGCTCAGTGGTAGAGCGTTTGCCTTG
>NW_012267300.1:5113005-5146232 GCF_000151885.1 Dipodomys ordii
GCGCTGTAGCTCAAGTGGTAGAGCACTCGCCTTGAGCTGAAGAGCTGAGGGACAGTGCTCAGGCCCAGAGTTCAAGCCCCACGACCGACAAAAAAAAAGAAAAAAAGAAACTGAGCCAAAAAAATCATGGCTGAAATATCTGAAACTGTGAGCCAAAGTAAACCTTTCTCTTTGTGAGTTGACTGCTTCAGGTATTAACTATATAACAGAAAACTGACTAACATGTTTTTTGTTTTTTCAATTTTCCATAATTAGGGCAACATGTTCTTGCTCTCCCTACTCAGAAACCTGCAGGGGTATATGAGCAACTGCAGAGCAGAAGACAGGACTAGACAAGAGTGAGGCAGGAGGTCTGATGGCAACTGAGAGTTCTAAAACAAAGTATAGTAGGGAGGAACTTACTTTGTTTCTGGGCAGGGCCCAACCACACACAGCACATTCCTGGGCAAGCAGGCGACGAAGGAAGGCCCGGTCCTGGCTATGCCTCACAGCTTCTATCACATCCAACAGTTCATAGTTCCTAGGTGTCTCCTGCAGCAGTGACAGAGCCAGCTCTGCCCGGCCCCAGCTGGGAAGTGCATAAACTGCCAAAAGCCGTCTGACCAGGCTCTGCAATTTCATTCAGGTGCAGAGAGAAATAACTGTCAGATCAGTGATTCTCCCCCCATCAGTCTTCTTCTGGGCTCTTGAGCATCTTGCCTTTTCTCAGTACCTGCTTGTCTGGCCCATCCCAGGAATAGGCGGGTTCAGGACCAGTATCCCAGAGGCGCTGGTGAAAGGGCTCTAGACGTTGGCGCTGTAGTTCAGTCAGAGCCCGTGCCACATCACCCCCATGCTGGAATAAAGCCTGAAGGGACCCTTCCTCAGGCCCAAAGCCCAGGGACTGGAGCTCTTGCACCTGCACATTGGGAACGGAGTGGGCGTAAGAGGAGGTAAAAACAAGCTAGACAGAGTATGAAAGACTCTGAAACCTCAACTGTGTCCCACCTCCAGCAGAACTAGTACCTTCCTCCTCCTGGCCCTCACACACTCCTCCACAGCTTCATCAAGGTTCCCATGACGATCCAGCCAGGCTTTCCGGGCTTCCTGACAAGAAAAGGCCCCCAGACCTGGGTCCTGCTGTCCAGCCAGTTCAGCTACCATCTCCAACACGTAAGGCAGCTCTGAGCGCAACCACTGCAGGGGCACCTCAGTGCCTGAGTACTGTAAGGCTGAGAAGATCTCCTCTGGACAGGCACCTGCAGTTTCTCCTTCCTAAGGAACAGACATCCAGAGGGTCTATCAGGAAAAGCACCATCCCCAAACCAAACCCTCGGCCTGATCCAACATATCAGCAGTGGCTGTTGAAGACATACTGATCATGTGACCAGTGCATACCATGGTAACTGCCTTTCCTGAAGTATTCAATACAAAATGACAGGTTTTATCTAAGAACTCCTATTAACAAGCTATGGCACTTTTCTTTCCCCAGCTCAGTCCCACCTCAGTGTAGGCCAGATTCTTACCCGGATCATGAGCACTAGCTGGAGACCTTCCTCTCGCATCTTGTCTTGGCGCTGTTTCTCAGCATTTCCACTGGTACTGGTCATGGAGGCACCAAGTCGTTGTGGAGGCCCAGGCTTTGGAAGTCCCTTTTCCAAAGAGCTAGCACAGGGCACAGGAGCATGCTGTACTGGGGTAGGGCTGCTGGTCCGGTTACACATAGCACACACCCAGCCAGGACCCAAGTTGCAGAAGGTACAGTGAATACAGTACCAGACTTGGGTCTGGGCAGAAGGCAAAGTATCCCCCTGCTGGGAAGGTAGAGAGAATTATCCCATTGATTGGATAGCTGAGGTTCATAATGGAAATATAGAGAACTAAGGGTGAATACTGAAGGAAAAAGGAAAATGGGGAAGTAGAGAATGGCATGAAGTTAAAGGCAAATAAATTGCTGAGAAGGATAGGAACAGGTTACCTTAAGGGGCTGCAGACAAATGCCAGCATCCTGGGAATCCATCACCAAGCTAGGAGGCTGGGCAAGCCGTGGTCTCTCACATATGGCACATAGCACAGCTGCTGCCTCATTCTCAAAGGTACAGCTCTGGCAGGCCCACTGACCCCGTGCAAGCTCAGGTTCTAGGTCTCCACTTCCTTGGACACCTTCAGTCCCTATCCCCAATACCTTACAGCCTCTAGGCCTTTTACAGGCCACACAGAGGACTGCCCAAGGCTCATTTAGCATGGTACAGGCAGCACAGTGCCACAGCAGATGGTTGCTTCCAGGATCAGGGGAAGAAAGAGAGCTGCCTCCGAGAGCCAGCAAGGAGGTTGAATGAGGTCGTGGGTGGGATGATGCAGGTAAACTGTAATAGAAAAGTAGACATGGCCTGCTGAGGTGGTAGCTAATGCCTGAGTCCCTCATCCCCAGTCAGGTCCCATTCCCGAGGGAATGTGGCTCTGACCATTGTGCATCTTGTTCTCTCTATTTGGAATACTCCTATACCTACAGTCTGTTCAACATGTACATGATAGTTTGTAGCTTATTGCTAGGTATGTATCCACAACATAGGGCCTTAATTGTGCTAGGTATTTAAAATACTGTCAAAGGATCTTATCCTTGAGATAAGATTGTATCTACATACTACCTATTTGCATTCCTTTATAAGGAATAATATAACCAGTCTTTGTGTGTGTGTGTGTGTGTGTGTGTATGTTCATGTGTGTACATATGTGTGCTGGTACAGGGTTTTGAATTTTTGCTCAGCTTTTATGCTCAAGGTTAGCACTCTACCACTTGAGCCACACTTCGAGTTAGTATTTTACTGGTTAATTAGAGATAATGATCAGTGTGTGTGTGTGTGTGTGTGAGTGAGTGTGTGTGTGTGTGTGTGTGTGTGTGTTGGAGCTTGAATTTACAGCCAGGGTGTGTGTGTGTGTTGTGGAGCTTGAATTTACAGCCTGGGTGCTGTCCCTGAGCTCTTTTGCTCAAAGCTAGCACTCTACCACTTAGAGCCACAGTGCCACTTTTGGTTTTCTGGTGTTAACTGGAAATAAGAGTCTCATGGATTTACAGGCATCGGTGGCTCACACCTGTAATCCTACCTACTCAGGAGGCTGAGATCTGAGGATGGAGGTTCAAAGCCAACCTGGGTAGGAAAGTCCATGAGATTTTTAGCTCCACTAAACCACTCAGAAAACTGGAAGTGGCACCATGGCTCAAATGGTAGAGTGCTCCTCTTGAGGTGAAATGCGGAGGGACAGTACCCAGGCCCAGAGTTCAAGCCCCACGACTGACAAAAAATTAAATAAATAAATAAAATCTCATGGATTTTCTTGCCTTGGCTGGCTCTGAACCATGATCCTCTGATCTCAGCCTCGAGAGCAGCTAGGACTAGAGGCATGAGTCACCAGCACCCTGTTCAGACTGGCTTTAACCTTAATCCTCAGATCTCAGCCTCCTATTCAGTAGCTAGGATTACAAGCATGAGCCACCAGCTCAGGTTCCATTATAACCAGTCTTATAGGATTGATGCTTGATTTGTTTGTAATTTTCTTGTGGTGTGACTGGTTGCTTGACTTCTACTAAAAAATCTTTATAATATACACCTTGGCACATAATAAATATCTATGTGATTTCTTATAGCCTCTTAATTTTATTCCAACCAAGAAAGCATCTTACCTGGGGCTCAAGTGGGCAGCCTGCGGAGTTCTAGGCAGCGTCTGTCGAAGGTGATGAGCACGGGATGGGTGTCCATGGAACAAGAGGTCACAAGCTGGGCATGAGGCCTGTTTACAGGCTGGGCAGTACAGAGTGGCTGGAGCTGAACCACAGAGAAAGCAAGGACCAGGACTGCAACCTGGAAAACACGAACAAAATACAAGGTTTAAATTTTAACCTGAATACCCATGTTTACTGTTTACACAATACCCAATACATGTAATTAGCCTAGGTATCTGTCAACAGATGAACAGGTTATATACTATTCCTCTGCCATATAAACATAAACACACACACACACACACATATATATATATATATAAATATACACACATACAAACACATATATGGCACATTTACAATAGAGTATTATTCATCCACACAAAAGAGAATCCTATCACTTAAGAAAAATGGATGGAGGCCGGGTGCTGGTGTGTCATGCCTATAATCCTAGCTACTCAGGAGGCTGAGATCTGAGGATTGCGGTTCAAAGCCAGCCCAGGCAGGAAAGTCCATGAGACTCTTAACTCCAATAAACCACTAGAAAACTGGAAGTGGTGCTGTGCCTCAAGCGGTAGAGTGCTCACCTTGAGCTGAAGAGCAGAGCCCAGAGTTCAAGCCCCACAACCGACAAAAAAAGAAAGAAAAAGAAAAATGGATGGAAGTGGAAGACATTGTAATACACAAAACACAAGATACAAGTATCACATGTCTGTCCCTTTGTGTGCGCGTGCATGCTGGTCCTGGGGCTTTAACTCAGGGCCTATTCCTAAGCTTTTTTGCTCAAGGCTAGTGCTATACCATTTGAGCTGAAACTCTACTTTCAGCTTTTTTGTGACAGGGAAGTCTGTGACTCTTACCTCCAATTAACTACCAAAAAGCCAGAGCTTTTTGGAGCTATGGTTCAAGTGGTAGAGCCTTGAGAAAAAAAAAAAATCAGAGATAGCACCCAGGTAATGAGTTTGAGCCCCAGTACTGGCACCCCCCAAAAATAAAAGAAAATGCAGGAGCTGGAAACGTGGCCAAGTGGTAGAGTGCTTGCTTAGCATGCATGAAGCCCTGGGTTTGATTCCTCAGTACCACATAAACAGAAAAAGCCAGAAGTGGCACTGTGGCTTAAGAGTGCTAGTCTTGAGCAAAGAAGCTTAGGGACAATGCCCAGGCCCTGAGTTCAAGCCCCAGGACTGGCAAAAAAAAAAAAGAAAAAGCAGCAAAGAGCCAGTCACCAGTGACTTTTCTACTTTAATACCAAACAACAAAACTAGGGCTGGGAAGGTGGCTCAGTGGTACAGTGCTTGCCTCACATGCATGAGGTCCTGGGTTCGATTCCTCAGTACCACATAAACAGAAAAGGCTGGAAGTGGCACTGTGGCTCAAGTGGTAGAGTGCTAGCCTTGAGCTGAAGAACTCAGGGCAGTGCCCAGGTCTAGAGTTCAGACCCACCCCCCCCCTTGCAAAAAACGCAAAGAGGCAGTAACCAATGACATAACTATGATCCTAGATACTCAGGAGGCTAAAATCCAGAAAATTAAAATTTGAAGTCACCCCAGGCAGAAAAGTCAATGAGACTCCATCTCCAAATAACCAACAAAAAGCAAATCTGGAAGTATGGCTCAAGTGGTAGAGTGCCAGGCAGTAGGCAAGCAAGCTGACCAAACAGGAGGCCTTGAGTTCAAATCCTGGTGTTGGCGAAAAAGAAAACAAATTCCAACAACAACAACAACACCAAACAAAAAGAAAGATAGGCTAGGAGTGTAACTGAAGCACAAGGCCCTAAGTTCAAATTCAATATTGAAAAGAAAAAAGAAAAGCAAGAAATGTAAGAACATAAAGAAAGGTCCCAAATATCCATCAATAAGTCTACTGCTCTCTTCCATAAAGGACCAGTGATACCTGTGGCTGAGGGTGTGGTGAGGGGGCCAGGAGCAATCTCTCTCAATGGTGGGTCAAACTCTGAAAGCTGCAGCAACTAGGAAGAAAGAACAAACAATGGGCAAGGGTTGGGGGACAGAGACCCGTGATTCCTGACCCCTTTACCATCATTCTTCCTGCCTGTCCCCCTTACATCATCTCCAACTTTGTCATTTAGCAGCTGTTCCAGTGCATTCTGTCTTGGATGAGTATTCTGCAAATAAGATCATAAGAGTTCTCATTTAGGGCAAGGCTCCCTCTCTAAGCCGTGAACAGTATGGGGGGCTCCCAAACTGCTGAGAGGACTAGATCCATAGTTCAGCAGCATGGGGTCCTCCCAACAGCTTGAATGAGGCTGGGCTCTTCAACTTGGTACCTAAAAGCTTCAAGGGGCTAAAGGGGCATCTCACCTGCAACAGTAAGCTGAGCTCAGTCCGAAGCAGCAGTACTTCCAATGTGACCGTAGCAACTTGGTGCTCATCTGGTTCCTCCTGCTCTTCAGGGAAGCTCAATCCATCTGGCCTCTCCTCAGTATAGCCATACAGTCGCAACACATCCCGGCCCCCCTGCCACACATTCACAACCAGTCACCAACCCAAGCAGGCTCCATGGGCAATAAGGCTGAAACCCTCCCCATTCAGCACAGATTTGGGAACAACTTTCAGCCTTGATCTAGTGTCCTTCCCCCATAAGAACCAGGGACTTCACCTGCACAGCATCCACTGTGGTGCGAAAGACCGGATTATTGAACTTTACCCCGCGCCAGTATCGGGGCCGCTGAGGGCTAAGGAGGTTGCGGCCATATTTCTCCAGGATGTTCAGTGCCGTGGACAGAGTGTTGAGGTAGTTTCTTGGCTGGAGGGCAGTCAGAAGGCAATTTGTGAGCCGAGCCCCGGCTTCGGGAAGATCTACGTCCCGCTTCCCAGGCCTCACCTCCCCGAGCGCGTTGCAGCGGACCAGCCGTGCGGCGTCCAGCTGCAGGTAGCGGGCGGCCGGTGGCAGAGAGGTGGCCAGTAGTGGCTGGAGCTGCTCCAGGGAAAATGACTGCCCAGAATCCCTCCTCAAGGCGCTCGCCAGCTCCTCGCGGGCCGCCAGGACGGCTCGCTCCTCCTCCCCCGGCATCTCGAGACTGGAGTCAGCCTCAGCCTCGCCGTTCCGCCAGGACCCGGAGCAGGCTGCGCGTGGCCCGGAAACCCGAAAAACGTCCCGTTTTGCGGCGCCGCAGTTGCCGCGCGGGTCACTCAGCCTACTAACGCTGCGGCCCCGGCTACCCACAAGGGTTAGCCGGGAACAGGAAGTATCAGGCAGGAGGGCGGGACTGCAACACAGTTTCAGAGGAAGGGGTGGGGTTTAAGGTTAAGGAGGCGGTGATCTGAGGGACAGGGGGCGTGGCTAAGGAGAACGGCCGGGTCTCCACCAATGCGGAGATAACAGCTGCTGGCTCCTCCCTTGGCACGTCCCGGCTTTTTCCCTCTGAATTCTAGAGCTCTTCCACGCCTCTCTCTGGATTGTTCGGCTCCTTCCGGGTAGTCCTCCGCGTGTTCTTAGCCTGTTTTACTTAAAATCATCTTCTCTTAATTCGGACCACTAGGCTATGTATGCTCCGCTCTCCACTGGGAAAATCCTGCCTTACCCGGCATGCGACTCCGGACACCGTTAGCCCAGTTCAAACGAGTCCCGCCCCCTCTTCTGTCTGTCTGTCCCAGGCAGCTCCCACATTCTGCTAGCCCTTGTCCACCCGAGATCCTACCTCTTACTACTCATTCCATTCGCTCGGACACTTCATTGTACCCTTCTCATAGTCTTTCTTAGGGACACCCACCATTGCACACCCTTTTTCTTTTCTACACTCAGCCCAACCCCGAACTTCCCCCTGGACAGTCCTCACGACAAGCCCCGCCTCCCCCCGAGGAACAACCTCTGTTCTAGTCCTCCCGCTGTCCCCTAGCCCTTCGCTCGGACAGCCTCTGCGCTTGGGACCCAGCCAGAACCGCTCTTCCTGGTGGTAACGGCCTGGGGACTAGCTGAAGAACTACAAATTGGATTGTAATTCTTGTAGGCTTGCCAAGAGGAGGGGGAAAATGGGAGGAGGGAGGGGGTGGGGCTGAGAGGGGCGGGCCTGGGCCCGGGGACTGAAATCGAAAGCCGGTAGCTAGCTGGGGGACCTGTGTTCTAGCAACTGGAGCAGCATGGCTAAACCGTGTGGGGTCCGCTTAAGCGGGGAAGCCCGTAAACAGGTACCGAGGAACTGGAGGGCTGGAAGGGGTCGGGGAACCCTCCAAATGGAAGCCAAGCTGGGTGCTGAAAGGGACCAAGGCAGTGCCAGAGAATTCCCCCAATCTCTCTTTAGTGCTTTCACTTTCTGCCCCGGGATCCCCAAATTCCTGCCCTTTAGCCAGTCTGCACTGAGCAAACGCTTCCAGGGAAAACGGGCTTGTGGGAAAGATCTGAGCCACAGTTGGGCACCCTGTTGGGGTTTGGGGACAGGATTTTCCTCTTTACAACCGGAACCCTTAACCAGCATCCGGGTATTCTGTGCAGGTGGATGTCTTCAGACACAATCTTTTCCAGGAGGTAAGTCTCTCTGAATTCAAGCAATTTGACACCGAATCTTGGTGTAATACTTTGAGGATCACAAGCTCTCAAAGAACCCCGCAGGCCCACCCTATACTTGCTCCTTACTTCCTTTACCAAGCCTTCACCCAAGGTGAGCCCCTGATTTCTGATTTCTACTTTCAGTCTAACCCCTCTAGGATTCTTGCCTCTTCTGTACTTTCTTTTGATGGGAAAGGACAGGCATGCATCCCAAATCACAAATGCCAGGGTTTTAACCTTTGGTTCTGCCTCTCACTAGCTTGGGCAAGTCCCTTCGTTTCCAGGGTTTCAGTTTCCTAAGTTCAGAGTCTTGGACTCAATGATTCTCAAGGGCCTGTCCAGGTTCATTTCTTACATCTCATTGGGTGTTTTCTATGACTGTTTGTGCAATGTAACCCACAGGCTGAAGAATTTCTCCACAGATTCTTGCCACAGAAAATCATTTACCTGAATCAGCTTTTACAAGTGAGTGGATCCCTTCTGCTCTATCCCTTGGTCTCTTTCTCCTCCACCTACCCTTTTGTGTCTGTGTGTTTGCTAGTCCTGGGGCTTGAACTCTGGGCCTAGGGCCCTACCCCTGAACTTTTTTGCTTAAGGCTAGTGCTCTACCACTTGAGCTACAAATGCACTTCTGGCTTTTTGATAATTAAAGATAAGGACTTTGCTGCCCAACTGGTTCTGAACTGCAATCCTCAGATCTCAGCCTCCTGAGCAGCAAGGATTACAAGAGTAAACCATTAGCGCCTGGCTTTGATACACTGTTTTAAACTAAGAACTGGGCTCAGCATGCAGAAAACAGCTGTGAATAACAGACTGGGAATGTTGGGATAGTGTGAAGCCTGAGCCTAGGTTGGAGACAGAGAGCAGATGGAATGGGGGGAAAGGGGAGGGGAGAGGAGAGTTAGAGGGGAATATAAATGTAATTTTGGGTGAGGGGAAGAGGGTAGACAGTTCCTGACAGTGAACTCTGTGCAGGAGGACTCTTTCAATGTGGCCGATCTCACTTCCCTCCGAGCCTCACTGGACATCCCTATCCCAGATCCTCCACCCAAAGATGATGAGGTGAGGCACAGAACTTGGACTATAAACTCAATTGGAGATGTTACTCGTTCAACTTCTAAAGCTATTTTCCTTTTTTGGCTTTAGATGGAGACAGATAAACAGGAGAAGAGAGAAGGTAATGCGAGAATGTGTGATTAGGGTAGGAGAAATGACACACTGACTACTGGATGAGAAAGGCCTGAAATCCTTTCTCTCTCACAGTCCCCAAGTGTGGTTTTCTCCCTGGAAATGAGAAGGTGTTGGCCCTGCTTGCTGTGGTTAAGCCAGAAGTGTGGACTCTCAAAGAGAAATGCATTCTGGTAAGCCTGTCAGCTGGGGAAAGTGGGAAGAGAAGACAAGCAACGCCAGGCAATGGTCTCTTTTAGAGATGCAATTGTTTCATTCAGAAACCTAAGAAAACTTATTTCTGTGCCTTGTGTTTAGATACTTACTGTTCTCACCAGTCTGCTAGATTTCTGGTATCACAATGGTACAGCTGAAATCAGAAACTAGGATATATCCACCTGTATAACCTCAGAATCTTCCGCTGTACTAAGTGCCCAGTGGAGTGATAAGATATAGTGAATTGGTTTAAAAGATTGGACCTAAGAAGGAAACCACGTTCAAATCCTGATTGTGACTTACCTAAAAATGAGATCCTTAAGTAAGTCTGTGACTCAATTGTTGAATCTGTTAAATGAGCAGAGTAAGAATATATACTTTGGAAAGTTTCCATGATAATAATAATTCATCATAGTACATGGCACATAATGAATATTCAAGTGTAGCTATTATTAGGATATGGCATAATAGGAAGAAACCAGTGCATTTGTTGAATGATTCCTCCTCTTAATCTATATAGGTGATAACATGGATCCAGCATCTGATTCCAAAGATTGAGGATGGAAATGATTTTGGGGTGGCAATACAGGTAAGAAACAGGTAACTAAGGACACAGTATGGAGAAATTTGTGAGTAAGAGACAGAAGATGAGCATGATCTAGTATGAAAAGTGAAATAGCTTTTCCTCCCATGTCTGTAGGAGAAGGTACTGGAAAGAGTGAATGCTGTCAAGACCAAAGTGGAAGCCTTTCAGACAACCATTTCCAAGTGAGGGCAACAGGAGGACCTGAATGGGGGCTGCAGGGACGTTTCTGTTGGACTCCCAAAGCTGCACAGTCCCATCAGGATGATGGGAGATTTGGGGAAAGACGTGTTGGAGTACCTGTCCTTCAGAACACATTTCTGTGCTATTACCCTTGCTTTGGCAGGTACTTCTCAGAACGTGGGGATGCGGTTGCTAAGGCCTCTAAGGAGACCCATGTAGTAAGTGCACAATCCACCTGCCTTTTAGCTGAGGCTGGCTGGGGTGGGATTGAGCTGAGGGGAAGCCATCTTCTTTTTCTTATTTATTACTTTCCCAACATGGAGATACTAAAGCCAAAAACCTAGAAAAACCGATTTGGAAGCCAGTCACTGGTGGCTCATGCTTGTAATCCTAGCTACTTAGGTGGATAAAATATTGAGGATCAAGGTTTGAAGCTGTTCTAGGAGACACTGGAGCTGTGGCTCAAGTTGTAGAGTACAAAGCTTAAGTAAAAATAATTCAAAGACAGGCACTGGGTTCAATCCCCAATACTGGCACAAAATAAGAAAACCCTTGATTTGGGCTTCAACAATCTTGACCCTTTTCTCTTTTCTCTGCTTGATCCTGTGTGATCTCATTTGTTGGTGGTGAGATAGGCTCATCTTTAACTTTCTATTCTGGTTTTTTTTTTTATTTCTTTTTGCAGGAGAGGGTGGTCCTAGGCTTGAACTCAGGGCTTAGACACTGCCCCCGAACTTGTTTGCTCAAAGCTATTGCTCCACCACATGAACCACAGCTCCACTTCTGGCTTTTTGGCAATTAATTAAAGATAAGAGTATTACAGACTTTCCTGTCTGAGCTGGCTTTGGTCCACAATCCTTAGATCTCAGCCTCCTGAGTAGCTAGCATTACGGGTGTGAACCAACCAGCACCCAACTCAAATTCCATTCTGTATATGGGAAAACAGTGTTCCAACTTCCTGTGGGGCTGACTCAGCTTTACCTCCTACATCCCAGATGGATTATCGAGCTTTGGTGCATGAACGGGATGAAGCAGCCTATAGGGAGCTCAGGAGCATGGTGCTGAACTTGAGGGCCTTCTATGTGAGTGTGGAGGAAGCCCATAAGGGAGGTGGATGGAGGACCAGAAGGCCAAGAACCTAACTCTTGTTCTTCTGGCTTTCTAGGCTGAGCTTTATCATATAATCAGTAGCAACCTGGAGAAAATTGTCAACCCAAAGGGTGAAGAGAAGCCATCTATGTACTGAGTTCAAGGCTAGAAGAAAAATAAATGACGTGCTTTTTGTGGATTGCTTCTGTGTGTGTCAGTCATTCAAAGATCACAAGGCTCCTGTGGTTCATGTCTGTAATCCTAGCTACACAGGAGGCTGAGATGTGAGGATTGCAATTCAAAGCCAGTCTGGACTGTAAGATCCATGAAACTTGTCTCCAATTAACCACCAAAAAAAGCTGGAAGTTTGCTGTGGACCAAAAGATAGATCACTAGTCTTGAGCATAAAAGTTCAGGGACAGTGCTCACACACAGAGAGATCATGTTCAAAGGTCTACTACTGAGGACAAGGGACCGGCATTTCCTTAAGCTGATCTGCCTTGAGCTCGCGGGAGGGGAGGGAGGAGGCGGGCTAGTGGCGGGGCGGGGGGTGGGGTGCGTGGCGGAGATGTAGCCCAGGTACTGCAAAGATAGCTTGCAGCAGCCCAAAGCAGAAGTCAGATAGATAGCCTAGCCAATAAACATCCCGGCAATTTTCTTTTCCCTACAATTTACGTTCTTTCCGGTTCGCTAGAGACAAAGGCGGGGCAAGGCTGAGCGCACCCGCTGATTGGATAAAGGAAGAACTCTGGACCTACTGTAGAGCGCCCTGTGGGCGGGGCTCCCGGAGACTGTAAGGAGCAGGCGTGGATCTGCGCCCTGGCTGCTGGAATTGGGCCGAGGCGGGGCTCCGTGTCGCGGGAGGTTAAGGACCTCCTTCTCGCCCACCCTGGGGGGTAAGGGGGGACGGCCTCCTGACCGAGGTCGCTGGTAGCCGGAGGTCTGTCTTGCCTTCCAGCAGTGTTGGCGTCACGGTTGAATTTAATTGAGGAGTCACTGGGAAAGGCCAAGCTCGCTTTTGCGAGGCGGAGAACCGGCACTAATCGGGCCTGCTGCGTCCCTGGCAGGCCCTGCCCGCCATGGGGGAGGTGGAGATCTCGGCCCGGGCCTACGTAAAGATGTGCCTGCATGCTGCTCGGTACCCACACGCTGCGGTCAATGGGCTCTTGCTGGCGCCTGCGCCGCGGTCCGGGGAATGCCTGTGTCTCACCGATTGTGTGCCCCTCTTCCACAGCCAACTGGCCTTGTCCGTCATGCTGGAGGTCGCCCTCAACCAGGTGCTGCCGCTGGACGCACAACCCCCATCGCCAGCCCCCGAAACCCTTCACAGTAGTGCATGCCCACAGAATCGGTGGCAAGATTTAGTTACTGATGGCCCCTTTTCCACGACAGGTGGATGTGTGGGGCGCACAGGCCGGTCTGGTGGTAGCTGGGTACTACCATGCCAATGCAGCCCTGGATGATCAGAGGTGAGTCGGGTAGCCAGAGGCAGAAGCCACATGATTAAGGTAGGTTTGGTTGGAGTGCAAATAAATCAAGATTATCCTGTCCATCTTTTCTTCAAATGCTTAGGAGCAGGGTCTGCACACCAGGCACTACGCTTGGTACTGGTGTGAGGCGTTAAAAAAATGAATAGGACAGAGTCCTGCCCTAGAGTAGCTGTTGTGGGGGGTGGGAAGGACAAGTATTTCAACTAGAACAGTCTGATCTTGCGTTAACTGAGTGTCCCTCTAGGTTAAGTGCTGAAAAAAAGTAGAAAAAGCTGAACCCAGCACCTTAAAAAAAGAATTTAAAATCAAAATGTATTTCTAACATAATCAAGTTAGAAATAGTTTTGTAATTTGCTTTCCTTCTTCACTTAATAGATTTTTTTTTTACATCTTTCCATTTCCACAGCAAGATCTACCTTACCCAAATGGCTATATAGTATGCATGTAACTATATTTAATGCTTTACAGTAAACATTGAGGGTATTTCCAAAGTTGGGTAATGGTGGCTCACCTCTGTAATTCTAGTTCCTCAAGAGGTTGAGATCCGAGAATAGTGTATGGTTCAAAGCTGCCTGGGAAGGAAAGTCCATGATACTCTTTTTTCTAATTTTCCACTAAAAAAAAAAAGCCAGAAGTGGAGGTGTGGCTCAGGTTGTAGAGTGCCAGCCTTGAGTGAAAAAGCTAAGGGACAGCACCGAAGCCCTGAGTTCAAACACCAGTACTGGAACCCACAACAGGGGTATTTCCATTTATTTGTTAATTATGGAGACTTTGCTGTTACAGTCAATTATTTACTTATTCTTTCTTTTTTTTTTTTTTGTGGTATTGGGGATTAAACCTAGGATCTTGCACTTGCTAAGAAAGAGCTCTACCACCTACGCCACACTCTCGGTAAATTTATATTGGAATTTCTTGGTTAGCTATATAGTATTTAGTTTCATCCTGGCTAGTTATGCCAAATTACTCTCCAAAAAGACCTCCTTTGATTTCCACTCTCACCAGCAGTGTCTGAGCACCTGTTTCCCACAGTACTCAAGCATCAAGCAATCGTTCACCAAGCATCAAGCAGGCCCTATCCTCTCAGGCCAGCTACAGGGAAAGGCTACAACTGCACCCACATCTATGACACCTGGGAGGCCCACCTCAGATGGACAGGGTCTGCCCACAGAGTCGGCTCCTCATTCCTCTGATCTTCCTTCTACGCAGCCCTGGGTCTCTGGCTTTGAAAATCGCTGGGCGAATTGCAGAGTTCTTCCCTGATGCAGTACTTATTATGGTGAGACTTGTGTGTGTGGGTGGAGAGGTGGACAAAAGTAGGGAAGAGGGGTTTCTTGAAACTCCATTGCCTTTTGTCTCCCCAGTTGGATAATAAGAAACTAGTGCCTCAGCCTTGTGTGCCTCCAGTCATCGTCCTGGAGAGCCACGGTCTCCGCTGGGTCCCCAAGGACAAGAACTTGTGAGTGTTTTACCCCCTCCACTTCTTAGAAGCCCAAGGCTTCTGGGCTTTCTCTGGTCATGATCCAAGCTTCTTACTCTAGACCCAACTTCTGTTAAGTCTATATATGGCTCTACTGCATGCTGTTTTACCTCTGTGGACTGTTCTCTTTCAGAGTGATGTGGAGGGACTGGGAAGAGTCACGGCAGATGGTGGGAGCACTACTGGAGGGCCGGGCACACCAGCACCTTGTGGACTTTGACTGTCACCTTGATGACATCCGGCAGGATTGGACGAACCAGAAACTCAACACCCAGATCACCCAGTGGGTTGGTCCCACCAATGGAAATGCCTGAGCCAAGGACTAGGAAAGTTGAACCAATAAAGAGAGATGGGCTGGTGGGCAACAATGACTGTATTTATTGTGTCTGGGAGACAAACTGAGGGAGAAACCTCAACGGGAAGAAGTTAGGGGAAAGGCCTGGAGTCCTTGATTCAAAAAAAGCAGGGACAAGCTGTCACAAAATGAGAGAAGAGGCTCTCAGTAGATCATCCCCTTTGTTTCTCCCCGGGGCTTCTTGAGTTTCTCGAAGTTCTTCAGGATGATGTCATACAACACAGCCTATAAGGGCAGGGTAGAGTAGGGAGGGGGTCAGACACAGGCCTCTGGTGGTTTCATGCCTTGTGGAGAGGCTGAGTTTTCTCTTTCCCACCCCCCAGCATGAGGAGTCAGGAAGTGGGTAGCCTGAGAAAGACGCCTCTGCCAACCCCGATCGTCCCCTCCCCTCCTCACATAAACATTTCGGATCTCCATGACCATCAGCCGAATGTCCTGGTACTCTGCCTCATCCAGCTCATGCACCAGCTGCCGATAATCACCCTGCAGAAATTCAGGGTCAGACCTGACCTGACTTGAAATGTGTTCTTCCCCCATGTACCCTAACCTGAGCCTCACGTACCACATGGGGCTGCTTGGCTGCTTTTGTCACTGCATCACCACGTTCAGAGAAATACCTGTGGGAAGTACAGGTGGTTTATATAGAGTGGAAAAAGAGTGCAGGCCTCTGTCCAAAACAAAGGCAGAAGAATGTGCTTGGGAGTAGAGATGTCCTCCGTCCCAGAATAAAGGTAATTTGTTGTGGGTTCAGTTGGCCAGTTACTCACTTAGAGATTTGAGTATGGAAACCTTCCAGTTTGGTATGAAGGCTGGTCATCAGCTCAAACACCTTTTCCTGAAGGAAGAAATAGTAGTGAGAGATGTTGAACAGGAAGCATGAGCTACACAGGAAGGCAGGAAAGTCAGAAGGGGACAGTGTTCTTACCTGGACAGCCACTCCAAAATTATTTCCATCTTCAATCCTAGGAATCTGTAGCTGCAACCAGGTAGTGACCTGGAGGAGTGGGGGGAACCACATCAACTCTCACCCAGTTGCCAGGCTCTTATCTTCCCTTTCTTCACTACCCACACTGATAGAGGGATGCCAGGTTCATTTTGAGCCCTAGGGGCTGGATTGCTAGACTTCCTTGCTGGGCCTTCTCCCAAGATTTAGCAAATGTCATGCTCTAACTGGCAGGGTCCAAGAAGGCAAAGGGTAGAAGCCTGGAGATGGAAGTGGAAGGCTCACCAGGTTGAGCTGCTCAGTGACATCTTTGATCTCAGGTTTTAGGCGCTGCAGGAGGACCACAATCTTTTCATTGCAGTTCACTGGGCCACAGGGAGGACCTAGAGAGTTAGGCAATGGGTCAGTTAGTTACATGTTTGAGGATGAGGCAGAAGAGAGTGGATCCTTAGGCAGTATCCCCTGCATCTTGGGACCCAAGTCTTTTCCCAGCACGTAAGTATTAGGCACCTTTGTCGTCATCTTCCCCTTTCTTTTTTTCATCTTTGTCTTCCTTCTGCAAGGAGAGAGGAGCTCATGGAAACAGGACTAAAGTTTGTTTTCCCCTGGTTGGGCCCTTCCTCCCAGATCTCTTGGCTTGCCTCCTGTTGTTTCTTCCGCTCTTCCTTCTCTTTCTCCTTAGCTGGATCTGGTATTGGGATGTCCAATGGAGCCTTCAGATTGCTCAGGTTGGCTTCATTGAGTGCCGGCTCCTGATGTAAGGTAGGAGGCGAGCTAGGGACCAGGTGTTCCTCTTATCTCCTCACACTCAGACTCCTCACACCCAGACTTCCCCTTGGGCCCTACTCCCTAGCTGCCTGTCCCCATTACCTTTAAAAATGCATCCAACTCAGCAATCTTCTGAGGGAAATAGCTCCCAAGCAGGTTCTCTGTCTGAGTGAGGAAGATGGGGTCAGAATCAGACACAAGCCTGAGCAGTGGGGGTGGTAGGTAGGGTAGGGTAGGGGTGAGGCTGTGGAAAGGGCAGGTCTTACCTTAGCACACAGGTCTTCCCGAAACACATCTACCTGTGGAACACAGGCAACCCTTTAGAAGCCTGGCTTTAAGATCAGTTTTTTGGGGGGCCAGTTCCCTAAGGGTAGTGTAGGGGCTGGCCTGGGGAGGGGTAAAATGAATCCCTTTGAAGCCACACCTAAAGAAGGTGAGATATAGGTACTGAGTGAACTGAGGGTGGAGGGAATGAGGTAGATCTCTGGGACTCTGAATCTGTGTATGGGAGCAGGGAGCAGGCTCTACGCAGATGGAGGTGAGAACCGTGAATGGTACTTGACCGTGAATTGTACTTCATGTTAGGGCATTCCGGGCCACCCGGCCTGTATAGAGGGGTGTTAGTACTGTCCTGTGCGAGAAGGAAGAGACTGAGTATCCTGTGTAGTGAGACTGGTGGCCCTTCCTAAAAGGGAGACACAGGTGGTGTGCAGGCAGGACCTGTCTGTGTGTGGCCCGAGCCAGCGGACTTCCCCTCCACGCTAGCTCTCTGCTTCACCTCGCCCCGCCGATCACAGCTGCCTCCCATCCCAGCCGGCTCAGGTGCTCCGGGCCCGGTTGACAGACCCCCCTGCCCCGATTCAGATCCGGGGCTGGGGGTAAGCCAGCGGGGGGGGGGCTCATTCAGATTCGGGGCTGGGGGGGCAGCTGGGGAGGGGCCCCTCAGCCCCTCGGAGCCACGCCCCCCGAAAGGGCCCCTTCTTGAACCCTCAGCGCTTACCTTGGCTTGGGCTTCGGGCTGGACCCTGAGCATGGCCATGGCCGGGGCGGGAGAGGGGTAGGGACTGGCAAGGGAAGGAAAAGTGAAAGCGAAGCTGGCCACGCGCGCGGCCTCCTTGCGGAGCGCGAGCGGAGGGACCAGCGGAGGCGGGGACAGCCCGAGACCCGAGCCGGGCGGGGCGGGGGCTCCCCCTGCAGCCCGACCGCCGCGTTTCCGCCCGGCTCCTCCCGGCCCGGCTCTGGCGCCAGCCTCCCAAAGCCTGGTTTCCAGCCATCCCAACGCTGCCCATCTCGGGCCTGGCAGCCTCTGCCCCGCCCCTGCCTCCCCTCTCCCCGCCTCCCCTATGGCTCTCTTTTCCCCCTGATCCGCCCAGGGACTATAATCAGTCTTATGAGAGCCAGTTCTTTCTGGCTTCTGTTGCCTAGTCTTGCTAGGGTGCCCCATTGCACCCTGGGTATCCTCTGGCCCACGAAATGTCACCCAGACTCTGACACTATCCAAGCCTCAGTTAGCTCTCCCCTGGACCATGGGCTGCGGAGTCCATTTTTCTATAACCCACTCTCCCAGAGCAACAGGTTCACACCTCTCTAGAGCTTTCCTTCATGGTCTACTTGTCTTATATTTATTACATGTTTTTGGTGCAGGTCCTGGGCCTTGAAGTCAAGGCTTGGGTGCTGTTCCTGATCTTCTTTTGCTCAAGCTAGAGCTCTATCACTTGAGCCAAAGCTCCACTTAGGTCTTTTCCTTTTTCTTTCTTTCTTTCTTTTCTTTTCCTTCCTTCCTTCCTTTTTTTTTTTGTTTTGATTTCGTGGAAAGTCTCACAGACTTTCCTACCATGGCTGGCTTTGAAGGGAGATCCTCAGATCTCAGCCTCCTGATTAGGAGAATTACAGGCGGGAGCCGCTGTAGCCACTATTGCTTTCCTCTCATGCATTGCACTTGCAAATATTTTCTGTTTGTTTCTCAAACAGTTGCTTGTTCCTATCTCAGGTACTTTGCCCTTGAGAAATCCTTTGCCTGAAACACTCTTCCCCAGTGTGTGGACATTCAGTTCTCAGCTCAGATGTCAGTTCCTCAGAGAGAGCTTTCTTCAGCATCCTTCATAAAGTATCTTCTCCCCTTTGTTACAGATCAGTCTATTGTAGTACTGACATCTTTCTCTCTGATATTAGACAATTTAATGGTACTGATATAGGAAAATGTAGTAGTTTAAACCAAGGCTGAGCAAACTTTCCGTAAGGGGTTAGATGATTTAGGCTTTGTGGGCCTTGCAGTCTGTAGTATCTACTTAGTTTTTCTACTATAGCAAGAAAGTATCCTAGGTAATTGAATTAGTGTGGCTGGGTTTCAGAAAACCTTAATTTATAGATACTAGAATTTGAATTTCATATAATATTCAAGTGTCAGGAATTATTCATCTTTGATTTTTGTTGTTGTTGTTGTTGGTCATTGGGCTTGAACTCTGGGCTTGGGCACTGGCCCTCAGCTATTCAGCTCAAGGTGAGCGTTCTACTGCTTGAGCCACAGTGCCACTTTCAGTTTTGTAGTAGTTTATTGGAGATAAGAGTCTCAAGGACTTTCCTGACCTGGCTGGCTTCCAACTGTGATCCTTAGATGTCAGCCTCCTGAGTAGCTAGGATTACAGGTTTGAGCCACTGGCACCTGGCTCATCTTTGCTTTTTTAACATATAAAAATGTAAATATTATTCTTAGCTTGCAGGCCATACAAAAACTGCCCACAGGAGGGCTGTAGTTGCTAATTTCTTGTTGTTTTTGTTTGTTTGTTTAGAACATAGACAACATACCCATATTGTCTGATTTGTAATCCTGGCTCTCCTAATTGCTAGCTATGAACAAGTGACTTTAACTTCTGACCTTAATTTTCACAACTGTACAATGGTAATACTATTAAATCTACCTTGGTCTGACAAAGAGGTTCATGCCTGTAATCCTGCTTACTCAGGAAGCTGATAACTGAGGGTAAGGTTTAAAGTCAGCCTGGGTAGATAAATCTGACAGACTCTTATCTCCAAGTAACCAGCAAAAAAAAAAAAAACACCTGGAAATGGAGGTGTGGCTCAAATAGTACAGCGGCAGCATTGAGCAAGGGCATAAGGCCAAGAGTTTAAGTCCCAGTATTGGCACAACACAACAACAAAAAACACCAAAAGTGATCCCCTGGTGTTGGTGTGAGAACTGATGTGTTAATTAATATAAAAAACTTAAAGAGCCGGGCACCAGTGGCTCATGCCTGTAATCTTAGCTACTCAGGAGGCTGAGATCTGAGGACTGCAGTTCAAAGCCAGCCCAGGCAGGAAAGTCCATGAGACTCATCTCAAATGAACCACCAGAAAACTGCAAGTGGTGCTGTGACTCAAGTGGTAGAGCATTAGCGTTGAACTGAAGAGCTATACAAATTGTGGGTGGGAATGGAAGGGAAAAATTGGGAGACAAGGAGAGAAGGGGTGACACTGTACAAAAAACATGTGCTCTTTACCTGACTTATGTAACTGTAACCTCCCTGTACATTGCCTTTCTAATAATAATTTTAAAAACATACAAAATTTACAGGTATTTAAAATTGTATAGTATAGGGTAAGCACACTGCTAGTGTTTGCTATTATTATTTGTGATTAACACTTGCCTTAACAGCAGAAACCTTGTCTGTCTTACAGATTACAAGTGTGAGAGCCGTCCATAATCAGCTTCTGAGAGACATACATTACCAAAAAGCTATAAGTGGAACTGTGGCTCAACTGGTAGAATGTTAACTTTGAGCAAAAGAAGCTCGGGAGCAGTGCTCAAAACCCAGTTCAAACCTAAGTTCAAAATCCAGAACCACTGCACAACATTTACTCTACCTGTCTGCGATCTGTTCTCTAACTCAAGAAGAAAAAGGCAGCATGTCTGGAGTCTAGTGAGCTCAGCCCATGCCGTTCTGGGTGTGTTCCATAGATAGGACTAGCTCAGGATGGAATCATGGGAGTTGGGAAGCTGATGAGGGCTCCATGCGCACCTTTCCACCAGCAGTGGAAACACTAGCGGTGCTGACCGGTGCGGTTCCCTGCACGAACCAGGCCCTCTCAGCCGTGCTGAGACCGTGGAGTGATGTGATGGACATGTTTAAAGCTTTAGAATGCTTTTATAGCAGGGTGGAATGGCCAAGAAGTAACTAAAAGGCTAAAGAGTTGGGAGGGCAAGTATTTTTTCTCGTGACAAATTCTCAAAAGTGTGTTGTTACCAAACCAGATTTTCACTTTAACATGAAACAGTGGTATTTAAAATCCAGACCTACCATGATGCAATTTCACTTTCATTGCTTTTGTTGCTTAATAATTAAGCTTTGCGTCATGCTGCCTTCTGTCTATGCTTCAAATCTTCATGAGCCTATTTCATTTTGTAGACTTGAATAACAAATTGCTTCTCATCTATGTTCAGAGTTAAATGTTGAAGAATATCGTGTAACATTTATCCAATAAAGTCTTTGATTTAAAAAAAAAATCCAGGGGGCTGGGAAGGTGGCTCAGTGGTAGAGTGCTTGCCTTGCATGCATGAGGCCCTGGGTTCGATTCCTCAGCACCACATAAGCATAAAAAAAAAAACAGAAGTGGCACTGTGGCTCAAGTGGTAGAGTGCTAGCCTTGAGCTGAAGAGCTGAGGGACAGCGCCCAGGCCCAGAGTTCAGGCCTCACAACCGGAGCCCCCCCCCAAAAAAAAATCCAGGACCAGCACACACACACTAAAAATTACAAATTTCAGTACCACCAAACCCAACCAAACAAAAAATAAACCCTGCAAGTTCAAAGCCTTCATAGGTCTTTGTGGCAAAACCTTGAGTAGCTCCTAGCATGCATGACTCTGAGTTTATTCCCTAGTACAACTCTGAGTTTATTCCCTAGTACAAAAGGAGAGAGAACAAGAAACACACACACACACACACACACACACACACACAGAGTCAGGAACCTAGGACTTAAACTCAAGGCCTGGGTATTGTCCTTGTGTTTTATCTGCTCAAGTCTAGTGTTCTGCCACTTAAGCCACAGCTCCACTTCTGGCTTTTGGGGTATTTAATTGGAGTATCAGGAACTTTTTTCATGGCCTGGCTTTGGACTGATTCTCAGATCTCAGCCTTCTGAGAAGCCAGGATTACAGGTGTGAGCCACCAGTGCCTGGATAGAACACTGTAATTTTGAGTTACTAGCACCATTTCTTGGTTCCACAGTCCCAGATAGCTAGAAGACTGAAAGGAAGGAGATTGTGTAGAAAATAAAAGACATGGCGGAGGGGGTGATGGAGAGGTGTGTATGCATCTATGAACATATCAAAATATCCTCCTCTGACCCTGTGCAACTAAGTGATGCTGATTAAAAAAATATAGATGAGAATAAAAGAAAAAGAAAAATAAGAAAGAAACCTAGCTATTCAGGAGGCTGAGATCCAAGGATCCAAGTTCAAAGCCAGTTTGTGCAAATAAATTCAACAGACTCTTATCTCCAGCAAAAAGCTGGAAGTAGAAGTGTGCCTCAAATAATACAGTGCCAGCCTTGAGTGAAAAAGCCAAGGGAAAAAGAGCACAAGGCTCTGCCTGAGTTCAAAGCCCCATAATAGCACAGAGAGAGAAAGAGAGGAAAAAGTGTGTGTGTGTGTGTGTGTGTGTGTGTGTGTGTGTGTGTGTGAGAGAGAGAGAGAGACAAAGACAGAGACAGAGAAAGAGACAGACACACACACACATAGAAACATTCCAGTTCAATGACTGAAAGGGATGGAAGGAATAATGAAGGAAAGTGACTAGCAGACTCTTTTCTTACCCTTCCTGCCCTTTTTGGGTCCCAATAAATGATAAGAGGAGCCAGAGCCAGGCCTTATGTGCCTTTATTTCTTTCAGTTATGCTTGCGGCTGGAGTGGGGGTAGGGGAAGAGCCCATGGCCGGGGCTCCCTGGAGACCAGGGCTGATGATACCAACTGCCATAGGTGAGGTACCAAGCAAAGGTGCCCACTGCGGCGCCCACCACCTTGTGAGTGTACTGGTGGAAATAGATGACGGTACAGAGCAACAAGAAGTTCCAGAGGCCCAGCAGCAGCACATTGAGCAGGAAGACAAGGCGTAAGGGGGTGCCAGCAGGCAGCCCGTGGGCCAGGTACTTGGCAAATACTGCTGCTTCCTCAGCCATGAGCAGGCAGCAGAAGGTGAGCAGGAAGGTGTGGGAAGAGACTGTATAGCCCCGCCATTGATGCCCAGCTGCTAGGCAGCTTCGGCGGTCTGGTAGCTCATGGAGCAGAAGACCCTGGGGTAGAGGCTCAAAGCAGGAGCCAGTCAGGTCTTCTATGAGCAGGAAGGCACGGCCAGCCCCCCGCCACACAGCCGCCCCAACTACCAGGCGACTCAGGTGTCTGGCAGTGACTGCCACGCGCCGTGTCGCCAGGAACACCACCAGCAGCACAAAGCCCCCTAGGAAGGTGCAGGTCCAGCCCCACGCTGAATTCACAAACTTTCTGTGGGCAGAGAAGAGAGAAGGCCTCTAAGATCCTGAGTTCCATCTCCCCACCCTGGTCTGTGTTCCTGTCACACCAGCGGTTCTCTTCCCCATGACCTTTACCACCCCCCGTCATTTGAAACTTGCCATCTTTTTAGAAGGCTGTTCCACATTCTAGGGCCCCCATTTCCTCTTCCAACTTACCCTGTAGACAGCCCCCGCAAGCTCTCTTCCCCTTCCCCCTCCCCCTGACCTTCTCCTGTCCACCTCCTAGCCTATTTTTAGCGTTCAGACTGGCAAGAGAACAGGAGTTTGAAGGGAGCTGGGATCCCATAGTGCGGGAAGCCGGTTCCCATGGCCTTGAGTGGACTCACATGTTGAAGAAGTTGCCGTGACTAGCGAAGATAGTCCGAGAGTTGACATGGAACTGCAGAAGGGGTCCGAAGATGACCACTGCTGCCAACCAGGCATGGTAGAGGCGCCGTAAGCAAGGACTGCCCAGGAGGCGGGCAGCCTGCTCACTTCCAAAATACAGCAAGGCAGAGGCCACCCAGAGTAATACCTTCACCAGGCAGCCTAGCAGTGCCCGGATTCGGGTCCCAGCCCCTGGCCCTGCCCCCACCACCGGCCCCCGCTCCATATTCCCTCCCCTCCCCACTAACTGCCTGCTCTACTGGGCTGCTGAGGAGGGGCTGATCCCCCCCTCACACACAGACAAGGACAGGCAGTGACAGGTGTGGCAGACACAGGGCAGAGCCCTGATGGCAGCTGGCAGGGGGGTGGGGAGAGGGGCGGGGGGCAGCAAGGGGCCAGGGTGAAGGGCTGCCACGTCAGCAGGGTCTTGGCCTTGGGTGCCTGGAAGTGTGTATCCTGACAGCAACTCGTGGGTCCTTTCTTGTTAGCCCTGTGCCTTCAGCTGCAACCATGTCCTAGTTCATGTTTCAGGGCCAGGCTTGCCGATCAGGGCTGTGCTTGTCTACAGCCTGCTTGAGACTGCCTGCCATTAGCCAGCCAAAGTCCCTCTCCTGCCACCTCAGTGCTACTGTGTTTACAGAGAAATCACAGGCCATGAAGATAAAATTAATCAAACTTTGGGGAAGTTGTAAAAACAAATTTGTGTCTTATCACTAGTGCAATCTGGCTCTTCTCCTGGTGTTCTGAACAGCAAGGTGGGTATACATAGTACTGTCTACTCCAGGCTGTGGGAAACTTATCAACTGGGGCGTTTAGCCTCTTCAGTGCACTGTGAGCCTAGTAGTCAAGCTTCAGTTCCTGTCTGGATGTGGGGGATCTCAAGGGCTAGTTGGGACAGGGATGGGTGTACAAACAAGTGATTGTACAATGGTTACATATATTGTACTTAATCGGATACCAGTTGTGTTTGATCAACACATGAAATTCAAGAGACTGGACAAAGACATCCCGTATGAGATGATGGTGGTCCAGATTGACCTGTCAGAGACTTATGATCTCCAGAAAGCAAGACAATCCATCGAGGCACAGTGAGAGGTGAACAAAAGAAGTTTATCTATACTATTTACACCAGAAAAGGGTCTTGAGACTACATTGTCCTGGGCTACTCAGAACCAAGAGCAGCCTCAACCTCAAACCTCCAATGGGCAGTCCTGACCCCCCGACCTTTATTAGTTAGTCTGCAAACTACCAATTAGTTGGTCTGCAAACCTCCAAATCTTTGACCTCCAAAGCTCCAAAGCTCCAAACCTCCAAAGGGGAAGGCTTTTCCCTGTCTTCCCTTCCTCTTCCACTGCAGGCCTCTCCTGCTCTGCTCCGGGAGGCGCCGCTCCACAGGCCTCTCTAGAGGGAGGTCCCAAATGGCCTCCAGAGGAGGCACCAATGACCTATGGAGGTCTCGAGACCCCTAATGGCCCCTCGAGGAGCCCCAAATAGCTTCCTCAAGAAGCCCCAAATGACCTCAAGGAGGCTCCAAATGACTTCTCAAGGAGGCCCAAATGGCCTCCAGAGGAGGCCCCAGTGACCTATGGAGGTCTCAAGACCCCTAATGGCCCCTCAAGGAGGCCCTGCATAGCTTCCTCAAGAAGCCCCAAATAACCTCTCAAGGAGGCCCCAAATGGCCTTCAGAGGAGGCCCAATCACCTCTCAAGGAGGTCCCAAATGACCTCCAGAGGAGATTCCAAATGGCTTCCTCGAGAAGCCCCAAATGGCCTCTCCAGGCTTGCCCTGTCCTTCATAGGCCTGCCCTCCCCTGTTCAGGCAGGCTTTCCCCTCCTGCAGTCTCTCCCTCCTCTCCTACTACTCTCCTTCCTCTACACTAATTAACGTTTTTTTCCTAACGGCCTTTCCCCTAACGGTTTTCCCCTAACGGTTTTCCAACTGCTATTCATGCTCCTCCCCCAAGCTGCCCACTGTCCAATCACTTCCTGACAGCTCACCATGTGAGGCTCAATGCTCCACCCCTCCAGTAGCATGCCACACCCCTTTCAGCGGCATGCCCCGCCCCTTTCGGTGGCATGGCACGCCCCTCCGGCAGTGACGTCAGCCTCTCAAAGCCCTGCTCTATCCCGTGGCCCAGTCTGTGGAGCGGTGAGGCTCGCCTCTCTTGATGTCCCGTCCCCTCCAGCAGGCCGGGCCACGGGGCCATGCTGACTATGGGGCCCCACGGGTTATTACGAGAGCCCTAAAGATCAGATTTATTTTCTGGTGATGGAAATGAAGAAACTCTAGAAAAAACAAATATCCCGTTTGGTGTTCATCAAAACGTTAAGTCTGCCCTAACTAATACCTGTGCCGCTGGGCTCCCCACACAACCCTAGCCCCAAGCCTGACCACTGGGGTTGAAGCAGGAGAGGAGAGGAAGGCTTACTCAAGAAGCTTCTATTGCTCAGTTCAAGGGAAGATCACTTGTCATCTTCCTCAAAGCTGTAGCCCATTCAAAGCCCAACAACAGAGGAAAAGGAAGTGGGCACTGGTGGCTCACACCTGTAATCCTAGCTACCGGGGAAGTTGAGATCTGGGAATCAAGATTTGAAACCAGCCCGAAGAGCAAAGTCTGAGAAATCTTTGTTTGTTTGTTTTGGCTGGTCCTGGGGCCTGAACTCTGGGCCTGGCACTGTCCCTCAGCTCTTCAGCTCAAGGCTTATGCTCTACCACACTTGAGTGATAGCACCACTTCTGGCTTTTTCTGCTTATGTGGTGCTGAGGAATCAAACCCAGGGCCTCATGCAGCTAAGACAAGCACTCTACCACCAAGCCATCTTTCCAGCCCTTACAGAATCTATAAAAGATTTTTTGTTTTTGTTTTTTGGGTCCGGTCGTTGGGCCTGAACTCTGGCTCTGGGTTCTGTCGCTCAGCTCTTCAGCTCAAGGCTAGTGCTCTACCACTTGAGCCACAGCGCCACTTACGGCTTTTTTCTTTTTGCTTATGTGGTGCTGAGGAATCAAACCCAGGGCCACAGGCATGCAAGGCAAGCACTCTACCACTAAGCCACCTTCCCAGACCCTATAAAAGATTTTTTGTCTTAAAAAAAAAATTTTTTTTTTGGTGCCAGAACTGGAGCTTGAACCTAGCCTCTCAGTCTCACTTGGCTTTTTCCACTCAAGGCTGGTGCTCTACCACTTGAGACACAGCTCCAGTTCTGGCTTTCTGGTGATTAATTGCAGATAAAAGTATCTAGAGCTGAGTGATAGTGGCTCATGCCTATAATCCTAGCTACTTGGGGAGGCTGAGATCTAAGAATCAAAGTTCAAAGTCAGCTCAGGCAGAAAAGTCCCTGAGAGACTCTCATCTCCAAGTAACCACGCAAACAAACAAAAATCCAGAAGTGGCACTATGGCTCAAGTGATAGCGTGCTAGCCTTGAGCACAAAGAGGCTCAGAGACAGCTCCCAAGCTCTGAGTTCAAGCTCCACAACAGGGGTGGGAGGTGTGAGAGGGGGGAAAGGGAAGTAACATGAACTTTTCTGGTGTTTTATTTTTTTATTTTTATTTTTTTTATGGTCAGTTGTGGGCCTGAACTCTCGACCTGGGCACTGTCCCTCAGCTCTTCAGCTCAAGGCTAGCACTCTTCCACTTGAGCCACAGCGCCACTTCTGGCTTTTTCTGCTTATGTGGTGCTGAGGAATTGAACCCAGGGCCTCATGCATGCAAAGCAAGCACTCTACCACTGAGCCACCTTCCCAGCCCAACATGAACTTTTCTGTTCTGATTAGTTTTGAACTGCAATATCTGATCTCAGTCTACTGAGTAGCTAGGATTATAGGAGTGCTGTCTCTATACCCTCTTCCCTCTTCTTAAAGGTTTCATCATATTCACCCTCATTCATTCTGTCCATTGTTCATTCTCTCCTTTACCCACTCCCTACACACACACACACACACACACACACACACACACACACACACACAAAATGTGTGTGTGGGACTCTTATCTCCAATTAACCACCAGAAAATGAAACAGAACTGCGGTCCAAAGTGGTAGAGCACTAGCCTTGAGTGAAAAAGCTCAGGGACAGTGCCCAGGCCCTGAGTTCAAGCCCCATGGCTGAAAACAAAAAATTCTGGTGACTATAAAGCCTTGAGACTTAATTTTTTTTTTTTCACCAGAACTGGGGCTTGGATTCAGGGCCTCATGCTTGCTTAGTTAGTGTTATATTATTTCAGCTACACCACCAACTCTGCTTTTTGTCGCTTATTTTGGAGATGAAGTATCACTTGTATTCTGGATTGAATTTCCATAATTTTTAGCTGTACTAAATACATGATGAGTACAACATCTTACACCTTTTTTGTTGTTTTGTTTTGCCAGTACAAGGACTTGAACTCTTGGGGTCTCTTAGCTCAGTTGGTTCTCTGCTACTTGAGCTACTTCCAGCTTTTTCTTTTTCTTTCTTTTTTTTGGTGGGGGGATCCACTCATGGGGCCTGAACTCTGGGCCTGGGCGCTGTCCCTCAGCTCTTCAGCTCAAGGCTAGCGCTCAACCACTTGCGCCACAGCGCCACTTCCGGCTTTTTTCTTTTTGCTTATGTGGTGCTGAGGAATCGAACCTAGGGCCTCAGGCAGGCAAGGCAAGCGCTCTACCACTGAGCCACCTTCCCAGCCCTACTTCCAGCTTTTTAAAAAAATGTAATTTTAGGGCTGGGAAGGTGGCTCAGTGATAGAGTGCTTGCCTCAGCACCACCACATAAACAGAAAAAGCTGGAAGTGGCGCTGTGGCTCAAGTGGTAGAGCACTTGCCTTGAGCTGAAGAGCTGAGGGACAGCGCCCAGGCCCAGAGTTTAAGCCACATGCCTGACAAAATAATAAATAAATAATATAATATAATGTAATTTTAATGCTGAGTGCTGGTGGCTCATGTTGTAATCCTGTCAACTCAGGAGGCTGAGATCTAAGGATCTTGTCAAAGCCAACCGTGGCAGGTAGGACAACGAGAGTTTTTCCTATTCTTTTCTTTTTTTCTAGTCCTGGGGTCTGAACTCAGGGCTTGGGCACTGTCCCTGAGCTTCTTTTGCTTAAAGCTAGCACTCTATCACTTGAGCCACAGTGCTACTTTTGGCTTTTTCTGATTATGTGGTAGAGAGGAATTGAACCCAGGGCTTCATGTGTGCTGGGCATGTACTCTAAGCCACATTCCCAGCTCAAGTCCATGAGACTCTTATCCCCAACCAGAAGTAGAGTTGTGGCTCAAAGTAGTAGAATGCTAGCCTTGAGCAAAAGAGCTCAGGGATAGTGACCAGGCCCTGAGTTCAAGCCCCAGGACTGAATATATATATATATATATATATATATATATAATTAAATAGTTGTACAGAGGGCTTACCATTTCATAATCCAGGTAATGAGTACATTTCTTTTTGGAAAAATGTCACCCCTTCCTTTGCTTTCCCCATCTTATCCTTGCCCACAATTTATATGCTGAATAGCATTACTGCATTTGTTCACCCTTCCTCACTTCCTTTCTGTATCCCCCTTAGCTGCCGAAGAGAACTCCCAAAACAAAAAAATAAATACAAGCACTACCATATAACCACCACCACCAATGATGCCAAAAAAACCCAGGTATTCATTTCCTGAAATTTGTTTCAACAAATAATGTTTTAAATGTTCAGAGGAATTACACCTTTGGCTTCCTCCCCTAAGGATATACGGCCTCCTTCACTCTGTGTGTGAATGTCTAGAGTCCTGTATAGGTTATCATGTCCAGTTATATTTTAAACCTATCTCCCATGTATGAGAGAAAACATGCACCATTTATCACTCTCAGCTGGTTTACTTCACTTAACATTTTTTCTAGGTCCATTCATTTCCTGGCAAGTGACATAGTATTCTTTTTAATGGCTGTGTAAAATTCCATTGTGTATAAATACCACATTTAATTGTTTCACTCATCTATTGTATACTCCCAGCTTTTTGTTGGTTATTTGAAGATAAGTATCTTGTGGATTTATCTGCCTCTGTTGGTTCTGAACTGTGATATTCAGATTTTAGCCTCCAAAGTATGTAGGATTAGAGGCATAAGCCACCAGTGCCTTGCTAGCTTACACATTTTGATAATGTGACTGCAATGGAGATGTCTTTTCCTGGGAGAATGGTCTGTGGGGCTTTAATTATGAACTGGGAGAAAGAAAAAAGGTGTGACATTGTCCAAAAGAGAAATGTATACACAACCTGAATTGTGAAATGGTAACACCTCTGTGTAACACCTTAATAATAATAAACATATAAAAATTTTACCCATGTGGAGCTGTGTGGTGGCTCATACTGTTTGAGAAGCCTGGTTAGGATTGCTTCAGTCCAGTATATCAGTCTTAGAAACACAAAACAGCAAGACACTGCTTTAAACAAAAAGTACAAAAAAGTCCTATTTGGGTGTTAAATAGGTGCCCTTTGCTATGAACCTCTATGAACACTACTGAAAATACATACTCTGGTTTTAAAGACTGCCAGGGGGCTGGGAAGATGGCTCAGTGGTACAGTGCTTGCCTCACATCCATCAGGCCCTGGGTTTGATTCCTCAATACCACATAAATAGAAAAAGCTGGAAGTGGTGCTGTGGCTCAAGTGGTAGAGCTGAAGAGCTGAGGGACAGTGCCCAGGCCCAGTTTGTTTTTTTTTAAAAGAGCATGCCAGGGGGGCTGTGAAGGTGGCTCAGTGGTAGAGTGCTTGCCGCCCATGCATGAGGTCCTGGGTTCGATTCCTCAGCACCACATAAGCAGAAAAGGCCAGAGATGGCGCTGTGGCTCAAGTGGTAGAGCGCTAGCCTTGAGCTGAAGAGCTGAGGGACAGCGCGCAGGCCCAGAGTTCAGGCCCCACGACAAGACCCCAAAAAACAAAAAACAAAAAGAGCATGCCAGATTATGGGGAAAAACCTAGTCATAGCTGGATATGAACACCATCTGTCCCTAACCTTTGGTATGCTCTGGGGCCTTAGGTTGTGTGTGGGAGTTATCAATCTCCTGGCAGGTTATCTCTGGCTCTGTATTCATGGGTTGCCTCTTCTGAAAACTGGAAGAGCTCCACAGTATCAGAAAATATGTTTATTCTCTCCTATGTCATAGGTTAAGGAGAAAAGGCCAGTCAAAGGCTTGGTTACTAAATGATTTTAGTATTTCATTTTATCTAGGGGTATTAAAGGGACATTTTCTTCTGCAGAGGAGCATATTTGAAAGCTCTGTTAAAACTGTTTTCTTGAAGGGAGACAACGAAGACCTCAGATAAGAAAAGAGTGAAACAGATACTGAGCCAGGTTCCCAGAGTTTATTGAGGGAGCCAAAGCCAGTGAGAGGACAAAAGAGTCCTACTTCAATACCCTTTCTTGAAGCTGCTGATATTCAGCATAATAATCAGGACCCTCTGGGAAGGTAGGGCCTGCCCTGTGTTGGGTTATACAAAGTTCTGGAGAATCCTGCCTCTCATACCACAACCTATGCAACCCCAAAGACCCAAATATGAGAGAAGACATAGTCCCCACCCCAGGAGGGTGCTTAGGAAACACCTCTATTCACTCTGTCCTCCCCTAAAGACCTCAGGAAGGCCAGGATACCTGACTTCACTGGCCAATCTAATTCTTGATGTGAAGACATGGGCAACAAGCGTGGCTGACAGTCTAATCACATCTGGCCTCAGGATCACACATAACATCCAAACATGATTCAACATATTCAGGCCAGTTCTCTTGCTGACAAAAGTCACATTCAAGATAATGACAGCCCGGCCAGACTAGCCAGAGAGAGAGAGACCCAAGCTGATTGGGTGTAAATGCCTGAGGATAACTTGGCCCTGTGGGATGGCTCTTCAGGGCTCAGGTGGGGCCCAGAGCCTGGCTTCTATTTCTTGCCATCTACTGCCAATGATTCCTCCACGTATTTCCCAGAAGGGAATAGGGAAAAGGAAGGCAGAAAACCTGTAGAGAGGTTCACTCTATATGGGACTGAAGGTCGGATCTACTGGGGAGAGGAAAATGCAACAGAGGGAGAGGACACTGGGGCAGGGATACTGGAGCATTCCTCCGACTCTGGCATGTCATCTTGGAAGTACTCAGCCTGGCGATACTGCCACAAGCGCAGGTTTCCATCCCACTGTAAGGCAGAAGGTGGTAGGAGTCAAGAGATGCTGTTCTTTCCCAAGTCCTAGTCCCAGACATATGTCAGGCCCCAGCCCTGGCAACCTCACCGAACTGCTGACAATCTTCTCCTCGAAGGGGTGCCAACTGACATCACGCACACACGCCTTGTGGTTCGTCAGTTTCTTCACGATGTGGCCACTGAGGAGGTCATATACTGTCCAGGAAAAGCCAGAGTGGAGAAAGGGGCTGTCAGAGGTCCTTCAACCACTCCCTGAGTGGCACCACTGCCCCTCTCAGGCAATCCTCTGCTTTCTCATGCAGCAAAGCTTATATCCAAACACAGTGTTCTTTCTTTTTTAATTTTTTTTGCCAGTCCTGGGGCTTGAACTCTGGGCCTGGGCACTGTCCCTGAGCTTCTTTTTGCTAAAGGTGAGACCTCTATTACTTGTGCCACAGTGCCACTTATGGCTTTTTTTTTTCTTTCTTAGTAGTTTATTAGAGATAAGAGTCTGACAGACTTTCCTGCCCAGGCTGGGTTAAAATTGTGATTCTCAGATCTCAGCCTCCGGAGTTGCTACCATTACAGGTGTGAGTAACCAGCACCTGGCTACACGATATTATTTCTTTCTTTCCCCTGTTCCTGTCCCTGCCTTGGGTTGAGAGTACGAACTAGAATGTGAGTGTCCCTAGCTCTTAGCTAAAATCCAAAGACTTACAGTTAAGAAAATACAATGGTTTTAAAGCTTTCAGCAAAATATGGAACACATCAAAAGTGAACTCCAAGGCGTCTGCTGGTGTGTGCAACTGTTGTTCTTTGCCTGGACAGGGTTTATCTTTTTTTTTTTTTTTTTGCCAGTCCCAGGGCTTGAACTCAGGGCCTGGGCACTGTCCTTGAGCTTTTTGCTCAAGGCTAGCACTCTACCTTGAATCACAGCACCACTTCCTGCTTTTTCTGTTTATGTGGTACTGAGGAATCAAACGCAGGGCTTCATGCATGCTAAGCAAGCACTCTACCACTAAGACACATTCCCAGCCAGGATGTTATCGTTTTCTCTCTCTCTTTTTTTTTGTTGGTCGTGGGGCTTAAACTCTGGGCCTGGGTGCTGTCCCTGTGCTCTTCAGCTCAAGGTGAGCACTCTACCTCTTGAGCCACAGCACCACTTCTGGTTTTCTAGTGGTTTACTGGAGATCAGAGTATCACAGACTTTTCTGCCCGGGCTGGCTTTGAATGGCAATCCTCAGATCTCAGCCTTCTGAGTAGCCAGGATTACAGGCATAAGCCACCAGCGCCCAGCTTAAGGGTGTATCTCTTTTTCTACAAGGGTCTCTAAGTACCTAGCCAGGTACAACAAGCTGTTAGCTCCTATCTATAGCTCTGTTGCATTTCTTTTTGTAAATTTCTCTTGTGTCAGTGGCTACATGACCTTTACTATTAGATGTTGTCTTTTTTTTTTTGGTTGGTTATGGGGCTTGAACTCTGGGCCTGAGTGCTGTCCCTCAGCGCTTCAGCTCAAGGTGAGAGCTCTACCACTTGAGCCACAGTGCCACTTCCAGTTTTCTGGTGGTTTACTGGAGAGTCTCAGGGAGGGGCTGGGAAGGCGGCTCAGTGGTAGAGTGCTTGCCTTGCATGCATGAGGCCCTGGGTTCGACTCCTCAGCACCACATAAGCAAAAAGAAAAAAGCCGGAAGTGGTGCTGTGGCTCAAGTGGTAGAGCGCTAGCCTTGAGCTGAAGA
>NW_012267300.1:5150147-5151516 GCF_000151885.1 Dipodomys ordii
AGGCCCTGAGTTCAAGTCCCAGGATTGGCCAAACAACAAAAAAAAGAATCTCCTAGGCTTTCCTGCCCTGGCTAGATTTGAACAATGATCTTCAGAGCTCAGCTTCCTGAGTAGCTAGGATTACAGGCCTGAGCCACTGATGCATGCCCCAAATCACTAGTTTGAAGATGAACTAAAGGAAAAAATTGAAACAATCCTGCTGTTCCTATTAAACTATACAACACAGTAATGAAATAGAAGATAAAAGAGAACCTTCCTTTATGAAAGTATTGCAACCATTATGACAGAACTTGAATAGGGCAGTTGGAAATTTGAAAAGCAGTCAAGGCTAAACTTAATGCCTAGGAATCTACTTCAAAAACTACTCAAGGAAGTAATTAGTGTTTACCATAGTCCTACTGAGGACAAGAAATAGGATCTGAAGGATGAGTAATTTCCAGGTAGCCTTTTTAAAGGTGTTCACTTTAAAATAATTTTTAAAATTTTATATTAATTTAATTATTTTTTCTATTTTAAGTAATTATACATGTCAATTTATATATACAATTCATCTTGATCAGCTTCACACCTCCATCATTCCAATCCCCTTTACATCTATTAAGCTAGATATAACTTAAAAACTATTATATTGAATATAGCTTAATAAACGATTATACTAATATATATTATAATATATTAAGCTATCTCTAGCTTAATAAACTATGATATTGGATATAGTTTAATAAACCTATATTGGATACTATTAGATAATATTATATCTAGCTTAATTAACTATTAAGTTTATTAGTAATCTATTAAGTTGTTAAACTTTCCTGCCTGGGCTGGCTTTAAACTGTCATCCTCAGATCTCAGCTTCCTGAGTGGTTAGGATTATAGGCTCCTAGCCCTTTTCACTTCAGTTACTTTTTAAACAGAATCTTGTGTTTTTGCCCAGGTCAGACCTTGATCCTCCTACTTATGCTTCTTTTTTTTTTAATACTGGTACTAGAACTTGAACTCCATGTCATCTGGCTTAATACTGAGTATGTTTTCAAAAACACTGTATGACTCACACTTAGGAAAGAAGAAAAACAGGCTTGAGAACTAAAAATGGAACCATTTTTACTGGAGAATGGGATTGTAGAAGCGTCTGCATGTCTGCATGAGACATCAAGAGTGTTAGCCCTAGCTGAATGCCAGTGGCTCATGCCTGCAATCTCAGGAGACTGAGATCTGAGGATTCCAGTTGAAAGCCAGCCTGGGTAGACAAATACAAGAGACTCATCTCCAGTTAATGAGCAAAAAGCCAGAAGCAGAGTTGTGGCTCCAGTGGTAGAGCACTTATCTTGAGTGAAAAAGCTAAGGCACAGCACCAGGCCCTGAGTTCAAG
>NW_012267300.1:5151566-5163478 GCF_000151885.1 Dipodomys ordii
TGATCCTCAGATCTCAGCCTCCTGAGTAGCTAGGATTATAGGCATGAGCCACCAGTACCCAGCAGATGTGGTCTTTTCATGTTATTTTTTCCCTCTATTCCCTCCTACCTTTCATCTGCAGCCCCTTTCTTTGGCTAAAAAACAAAAGCAACTGTATTTTTAGTAATATATTTACTCACTAGAATTCTATGTTCCTTTGCCTAATTTAAAATGCTTATGAGTAGAATCTTTTCTGCCTTTCCTGCTTCAAGCTAAGTTGAATTTCACTTGAAGGTGGTCACTGAGATTATAGGTGGAGTGCCAGAGAAACGTTCTTGCTCCTTCTGAGGCCTCTGTTCTGATGCTTACCAACCACTTTGCCCGTGGAGCAGCCACTGTAGATGAACTGCTGGCCTGTGCTATGAGTTGGGGAGAATCGGCAGCGGATAAGGGTGTGTAGCACCCCATGGCCCCTGTATGTCATCAAGGAGCTGTCCCCTGGGAGCTTCAGCTTCCGCCAAGCTGGGGAAGGATGAACAAGAGAGCATTAGATTAGGGAGTATGGTTTTTTTCTTTTTTGTCAGTCATGGGGCCTGAACTCTGGGACTGGGTGCTGTCTCTCAGCTCTTCAGCTCAAGGCTAGAGCTCTACCACTTGAGCCACTGTGCCACTTCTGGTTTTCTGAGTGGTTTATTGGAGATAAGAGTCTCACAGACTTTCCTGCATAGGCTGGCTTTGAACAGCTATCCTCAGACCTCAGCCTGCTGAGTAGTTAGGATTACAGGCATGAGCCAATGACACCCTGCTTTGGGAAGTCTGCTTTTGGTTTGCCTTATATCACTTATCTTTTTAAAAGATCAACACTCAAAGATAACTGCCTAGCCAGGCTTCAACTGTTGACCTCCTACCCAGGCACCAATCCTAGGAATCCCTGTATCTCAACAATAAAATTCATGCCTTGAAAAAATGACTGATGGAAGGGTTCCAGGACTCATAGAAAATAGATAAATTCACTGTGCCCATGCCAGGCCTTACCAGAAATGATTTTAATTACCACCCTTGATGACAATCAGAAGATTTCAGTTCTACTTCTACTCTCACCTTTTTTGGGTACCTGCTGCCAGCGATAGTCCCAGTTTTGCTGTGTGGCAGCCTGGCGTGAAGCTTCCATGCCTTCCCGACTAGAAAAGCGTCGGATATCCCAGAGTTTGATGGTCTGGTCTTTGGAGTTGGAGATGAGATACCGGGCATCACCCTGATTCCAAAAATGGATGGAAGCATCAGAGACTGCCAATGTCAGTGCCTATCAGTCTAACTCCCTTGCTCTAGGGTAAGAACTCCAGTGCTCTGACTTTGCTGCTCTGTCTCTTTTTTGTGTGTGTGCCAGTACTGGGCCTTGTCTCTGGATACTGATAGTACCTGGGGTATTATCTCTGAACTCTTATGCTCAAGGCTAGTGCTCTACCACTTGTGCCACATCTCTGCTTCTGGCTTTTTGTGTGATTAGAGATAAGAGTCTCACGGACTTTTCCTGCCTGAGCCAGCATCAAACCTTGATTCTCAGATATCAGCCCCCTGAATAGCTAGCTCAGCTTGTTTCTTTATCTCCAGTGAACTTCACACTGATGTTTGGTTTCAGATCCCACCACTGAATACATTTTCCATTCTTTACCCAGGACACTGGGTGGGTCATTTATTGCATCCTGTATTATGAGATTATTCTACTTTTCCTGTAAAGAAAGCCCTGCCTTGTTCCTTATAGACTGGTGGGTACAGAAGGGGCTCATGTTTCCTACTTAAGCCTTTCATTAAAGTCTAGCTCTTGCACACCTTTGGTTAATGAGGAACGTGTCAAGTTCCAATCCTAACCCACTTTTATGCCCTCTTGGGCAATAAGAACCTTGGAAGCCAGGCGCCGGTGGCTCACACCTGTAATCCTAGCTACTCAGGAGGCTAGGATCTGAGGATCAGGGTTCAAAGCCAGCCTGGGCAGCAAAGTCCGTGAAACTCTTATCTCCAATAAATCACCAGAAAACTGAAAGTGGCGCTGTAGCTCAAGTGGTAGAGTGCTTGCCTTGAGCTGAAGAGCGCAGGGACAGCGCCCAAGCCCAGAGTTCAAGCCCCACAACCGACCAAAAAAATAAATAAAATAAAATAAAAAAAGAACCTTGGAAGTCTAGCTGTGTAGCCTGGTCTCCCTGCCCACCTTGCTGTCAATGAAAGTGATGCCATCCTGGTGTCCAGCCAGTGCACCCACAGGCTTGGGGTCATCCTCCCGCATGGTGCGGCGATCCCACACCTTGCAGATGGCATCATCTCCCCCAGAGAACAGGATTTGGGAACTTATATCAGCAAAGGCCACTGCGTTCACATCATCCTCATGAGACTCAATCTGGGAGAGAAAGGAACCAAGACATTTAAGGTTTCTTTCTAGTCTTAAAACAAGCTAAACCAGGAGGAAGAGGTCCTAAGTCTCAGAAACAATACCTGAAGGGTACGCCGATTTTGTTCACGATCAAAGACATATAGGCAGCCATCATTGGCCCTATAAGGAAGAGATAAGGAGGGTCCAGAAGCCAGGACTGAGAGAGCTCATACTATGTATGTTCTGGAGTGTCCTGCTGAGAGGTCTTACTGAGGAGCCTCTGTATGTTATGTGTGTATATATATGTGTGCATGTGCGTGTGCATGTGTACAGGCACATACACACAAGAATTCAGGGCCTTGTACTCTTGCTTAGCCTTTTTTTTTAGCTGCTGCTGGTTCTCTACCACTTGAGCCCCACCTCCATTTCTCTCTTTGTTTGGTTAACTGAAGCTAAGAGTCACTCAGACTTGTCTGTCCAGGTGAGCTTCAAACTGTGATCCTCAGATCTCAGTCTCCTGAGAAGCTAAGTCACAGTCATGTGCTACCAGGACCCAGCCATCCCTTTCTGTTCTTGCACAGGAAGTAGGAGAGGAGTTAGCTTTTTTCTTTAAAGGAGGCTTGAGACTTGTTACCTCATACTGGGGCAATGGTAAGTAACTAAATCTAGTATGGTAAGAAAGTAAGCCTGTAAACCTTGACCTTGGAGAAGTCAAGTAGTTCTCTATAGTTGCCAGTGTAGTCTCTGAAAAACAGAATCAATCTCTAGCAGAACTCCTACCTCATTAATTGAGGGACACATTGTTCACACTCACCCTCCCAGTACTTCTCGTCCATCAGAGGAGACAGCAATGGAGAAGACAGCAAAGCGACGCTCATCTGGCCTGCGGAGAGCAAAAAGGGAGCTGTGTTAAGTGATGTCCTTTTCAAGCTTTCATTAACTTACAGAGAAGCTGTGAGGATTAGAAAGAAAAGAATAAACCAGGCCTGCTGGCACATGCTACAATCATCTCAGTAAGAAAAGAACTCAGAACAATGCTGAAACCATCTTTTACCCTGGTCTTCTGGCTAACAGAATAGGCAGGAATTCCCAGGATTCACACAGAAACTTGCAACTATTATACTTTTTTCTTAAAGTGGGAGTTTCAGTTCAAGAAGTTTGCTCCTGGAGAGCCTTGCTTTAAAAGTTTCTATAACTATGAGGAGAAAAGGAAGCCAGTACCTTAGATCCAGGGCAGTGTGTGTGTCTCCTTCCCCATAGATGTTGCAGATATGAACTAAGACAAGAGAAACAAAAATCTTTCATGGATGGGGGACTAAGAGTGGAAATGAAACTAAGAGAACAGGCCATGTCTGGTGGCATAAGCCTGTAATTGCAGTACTCAGGAGGTGGAAACAGGATTGTGAGTTTGAGACCAGTCTGGGCTACAAAGCATAATGTCCTTTTTCAGAACGTCTCTCTCTCTCTCACACACACAGAAATGAAACAAATAACAACAACAAAACCAGAATCAAGGGCAAGAATGTCAGAGCACCTTAAAAATGATTTTCCCAGGGTAAGGCATGAAGGCCTGTCTCAGAGAGGGCTTGTCTTAAGTCCCAGGCTGGAGAATCTTATGCATACTCACTGTAATCAGACCAGCTAGAGTAGAGGAAGTGGTTTCCATCAGGGGTGAAGGCCACATCCAGAACACTCCAGCCTACATCCCGGGCCTTGATGCTCTTGAATTTATGGAAGCGGCCATACTGGCAGTCATATAGTCGAATTGTCTGGTCTGTAAATACAGGGATCAGGCAGAATTATGAAGTAGGCTTCCTAGATCTATATCATTCAGTGTGTCTGTGGAGTCTCCCCTTTACCATGGGAAACATACACTAAGCATCTATAAGCCAAGTTTTGACCTCCCTGGGTCTGGGGCATTCTAGTCTACATGAAGGGGAATGTTCCTTGTTTTATAGGAAGGCAGTTTAATAGGACCAGGGTCTGGTACCTTGGCAAGCAGACATGAATATTTGACCGTCTTTGCTGTAGACGCCACAGAAAGCCTTCTGAGAGTAGGTATCAATGAAGCCCAGATCATTGGGCAAGAAGCTGGTGAAACAGAGGGAAGGAGAACTCAGGAGCAGAATGGACTATCAGTACATTCCTTTTTGGCTTCGTGTATAATTGTCTTTCATTCATTCCATCATCCTCAAAAATGACTGCTTTTCTACTTGTTCACTCTCAAAATTTCAAACCCCTTTAACTTAACCTTAATGCCACTGAGGATTGTTTCAACTCTACCTTCTTTTAAAGCTTAAGAGATTAGACCTATCTGGCCTTTTGAGTCTCTCAACCAAACCCCATACTCACTGAGACATCACTTGAGACTGTTCTCCAAGGGAGAAGCTTCCCTGGTGGCAGAGGCCCCGTTCTCTCTAAATGGAAGGGATTGGAGATATTGCTAGCAGAAAGAGAGAGCTACTTCAGTCAAACCCCCTCCTCCAAGGATACTGCTCTTGCTCAGAAACGGAGATCCCACAGCACGTTGAAGCAGGCTAGCTAACTCTCTAGCCCCTTTCCTTGGGAAGTTTTCTTCCTTTTCCTCTGGGACTGGCAGGACTTCTGACTGCCTCAGCAGGACTGCTGCAGGCTGGCTGAAGGTGGCGCGGCCTACCTGGTACAACATTCGAGGAAAGCTGCGTTCCTGGGCTGCCCGCCTAAGTCCCAGCTGCCCTGTTGCCAATTCCACCTGTGTCTTGATTTCATTGCATTCCAGCTCCCTGGTGTCAGGGGTTGCATCCACTGAGAACAAAAAGATTCATCCACTATGAGTACCAAAAAGATCTTCCATGCCTACAAGACAGCTAGCAAAATTTGTGTCCAAGCCCAATCAATAATGTTGAATGTACTATGGCTGAAGGGTCTCTCTCACATATTAAATGATTTTTATCTTCTTGAATTTGGGGATTTCTAGTGAAAGTCTCTTCCATGGTAAAGCCTCAGACTATCTTTCCTCTTACCAGGTGGGTTGTATCGATCCCCGAGACGACCATCCCAGGCACTGTCATGCTCTTCCTCCGAGTCCGAGAGGGCCTGAATGAGTTGTAAGTTTGCTGCACCTCCTCCCTGCACCAACCTCACTTGTCCTCTGTGGAGAGATCCCCATTATAAAGGAGGGGACCCCTTTCCCAAGTCAACTATGTTTAGAGTCAATGGCTATTCGTTCCTTAACACATTTGGTACTATTTTCAATCATCTGTAAGACACAGTGGGAATCTGACTTATACTCTTAGAGCAAAAACACAGAAGTCCAACATGCTGTGGAGATTAACCTACTAAGTTGAGTTCCCAGAGAGCTAAAAATTCTCCCTCCTCAATCTGGTAGTGCAGGGATTGAACTCAGGACCTTATACATTCTAGGCAACACTCTCTACCACTAAGCCAAAGAGCTAAAAAATCTGAGAACATTTATATCTTAAATTCTGCTGGAGGAATACAGCATTGAACACTAAATTCTGAAGGGATCCTAAGGCCCATCTTCTTTCCAAGGAACCATAATCAAAGAAACAAAGCCAGCTGCACCCTTTGGTGGTTCACTCCTCCAAAGCATTCTTTTCTCTTCTCAAAAACAAGGTTATAGTTAGGTCAATTTAAACTTGTTTTTCAAGTAAATCCACACAGCCTCATATCACATATCATGAGCTTTATAACACCCCTTCCCCAACTTTTGCCTTTACCTCTCACATCTCTCCTTTCCTACTAGGGCCCTCTTTTTCCTCTTCCTTTACTTAGTTGGAAAATAGGTTACATTCGTGTAGTTATAGCCAGGGAAGCTCCCCTAAGCAGCTTCTCAAGCACAAGAGGGGGGTCCTGCTGGTGACCTGCCCTAGGTAAGAATCACTCTGAGTGTGGAGATGAGTGCCATGGGTATTCCCTGGGAAAGTCGTTCTGAAAACATAATAATCCTAGGGTTTGCATTTTGGGATTATATTTCCTATTCTCTGTAATTTTCCTGCTTGGAGTTGAGAGCAGGGGACTGTGGTGGCACCCAGTGGGGTCACTCCAGAGGGTAAGTTACCTGCGGAGGAGATAGGCCAGTACCTGGGCCAGATCCACATCTTCATCCTCCTCCTCTTCTTCCTCACTCCGACGCAGGCCAGCCCCTCTTCGGGACAAGCCCTCGGAGGGGTCTCCAGACCCGGATCCTGCGCTGCTGCTGTTTCGGGATCCCATCTTCTGGTCACAGCATCCTTAAATCCTGTGCAAGGGCTTTTCCTGTCACCTCCTTGAGTTTGGTGAAAGCAAAGCCTGCTCTAGAAATACACGGTCTCCTGAAATAGGGTGGTAGTTATCATTAGGGTGGGGGGGATGACCCTTCCTAGGGACTAGGATTCCTTCTCTTTAGCCTATGACAACTCCCAAGGCTCCAGGAACACAAACCTTTCTCAACCCTGTAGAAAGAAAGAAAGCAGAAAGAAAGAAAGCACAACCCTAGTTTACCAATAAGAATCCTCTGAAAAGGAATTTCTCAGTTTCCTACCTGAAACTCACCTATCCAAGTCCCCTGAGGGGGTGGATTCCCAGGTAACCTCTCCGGCCCACCAATCAAAACCTCTCAAGGAAGAAAGCGTCTCTTAGCTAATCTCATCTAGCCAATCAGAAGCCTTAGGATTCAGAGACCCCCCGACGCCCCCCTCTCAACCAATCAGAGTGCTTTCTTGTGGGTAGCGACAGCCAATGACGCTAGAATTTGGCCTAACACCCACTCCTTAGCCTCACGCCCACGTGGTGTGCCGGGGGTGTGTACACCACAAGGAAAGAGGAAGCTGATAAGCACCTCCCCCTGCGGTTACCCACCAGCCAAGAGCGGTTTCTGGACGCGCAAGGGCGCAAGGGCGGAAGGCCTTGTTTACACCGACTGCCGCTTCAGCAGCAGCCAACCACAACCACTCCACGGTCACGAGCCTCCGGCGTCACGTATCTCCGGGCTTCCGGGCCGGCGGGCGGACGACGTCACGTGACACCAGTGGTGGTCCCGCCCCCTTAGCCCGCTGACTGGATAGGGGAGTCCCGTGATTGATAGGTGGGCGGGAGGAAGTGTGGGAGGGGACTTGAGGACCAGAGTAAGAGCTTGTGCGTGGAGGGGCTTGCGTGTTTAGTGGGTGATCTAAGCGGAATTGTCAAGCTTACTAGATAGAGATAGCGTAATGGCTGGGAGGTGGAAGTATTTTTTCAAGAGCGAACCGTTTGCTTTGGATCCCTTAAGATTGGCCTTGAACTCGGTCGACCCGGCCTGAAGGACTGGCGCCTCAGCGTCACAGATGGGGATCACCTTCTGGGAAGCCTTTTTCTTGTGGAAATGGCCCTTTGTAGACTGTTCCTTAAACGCTCTGTCCTTTTTTTATTTTTTGCTCTGTCCTTTTTTAGACGATCCCTTTACGGTCTTTGCAGACGGTCCCTAATACTCTCGTCCCACCTCCTCTTCGCCTTTCGGAGGCACCACTTCCTTTAGACGCCCCCTGGCGCTCCGGGATTTGCCGACCTTCCCTAAGCTCTGCGTGCCGGCGCTCCGCCCCGCGCCGCGGGTCGTCCGCACGTTCCGGCGTCGCGAACCTTGGGCGCCTTTGGGTTTATGAGTAACAGGGCGGGAGTTCAAGGTCGGGATCGGCCGCGTCCGAAACCCGGGCGGGGGTTGGGAGGTGTGGCTTCCCCGGGTTCGCGCTGCGCACCAGCCCCTCTCCCAGCGGGGTTGCGATCCCCCCCAAAGCGGGTCGCGGCCCCGAGCCCCCCGGTTCCCAGCGGGGCCGGGGCGCGGTGCGCCGCCCTGCTCCTCTCTGCCCTGCTTCAGCGAACGGAGCTGTGCACACAGAAGAGTCCCGGGCCTCCTTCAATGCTCCGCCGTCGGCGGCCATTGAAACCAGCGCCACAGGCCTCGTTTGCCGGACTCCACTAACTGCGGGCAGTTCTGTGCATTAGTACTTATGGAGATTAATATTTCGTGGTTTCTGGGTTATGCAGCCTGGAAAACTCGGGGATCGTTTATGAAGATGATTTCTCCCCCATCTCCTTTGCGTTCAATTCTTCAAGTTCCGTTTTTTTTTTTTTAGCTGATTATTTTTATTTATTTATTTTGTCAGTCCTGGGGCTAGGGCTTGAACTCAGGGCCTGGGCACTGTCCCTGAGCTTCTTACCTCCAGGCTAGCGCTCTACCACTTGAGCCACAGCGTCACTTCCTGTGAATGTGGTACTGAGGAATCGAACCCAGGGCTTCATCCATGTTAGGCAAGCACTCTGCCACGGAGCCACGTTCTAAGTCCTAGCTGATTATTTTTCAGTCACCACAATTTTCCCCATAATTTTTGCTTCTCCCCTTAACAGTAGTTCTGAAGAACTCTCGAGTGGGTCACTGTTATTTGAACTGTTGTTTCTGGCTTTCATGTGCAGGCTTCCAACTTGATTTTTTTCCCCCAACTTGATTGTGTGTGTGTCTTTTTCTTCCAGTGTTTTGTTTCTGCCAAGCAACTATGCCAATATATAAGTTGCTGTTTCCACCTCTGTACCTTTTCTCATCTGAAGGAAGCTTTGTCTCTACCCAACTCCCTTCCACACAGTCTTGCACTTTGACCCAGTAGTGCCATTTCCAGTAATTTAGCCTGGATGCTGGAGGTGTGGCTCAAGTGGTAGAGTGCTGGTCTTGTAAGCGCTCAGGCCCTGAAGAATTCAATCCCCAGCCGTGCCAAAAAAAATAAATATTTTCTATTGGGCCTGTTGTATCTTACACTTGTAATCCTAGATATTTAGGAAGAGGCAGAGGAGGATTGAGGTTCAAAGCTAGCCCAAGCAGAGAAGTCTGAGAGACTCCATCTCCAAACTGGAGATGTAGCTTAAATGGTAAAGTGCCAGTTGGCCCGGAATATGAGAGAGAGTGAGAGAAAGAGAGAGAACGAGAACGTGCAGGAGCACAAGCACCCACAATGAGTTCAAGGGGCTGGGGGCAGGGGGCTCATGACTAATCCTAGCTATTCAGGAGGGATCTGAGGATTACTGTTCAAAGTCTGCCCAGGCAGGAAATGCCATAAGACTTTTATCACTAATTAACCGCCAAAAAGCCAGAAGTGGAGCTTGGCTCAAGTGGTAAGAGTACTAGCCTTGAGCAGAAAAAAGATTCATGTTTTGCATGAAACTGGGCTTTAGACCCCCAGGCCCAAAAGCTGGGAGTTCTATGTTAGGTCCAGTCACTCATTGGGGCTGAACTCTGGGCCTGGGCGCTTCCCTCAGCTCTTCAGCTCAAGGCAAGCACTCTACCTCTTACGCCACAGCGCCACTTCCAGTTTTCTAGTGGTTTATTGGAGATCAGAGTCTCACGGACTTTTCTGTCAGGGCTGGCTTTGAACCATGATCCTCAGATCTCAGCCTCCTGAGTAGCTAGGATTACAGGTGTGAGCCACCAGCGCCCGGCTCAGTCACTCATTTTCATATGCAAAATATAGAGATAAGATGAAGAGCAGAGAAAGGAGATTTATTACTTGGCAGCCTGGGAAGACAGCACTTCAGTACATCTTCAGCTGTCTGAATTCAGGAGAATTCAGGGCAAGGGGTGAGAAAGGTATGAGTAGTTCAGTTCCAAGTCACAGATGTGGCTTGGTTGACTGTGGAGGACAAGAAAGGTTGCCTTTTGTTGTCACAAGATGTTTATTGGTGAATTTGGTCTTTCCTGGAGCCAAGGTGATTGCAAACAAACTTCAGGAGGGAATAACTAAAATCAAAGCCCTTCTTTGACTTAATTCATAAATCTACCAAAAGCATTTTTAAATTGTTCTTTTATTCATAGTTATTATTGATAATAGTGGAATACTGCAAATAAAAATCCAAATATACTACAATATGGGATTGGTTAGTAAATTATGATCCATATGGTACAGACATGGTATCCATTAAAATGATGTAGTGGCTGAGAATGTGACTTAGTGCAGAGTGCTTGCCCAGCATGCCCAACTAGATATCCTGAGTTCAATTATTTTTCAATGCTGGGAATCAAACCTAGGGCTTCACCAGTGCTAGACAAGTGTTCTATTGCTAACCTATACCCTCAGCTTATTGATTATATATATGACTGTTTTTGGAATTAGTGTTTGTACTCAGGACCTAGAGCTTGCTAATCAGGGCCTTACCACTGGAGATATATATACCTTTAACCTCTAAAAAAGAATTTTAAGGGAGAGAAATGAGGGGCATTATGGAGAGGTTGAATCTGATCAAGGTACATTATATGCATATATGGTCATGTCAAAATAACCCCCTTTGGGGCTGGGAAGGTGGCTCAGTGTTGGAGTGCTTGCCTTGCATGCATGAGGCCCTGGGTTCAATTCCTCAGCACCACATAAGCAGAAAAAGCCGGAAATGGCTCTGTGGCTCAAGTGGTAGAATGCTAGCCTTCGAGCTGAAGAGCTGAGGGACAGTGCACAGGCCCAGAGTTCAGGCCCCACGACCTACAAGAAAAAAATAATAACCCCCCCTTGCACTTGATGCTAGTAAAAATGAGGGAAACATAATTTTAAACCTATGAACTTGATTATGTCACTTATTTCCTATAGTATTTTTTTGAATGTGTATGAACAGTTATATTTTAGGGCTATTATGTGTCTATTGAAAGAAATACAATGACAAAAAGCAACTAAAGTCACTTAGATACACCATTGGCTTTTCATGTGTGTGTGTGCATGTGCTGGTACTGATACTTGAACTCAGGGCCTGGGCACTGTCCCTTAGCTTTTCTGCTCAAGGATAGTGCACCTGTTGACACCCCCCCCCCGCCCATCCATTAATTGAAGACTCATGGACTTTCCTGCTGGGTTAGGCTTTGAACCACAGCCCTCAGATCTCAGCCTCCAGAATAGCTAGGCTTATAGATGTGAGCTACCTAATGCCTTAGCTGGCCTTCCCTTTCTAGATTTCAAAGTTTGACATGTTGCTTTGTAAGCTTGTAAAGTGCTTTGTGTTTAGGCAGCATGTACGTTCCTGAGTTACACTTAAAGCCAGTTATAGCCATAGAGAGATGTTTTACATTTGGTGCCTATTTTAGAACCATTTCTTGTAATTGATAAGTGAATGTCAGCAAGTGATGTCAGGTTTCATCTGCTGGGCCTGTTTCCTGTTCTTGAGCATCTCCACTAGAGGGCAGCATAGCGGGCTTAGAAAGGAGAGAAGGAAATTTGGCTGATCTTGTCTAGCCTCTCCTGTCTCAACCTGGTCAGAGCTCCTTATAGCACATGTATATCTCTGAACAACTTGAAGAGAAAGTTCAGTCTTTTGAAGTGAATTATATTCATACAAATGTTTATAAATTATCTTCTTGCAGCATGGGGAGAAAATATGGCAATTTTCCCGGGGATTTAATTGGAGGGGGGGGGGTGCTTGAACTCAGGGCCTGGGAGCTGTCCCTGAGTTTTTGTGCTCAAGGCTAGCTTTATTACTTTGAGCCACAGCTCCGCTTCTGGTTTTCTGGAGGTTAACTGTAGATAAAAGTCTGAAAGACTTTTCTGCCCCTGCTGGCTTTGAACTATGATCCTCAGATCTCTGCCTCCCG
>NW_012267300.1:5165778-5176984 GCF_000151885.1 Dipodomys ordii
TGAGCAAAAAGCCAGAAGCAGAGTTGTGGCTCCAGTGGTAGAGCACTTATCTTGAGTGAAAAAGCTAAGGCACAGCACCAGGCCCTGAGTTCAAGCCCCAGTACAGGCACACACACACACACACACACACACACTCAAGCCCCAGTACAGGCACACACACACACACACACACACACACACACACGTTTTAGCACTGTACTGAGTTGTCTGCTGAAGCTCCCACCTTTTTAAGACCTCTAGTGAGACCACGGGGAAAGCACGTGAAGATGGTTGGGAAATGAAAACAGTACAAATGTTGTATAAAATAAGTGATATCTCTTATTATTCAACAGTTTGTGGGGGAAGGACTATGGCCTGGTCTCATGGCACTCAGATATTATAGTTAATAACAAGTTGCCCATATTTCCTCTAAGTCTAGGATCTTAGAAGCCATCTATTTCCAGATGGAGGTGCTGTGTTGTCTTGCTAGTTTGGAGTCCGGGGTCACATTCTGCCCACACGCCCTTCCAGGGCCTCCAGCTCACCCAATACCTCTTTGGGAAGATCTTGGTTGACCTGCTCTGTCAGGTAGCTGCGAATGTCACGAACCTCCTGCTCCCAGAAGTCCTTGGGGACTGATAACAGCTGAGTGGTGTCTATGGCTTTGAGGCCACTGAGGTCTAGGGCTCCTTCCTTTGGTACCAGCCCAATAGGTGTCTCTTGGGCACTCTCTTCCCCCTCTAACCTCCTGCAGATCCAGTCTAGCACACGAACATTCTCCCCAAAGCCTGGCCACAGGAAGTAGCCTGCCTCATCACGCCGGAACCAGTTGACGTGAAAGATGCGGGGCAGCTGGGCTCCCTTATGTCCCTCCATGCTCAGCCAGTGTTCCAGGTAGCGCCCAAAATTGTAGCCGAAAAAGGGCCGCATGGCAAATGGGTCGTGCATGATGACCTTCCCTAGGACGGGGAGAAGGGTGGGTAAGGAATCTTCTTCCTTTCTGGGGGTAGGGTACCCTGAATCCAGTTGGAGGAAGTTATGAAAAATTCAGCTCTGGAATATCCTTAGGGAAAGTGAAGAGAAGGAAAGAGGGGTGGGGCAGCTGAAGACTTCAGAGATGGGCAAGAGGAAGGTCTGTTTCAGAAAGGGAGGAAGGTGGGGTGCTGGTGGCCCACACCTGTAATCCTGGCTACTCAGGAGGCTGAGATCTAAAGACTGAAGTTCAAAGCCAGCTGGAGTAGGAAAAGCTACGAGACTCTAAATCTCCAATTAACCACCAGGAAACCAGAAGTGGAGCTGTGGATCAAAGTGGTTGAGCCCAGGCCTTGAATTCAAGACCCACTACTGACCCCCCCGCAAAAAAAAATAAAGGAAGAAAGGGAGAAAGCAGGTGATGTGGGCTTTTGCAGGAAGGGAGAAATGGAATGTGTCCTCACCTTTGTGTTCAGCTGCTGCAGTGGACTCAGAGCGCATGGCACTACCCACAAACACCCCATGACGCCAGTTGAAGGCCTCATATACCAAAGGTACCCCTAGAATACCAATGAACAGGGTTACATACAGTCATTTCCTTTGGATCCTCATTCCTTCCCTTCTGAAGATCTTGCTTCTCAGTCTCTCTCCCTTAAGGATGTTTCCATAACTCATGTTTCCTCCAAATTTTGCATTCACCAGGAGGAGAACTCTGAAGACAGATATCTCGAGCTAGATCTATGCTGAGGCTCCCTGAGCTTTCTATAGGAAAGCAATGGGCCCGACAGAGAGCGAGACCTTTTACCAGGAAGGCACAGAGCCCACATTTTGTTTTACCTTTGGGTCTACGACCTCCAAAGATTATAGCATCAATGGGGACTCCCTCCGGGGCCTCCCAGGCTGGATCCATAATGGGGCACTGGTGAGCAGGGGCACAAAAGCGAGAGTTGGGATGTGCACAGGGCTCCTTGTCACCTGGTAGAGGAAATACAGAAGGAAATACAGAGGAAATACATTACTTCCAAGGTCATGTTCACCCTTAACACACATGTGTACACAATTCTTACATCTTTTTCCTCATTAGCTACTACAACCTCACAGAATAAGGAGTAGGGACAAAGGAATTAGGACAGGATCCTAACGGTGCTACCAGAAAAAAAAAAGAATGGGAAAGGAATTGGATTTGGCAGGATGTGTATTTCAACTATAGGCACTTGGTATTAACTGGGAGTCATGGGAAAGGGGAAAGATTATGGCATAAGGTTATAATAGTTCCCTTAGAAACTTTACTTACACCATTATCTCTCAAATCTAAAGCAAAAAATGAGTGTCAGGTCAGTATTTCCAGGGATCAGTTTTCCATCAGCAGATCGATCTATTTCCGGTCAGCAAATGCCAACAGGAAGTTCTTTCTTTTCTTTCTTTTCTTTTTTGTACTGGTCTGGGGCTTTAAATCAGGCCCTGGGCACTGTCTCTTGGCTTTTTCACTCAAGGCTGGCACTCTACCACTTGAGCCATAGCTTTCTGGTGGTGGATTGGAGTTAAAAGTCTTATGGATGTTCCTGCTCAGGATAGCTTCCAACTGGGCTCCTCAGATCTCAGCCTCCTGTGTAGCTAGAATTACAGGCATGCCACTAGTGCCCAGCAAGAATAGATTTTAAAGAAAATAGTTTTAGTGATTTCCCTGGGCCTACTTTGACCCTGGTGGAATAGTAGTTAGGGCTTGAGGTCCTCCAACAGGAATATAATCTTAGGTGCCCACAATACCCAGTGCCTTCAAGTGCCCTGAATGTGCACATGGATGTTACTGGCCTGTTCGAGGGATGGGGAGAGTACAGAGGCAACACTCCTACCCTCACTCCCAACTCCTGCCTTCTATCTCAGAGAAGTCATCTGTCATTAGTTCTGAACATAGGATCTTAGCACAGGTTATCTATTGCTCTGGGAACTGATACTGGGTCCAAGATGCCCTAGTTATACCTCTGAATTCTGAGATGATGAAAGGGTTGGGGGAACTAGCCTGTGAGGAAAGATTAAAGTCTCTCAGATTTCTCAGTTGGGTAGGAAGGTTGTAAGGAGCTTAATAATGGTGTTAGGAAAAAAATGGAGGTGATTAGCTGAGGAGAGATGCAGGCTTCAATGACCACAGGCCACCCTCCCCTGCCATGCTTTCTTTGTTTTCACCCCTCGGTTTCTAGATTTTTGGGCACAGTTGATGGTCCAGAATGCAATGCTGGAGAAAGGCTAGGACTCCAAGGCACCTCAGAAATGTCATAGTTGAGAAACAGCTTCTGGGAAAGAGTAAGAAAGACACTAGTCTGATTCAGTGTGGAAGAAGGTTTCGGATATTGGTGTTGGAGGGACAGGGAAAGGTTGAGGGTAACAATACTGGTCTTTAGCAGTGGCTATAATGTATGGGGAGACAATGTAGCAAAAGGAGGGTTAGACCGAGGAAGAGGCCCTTTCCGAATGGGTCAAATGCTATGCTATTGTGGTGTGTGTGTGTGTGTGTGTGTGTGTGTAGGCTTGAACTCAGTGTGTGTGTGTGTGTGTGTGTGTGTGTGTGTGTGTGTAGGCTTGAACTCAGGGCCTGGTGCTTTAACTTGGCTTTTCACTCAAGGATGGCACTCCACCACTTGAGCCATACCTCCACTTATGGTTTTCTGCTGGTTTATTGGAGATGAGTCTCTTTTTCTGCCGCAGCTGGCTTTGAACCACCATCTTCAGATCTCTGACTCGTTAGTAGCTAGTATAACAGGCATGAGCCACCACCACTGGCTCCATTGTATTTTGAGTACAGTAACAAGTTTCAAAATAGCCTTTCCTCTTCCTTTTTTTCTTTTTTATTGGTGGTCGTGGGGCTTGAACTCTGGACCTGGGTGCTGTCCCTCAGCTCTTCAGCTCAAGGTGAGCACTCTACCACTTGAGCCACAGCGCCAGACCTTCCTGCTGGGCTGGCTTTGAATTGTGGTCCTTAGATCTCAGCCTCCTAGGTAGCTAGGATTATATGTGTGAGCCACTGATGCTCGGCTCCTCTTCCTTTTTTCTAATTTCAACTTATAGTTATTATTATGTATCTACTATATGTTCAACATCATGCTAGTCCCCCCTTAATGTTATTTAATTTATTCCTCCAATAATCTTTGAGAAGAGTACTATAATAATCCCCTGTCTACTGGTGGGAAAAACCTGAAAGTTAAGTAATTATGAAAATACTCAGACCAATGATCAGTAGAACTTGTGGCTTCCAAAGGTCCAGAAATTGGCTAGGGGTTGTAGAGAAGGCTCTTTCCATCATTTAGGTACTTAGGTACTAAGCCCTGGAGCCTGTGTCACAAATCCCTCATCCCACATACCAGGTTTCCAGGGTTTGCCCAGCCAGGAGGTCACAGTGATGCCAGGTGGAAGAGGCTGGTCAATGCCTTCCCAGTATACACCACCGTCACTGGTCTCAGCCACATTGGTGAAAAGAGTGTTGCTCTGGATTGTGGCCATGGCGTTAGGGTTGGTAGTAGCAGAGGTTCCAGGGGCCACTCCAAAGAAACCATTCTCTGGGTTGATGGCCCGCAGTCGACCTGGCAGGATGAGAAATTAAAGAAAGGAAGGACCAACCAGGAAAAGTTGTGTCCCCTTCCTTGGAATCCTACCCCTCCTTGGATCCTGGGTTTGACAGGGAAAGGCTCTTTTGTCTCTGGGATGGCCAGGCTACTTGGGTATGGGGCAGGGTTCTTACTGACATTGGTCACTAGGAACACTGGAGCCAGGATCAAAAGTGTGATCTGAGGGCCCCTCACCTTCATCGTCAAACCTCATCCAGGCGATGTCATCCCCCACGCACTCGACTTTCCAGCCTGGCAGTGTGGGCCGCATCATGGCCAGATTCGTCTTGCCACAGGCACTGGGGAAGGCAGCTGCCACATAACGCTTTTTCCCTGCAGGGTTAGTGATGCCCAGAATCTGTGCGTTGGGGACAGAGGGACCAAGAAGAGGTCATCATCTGCATGGGGAAGGACAGCTAGTGGGAGGGAAATATTTATTCACCAAACAGGTGTACCACTCTGCCATCAGGCCTGAGGTAGCAGTGTTCATCAGTCTGGGGCAAAGCTTCTGGCATTCTAGCAGAGTCTCTACCCACCAGCCTGGCACGTGGTAGGAAGGAGACAAGGCTGAGGCAGACTGGCTAAGCCCTGCTTCTGGCCTGTTTCCCACAACTGCCCAGTTCCTCACCAGGCCTCACCAGCATGTGCTCCGCCAGCCAGCCCTCATCCCTGGCCAGGCGAGAAGCGATCCGTAGGGCAAAGCATTTCTTGCCAAGCAAGGAGTTGCCACCATAGCCGCTGCCGAAGGAGACGATCTCCCGCTGGTCTGGCACATGGCCAATCAGGGTTTTTTCTGGGTTGCATGGCCACTGGCTCTCTGGATCCCCTGGGGACAATGGAGTTATAGAGTTGCTGGCAGTGACATCAGGAATTGGGGCTGTCAGGGGCTGGAAGGGTCAAAGCTTTGGCTGGATGAGACAAAGCTCCTAGCTTCAATACCCATCGGTTCTCATGTCTCTTATTGGACATGGAGACTGAGTTTTTTTCAATCTGTGCAAACTGCTCTTCAAACACAGTCTCACTTAAAACCTAGAATTTTCCCCTGGGTCTAAATGATTAGAATTTCATAGGGACAGGTTCTCAGGGTCTATGGATTGGTAGGATTTGGGGTTCCCTCTGAGTAGAAGGTCTTTGTGTCTTCCCCTGGCTAGGGAAGGTGCTCACCTTGGCCAGTCAGGGGCTGACCCACAGAGTGCAGACACTGGACAAAATCCCCATCTCCCAGGGTCTGAAGCACAGGAATCCCCAACCGGGTCATAATACGCATGCTTGCCACTACGTAGGCTGAGTCTGTAAGCTGCACCCCGATGCGGGACAGCGGGGAGCCCACCGGACCCATGCTGAATGGAAGCACGTACATGGTTCGGCCTGTGGAGGCAAAGTCACCTGGATGGAGAGTTCCAAACTTGGTTATACCTTCAGCGCCCCTGCCTCTAGGTCCCTGCCCTGGTTACCCTGCATGCAGCCCGGAAACCTCTCAGCCACTGCTTGCTGGAATTCAGCTGGGGACATCCAGTTGCCCAGTTGTCCATGGGCCCCACCAGCCGGGAGGGGCACAGTGTCCCGCTGAGAAGGAGTTACAATCACAGTCTTGCTTTCTACTCGTGCCACATCCTTGGGGTCTGTGCGGGCCAGCCAGCTGGGAGAGAGGGGATTGTCAGGAAGATGGTGCCCAGCAGGTCTCTTTCATTCTCAAATTCACTTTCCAAGGCCAACTTTGACTTCATGTCTTCTGTTGGCTTTACTTTTTCCTATCCAATCACATTTCCCTCCCTTCCTCTAGGCTTTGTCCCGTCTAAGAGGTGATTCCCCAAGGCTGTCCTTGGCAAATGCTCCCTACTTGGTAAGGGGAAAGGAAAAAAAAGATGAGCAAGGGATCTTATTTGTATTAGCATCTTCATTCTGTATGAAAACATCAACTAAACGCAGTTCCGTAGTCTGTTTGCCCCTGAGCTCTCTTTTTTTGTTCATCCTACTGGGATGGTTTAATTATATGTAATTTTGTCATGAAGAACCCAATTGACCTCAGTCCAAGTAGTGGCTCCCAAATGAGTGGTGTCTGGGCTCAAGGCTTACCAGTTATTGTACTTGGGGAGCTTTCGGATAAGGCCCTGGTGTTCCAACAAGGCCAGGATGGCAGTGTTCTCAGCCTCTGTCCCATCACAGATGTGAATGCCCTCAGGTTGGCACAGACGGGCACTGCGCTCCACAAAGTCTCGAACTCCAGCAGGGAGCTGGCCCAGATCTCCACTAAGCACATGCAGGTTCTGGAGGCTGCGGCATGTTGTCCAGCACCAGGGGCTCAGCTTGTGCCAGCTCAGCCTGCTAGAGAAGAAAGAGGGAGGCAATGAGCCAGCTAGCTGTCATGGAGGGTAGACAAGTGTTTGGCAGGGAAGATGGAAAGTTTGTGGAGCATGTTAAAATCTGGGGGGCATGTTAAAGTATATCTGGATGCAAGGACCCATGAAAAGCAGATTGGAGTTGGCATGTGGAAGGGTTTAGATTACATACAGCTTGTGGCAATTATTATTATTATTATTATTTTTTTGGCTGGTCTTGAGGCTTGAATTCAGGGTCTAGGAGCTGTCCCTGACCCTCTCTGTGCTCAAGGCTAGTGTTCTACCATTTGAGCCATAGCACCACTTCTGGCCTTTTCTGTTTATTTGGTGCTGAGGAATTGAACCAAGGGCTTCATGCATGCTAGGAGAGCAATCTAGTGCTAAGCCACATTGCAGTCTCAGCTTGTGGCCTTTTTAAGGCATAAAATGCCTATTTCCTGGGTAGCAAGGGTAAGTATAGACAGTGAGCATAAAGGCACATACCTGGCTATAGAAAAGCATAATATTATTGCATGTGTAGCCTATGCCTGGTCTATGTTTAGAGTGGATGAGATTTTTGTTGTTGTTGTTGTTGGTTGTGGGGCCTGAACTCTGGGCCTGGGCACTGTCCCTCAGCTCTTCAGCTCAAGCTAACACTCTACCACTTGAGCCACAGCGCCACTTCCAGTTTTTCTGCTTATGTGGTGCTGAGAAATTGGACCCAGGGCCTCATGCTTACACTCTACCACTGAGTCACCCTTCTAGCCCCGAGTACATGAGATTCATGGGATATATTTATTTTTAAATCAATTTTTTGTGATTTGATTTATCAATTGTTTATTAGCATAAATTAGTTCTACAGGGGATTTTATTGTGACATTTCCATACATACACACAATATCTCTACATCTTTCATCCCTTCTTCTCTCCTTAAAATACAATTTCAACAAGTTACATTGTTCAATTTTCACATGTATATGTAAAGTACAAACAGGTACTTTATGCCATAATTCATCTATATATTCTCTCTCCATCCTCCCACTTATAACCAACTCCCCCCTCTTATTGTAGCAAGAGGTTTCACTATGGTATTTCACATGTGCATTTTTAATTTTAATATTTATTTTTGTGCTGCTGGCTAGCACTCTACCATTTGAACCACAGCTTCACTTTTGGCTTTTTAGTAATTATTTACAGGTAAGAGTCTTACAGACTTTCCTGCCCAGGCTGGCTTGATCCACGATCCTCAGATCTCAGCCTCTTGAGTAGCTGGGATTACAGGTGTGAGCCATCAGTACCTAGCCTCAATTTTTACATTTTAGTCCAAAAAAAAAATAAAGAAAGGTAAAGAAAAGAAATGATCAGGTGCCCTCTGGTCCAAGTGGCAAGAAATTGTGTGCAAGTGAGAGATGCACGTGTCTGGTTTAAAGCTTTGTCCATGTATTTTCCATTCACAAGTAGGTTTTTCTTTTTTAATAACAGCTGTTTTTATCTTTCTTTCCCAGTGTGAATGCTGTAAGACTGTGAAAGCCTCAAGCAAACAATCTAGCCTGTGTGATGGTACAATCCTGTTCCAGTGCCAGGTTTTGATATTAGTTTCTTATACAGAGGTAGGTGGTTGGACATTGGGGTACCAGATCTGTTGCTGTCCATCTGGGTCAACAATGACTATCTAAAATGTTCCCACTGGGTAGGAATTTTTCAGCTATGTGAAAGGCTGCCCATTTGAAAATGAGTGTCATTGGTTGGGGTTGATGACTCCCAACAGTCCCTGTACTGCTTATCCTATCACCATCCTAGAAGAGAGAAACAAGGTCTGCTCTAATTGGCTTCCACCTGTAGAGTGACCCAGAGAGCAAAGGCTAAGAAAAGTTAGCCTCTTCAAATACCAAAGCCTCACCTCCCAAACACCTAAGCAGCATACAATAGCATGGCACAAGCCTGTGCATCCCCTGTCTCCCTTTCCTGAAGCCACGTGTCTAGAGAGCTAGGTTGGTGGCAGGATGCAACATCAGACTGGAGGAAACTCAGATCAGAGGTTATACATAAGCTCGGGGAAGGGAGGGAGAAGGTGTAGGTAATGGATGTGGGAGGGTGGCCTGACTGGGGTGGTTTCCAGCCATTGGGGCAGGATAGATGCCCATTCTATCCCAACAAGGGCTCCGGAGTTCTCTCTGTGCATTAATTTAAAAAGCAGAGTCTTGAGAGTTTCTCTTCACTTGGAAGCTGGCTGTGGTTATCTCTTGTGAAGTCCCCACATCCTCCTCTGGTCTTCCTAAGACCCTCTCCCTATCTTCAAGAGACCATTCCCCTGGGCTGTTAGGTGAGAGAGATAATGGGGTCAGATCCGACACTGGAACAAAAGCAAGGGAGAAGCGGGGGGGGGCTACAGAGATAACAGAGGAGACTGAGCTGAGCTCCAGGCCTAGATAGGAAGAAGCCTGCCGGATAGAAAAGACTGCCACTTGGTCCTCTAGTCCCTCGCCCTTCCCCTTCCCCCCTTCCATCTTGCTCCCCTCCTTCCCGGGGCCCCGTCCCTCCGGCTGCACTGGGCTTCCCGCCAGGTTCCAGTTGGGGGAGGCGGGGAAAGGATGTTTACCTTCCACCTTCTTGAGGGAGCTCTGAGCTCAGGTCCCAGAGAGACTCCATGCCCTCTGGCCCCACGACCCCACAGCTCCTCATTAGCCTTGGGGGAGCCAACTGGGAGCCCAGCAGGGGCCCGGAAGAAGGACCGGGGCATATTTGGAGACACAAGGCCGAGCAAGAAGGGGGAGGAAGTTCTGAGCGGCAGATGGAGACCGCGCGGGCAGACAAGCCAGCAAGGGAGGGAGGGGTAGGGGCGGGTGGAAACGAGGAGACCCAGGGTGACGGACTCCGGAGGCACGCAGCACCCCTGGGGTCGGGACCGAGCATCAGTCACCCCGCCGGCCTCCTCCGGGGATGCAACCCCAAGGGGGCGAGCACGGCGGGACGTGCGGGTGGGCCCCGGGCTGGGGGACACTCACCGCAGGCCGGGGCGGTACACAGCAGCCATGGCACCTGGGTGGGGGCTGCAGGGTGGCCACAGGAACCCAGCGGAGTCGGGGAGATAAGGAGGGCGGGCGGGGGAAGGAGGGAGTGCGGCTAAGCGAGCGGGAGCGGAGGCGGGGCGGGAGGCGCTTAAAACGCAGGCGGGCAGGCACGGGGCGGAACCTAGCCGCTTTTCTCCGCCCCGCTGGTAGGCTCCACAGATCCCCAGAGTCGGGTTCCCCGGCCCAGGTCTGCTTAGCCGCTGCCCCAACCCTACTTGGTACCGCAAAGCCCACCGCTCCCATTGGAGGCCTGGGTCCATCCAGGGCCCGCCCACGGACACGCCCCCATCGAGACCCCGCCCCTCCGCCTGCCACGCCACCCTGCTCCTGATGTAACTTCGAGAGCTCTTGCTCCTGGGAAAATGGATGGCTACGAAAGAGAGACACTGAGTGGCAAACAAGCTAGAAAACAGGGGCGAGGCCAGGGGCGGGAGCTCTCTGAGCCTATACATCTAGAAGGTCGAGAAATGGCATTTTCCTTTTTAGATCTTCCTGAGGACTGGACACTCCCAGCCCCAGGCTTTTTGGTTTCGAAGGGTCCCAAAAGGAAAGTCCCTTTAATCTCCTACTCCTAAAAACTTTGCTTGTTTCCCTCCTACTCAGAGTGCTCTTCTCTCTTACCAAGAAATTGGTGAAGTCTCTCCACCCAAGGACTGTTCCTTGACCTCTGATTTGGTTATTCTCTCTATTCCCCCTGGGGAACTCATTCTTCCTTACCCAGCCACTGTCATAAAGCTCTCAGGAAATTTCTCAAGTGGTGTCTCTAGACATTTGGACCGCTTGGATGGCTATTACCCCAGATGACATGCAATTTGATATGGTGGGCATCTGCTCCACACCCTCTCCAGTTTCTGGTTTTTCTTTAGGAAAACATCTCCTGAATCTGTGAGGCTCTGTGGATCTGACCTCACTCCCCTTGGGGGTAGGCTGTTACCTTAGCCAGTTTGTGTGTTCCTCATGCTGGCCACAACAATGAAGTATGTTCAGGGATGGGCAACAGATTTTTCATCTGGAAACTTTTCTTTTTCTGGCATCTGAAGAAATGAGCTTTTTTTTTTTGCTGTTAGGTTTGCTGAGCTGGTAGAGTATAGGCCTGAAGCTGCTGGTGTTTGTTGGTCATTCCAAAGCAGAAACTTACCTGAGACTTACCTGAATTAAGTTAGAGGAATTGATACATTTCTTCTCTTCCTCAAGCTAATTTTAAGTGGGTTTCTGTCACTTACAATAAAAATAATCTTTTCATTCTTTCAAAATTTTCATTTCTTTT
>NW_012267300.1:5178889-5222395 GCF_000151885.1 Dipodomys ordii
GTGAAAATACTGTACAGAGGGGTTACAATTACATGGGCAAGATAATGAGTACATTTCTTATCAAGCATTGTAGCCTCCTCCTTTGTTTCCCCTTCCCACCCCTTCCCAGCCTCCCCCCCACCCCAAATATTTTAGTTTTGTTTTTATTTTGTCTGACCTAGCCATATCTGGCCAATCATAGGCACTTGATAAAGTGGTGGTGGACTTGAAGAATGAATGAGTCTCACATTTCTGAATCTTTTCCAACCTTATTTCCCTCTTACCTTTAGGCAAATTGATCCAGAGGATCCTGACAGGATTTGCATTGCTGATTCCCTCTTATTTACCACATTCTTGTTCCTTCCCAATACCCAGCCTGGTCCATCAGTTAGCCAAGTGTCCAGTGAGTACCACCAGGGGGCAGGGTGTGATAAGCACTTCCTTGGCCTGCAGTTTCTCTTTCCTAGAGACCTTTTGGTGTTTTTCATGTCTCACAGACCCCTTGCAATGGACCCCGTGGGCAGTGCCTGACCCCATCTTTAGGATTGAGTTGCTTCATTGTCTTAGAAGCTGACATGAACCAACTGGTGAGGAGGTACATCCCAAGACTCTCACTGAATACTTGAAACTGGGGATTAGTACCAAGCCATACAGAAATGAACTTTTTCCTATACATACATATCTAAGATAAAGTTTAATTTGTAAATTAGGCATAGTAAGAGATGAATAACAATAACAACAATTATAAAGTACTAACAATATGTTGTAATAAAAATTACATAAATATCAGCTCTCTCAAAGCATCTCATTGTACTGTCCTTTCCCTTCTTGTGATAATGGGAAATAAGGGAAAGTGAGACACTGATGTAACACTAAGCTACTATTGATCTTCTGATGATAGGTCAGAATAATCTTCTGCCAACATCACTACCCTTATACTTTGTAGCCATTATTAGGTAAAATAAGAGTTACATAAACACAAGTACTGCAATACCACCATAGATCTGCTGAGATGGCTACTAAGTGACTAATGGGCAGGTGTATGTACAGTGTGGATGCAGAGGCCTACAAGATGACTAATGAGCAGGGCATGAAAGTGTGAGATTTCATCATATTACTAAGAATCGCGTGAATTTTTAAATTATGAATGCTTTATTTCTGGAATTTACCTTTTTTGAAGTTTCTTCTTTTATTGTTATTACAAAGGTAATATATAGAGGGGTTACAGTTACATAGCTCAGGTAATGAGTATACTTCTTTTTTTGACAATGCCATTCCTTCCCTCGTTCTCTCCCAGTTTTTTCCTCCAGTCCCCACATACAAGTTGTATAGTTCATTTTCAACATAGGGGCTGGTGAATACACTCCTGCATTTGTTCACTCTTTGTCTTGTCCCTCCATTTCTGTGTCCCCCTTGCCCTCCCAAAGACAGATAAATGGACAAAACAAAAGAAAACAAAACAAAAGCCTTTTGTTTCCATTTCCTGGATGGAATTTACCATGTGAGTGTGTGTGTGTGTGTGTGTGTGTGTGCCATTACTAGGGTTTGAACTGAGGGCCTGGTCCTTGTCTTTTAGGCTTTTAGCTCAAGGCTGATACTCTACTATGACTTGAGCCACAGCTCCATTGCTGTCTTTCTGGTGGTTAATTTTGAGATAAGAATCTCATGGATTTGAAGCCAGCCTGGCTTCAAGCCTCAATCCTTCAATCTCAGCTTCCTGAATAATTAGGATTACAGATGAACAGCTTTGGAAGTTACCATTTAATACTTTGGGACTATGGTTGACCAGAAGTACTACTGGCACAAGCAATGTGTGCTCAAGCGCAATGTATGTCTATAACTGGTTGTTACAGAGGTATAGAATCCATCCTCTTATTTAAATATGTGATGATTCTGAAGGTTCATCCCAGCTCCACAGCTCTGGAATTAGCTGCTAGCACCTGCAATACAATGCATCTTTTCCCTCTCTCCAGCCCCGCTTCTCCCTCTCTTCAATCCCACTTGAAAGTGCCAGTGGCTCACACCTATAATCTAGCTAGTCAGGATGCAGAAATATGAGGATTGTGGATTAAAGAAAAGTCCACGAGAATTGTATCTCCAATTCAATACCTAAAAAGCTGGAAATGGTGCTGTGGCTCCATGTGCTAGCCATGAACAAAAAGAGGCTCAGGGTTTGTGCCTAGCCTTGAGTTCAAGCCCCATGACTGGCAAAAAAAAAAAAAAGGAAGAAATAAGGAAAGCAAGCAAGCAAGAAAGAAAGAAAGAGAGAAAGAGAAAGGAAGGAAGGAAAAGAAAGAAAGAAAGGAAGAAAGAAAGAAAGAAAGAAAGAAAGAAAGAAAGAAAGAAAGAAAGAGGAAGAAAGTCCTCTCCAACCAGCTACTTAAACATCATCAGTGGGGATGGTAGATGGGAGTTCACATATTTGCTTGCAGAGGCACTGGTATTCCAAGATGGCATCAGAGGAGGGAAGAGAAATAGTCTTAGTTCAGTGACAATAGCCAAAAGCTGCTTCTTCTATCACTACCACATTCTGGTGTAATTACCAATTTGACATATCCTCAAACTCAACATGGATACTGCATTAACTTCCAATCTAACTTCTTTGTTCTCCACAAAGAAAGTCCTGAAATTATTCTTTTTTTTTATTTTGTTTTGTTTTTAGTTGGACATGGAGCTTGAACTCAGGGCTTGGGAACTCTCTCTGAGCTTTTGCACTTAAGGCTAGTGCTCTATCACTTTGAGCCACAGCTCCACTTCTGATATTCTGGTAGTTAATTGGAGATAAAAATCTAACCATGATCCTCAGGTCTCAGCTTCCTGAGTAGCTAGGATTACAGGCGTGAGCCACCAGCACCCGGCTCTGAAATGATCTTTTTACACACAAACCTTATCATATTTTGTCTCCACGGACAATCCTGTAGTAGCTTCACACTGTTCCAATCTCAACTATGACCATTCTTTCCTGCCTCTTTGCTTTCTGCTCTCTGACTACATCGTTTATCTCCTTCCTGTCTTAGGTTTGCCTGTGCCACTCCTGAAGCCTGCAAGCATGGTCACTTTTTATTCACTGGACTAGTCTCAGTATAATGTAACTTCCTTAGACAACGTGTCCCTGCAATACCACATTTGTCCCTTCCCTGACTCCATGAAGATTCCATCTTCATTGAAATCAAAGCTCATAGCACTCTGCCCTTCTTCATAGCACTCTTCTATGCTCATGCTTCTAGTCCCAGTTCCATAGGAGAATATAAGCAAAGGAGTTTGAGGCCATCCTGGGTAAAGAAGAGTGCAGATGTGGGTGTATGGGGGGTTATTTAGTGTAGGTATATCTCTAACACACATAGGGAAAGTCTTGGGCAAGAATACAAATAGAGTTCCACAAAGCTTGTGTTTAAAACTTCTGGGTACTGGTAGCTGACGCTTGATCCTAGCTACTCAGGAGGCTGAGATCTGAGGATTCCAGTTCAAAGCCAGACCAGGAAAAAAAGTCCAGGAGACTCATTTTTTTGTTGTTGTTGTTGTTGGTCATGGGGCTTGAACTCTGGGCCTGGGTGCTATCCCTCAGCTCTTCAGCTCAAGGCAAGTGCTCTACTGCTTGAGCCACAGCGCCATTTCTGGTTTTTTAGTGGTTTATTGGAGATAAGAGTCTCAGCCTCCTGAGTAGCTAGGAATACAGGTGTGAACCACGGGAATCTTATCTTTGATTTACCAGCAGAGAGCTCTAAGTGGAGGTATGGCTCAAGTGGTAGAGTGCCAGCCTTAATGTAAAAAAGCCAAGTGAGAGTCTGAGGCCCTGAGTTCAAGCCTCAGTTATTGGGACCCAATAAAATGAAAGAAAATATTTAAATGTATAGCTCAAGATAATAAACTTAAGCAAAACAGGTTTCTTTTATTTTTTTCCTTGTCAAATCATATGCATAATACGGGTCTGGAAGATGACTTCAACTTTACTTGGAATCCTCAGAATTCTCCACCAGAATGTGGTGGTGTGAGGTGAGGCACCTTTCATTCCCTGGCCCTTAACTGGGACCACTTCCCTTCCTACTCGGATGCCATCTCTGACTGTGAGGGAGCTCTGTATGCAAACACGAGTCCTTCTCATCTGCCCATCCCAACAACCTTCTGCAAGCACTCACCTCTTGGTCATCCTTTGAACCTATGGATTTGTGCATTAGTGCTGTGGTCCACCTGTAGCAAAGAAAATCAGGAAAGATGTCCAAGCCTTAGAAATAGGCTTGGGCTCTTCAGGCAGGACATTCCTAGATATCTGGAATATGAATCTGAGAAGATGGGGCTCTTTTTCTTTAGCTGGTTGATCTCTTTGTTCCCCTTCCCTTTCCCCCCCCACCCCTTCCTATTTTGCCTCCTCCTCTTCTTTCTTCTTTTCCTTCTCCTCCTTCTTTTTGCGCTGGTACTTGGTTTGGTCTTGGGGCCTGAGTGTTGTTATTCAAGCACTCAAGCCTTAACACTTCTGGCTTTTGGGTGATTAGTTAGAAATAAGAATCTCGTGGATTTTTCTTCTCAGGTTGACTTCAAACCTCGATCCTCATACCTCAGCTTCCTAAGTGGCTAGAATTATAGACATGAGCCCAGCCCTTTGTTTCTTTTCCTCTCCCCTCCCCTTTCTGCCTTCCTTCCCTTCATTTTTTTTTTTTTCAGACAAAGTCTCACTATATAGCCCTGGCTAGCCTGGAATTCACTGTGTAGCCCAGGCTGGGTTCTGACTCTTGATTGTTTTGCTTCTGCCTCCCAAATGCTGGGATTACAGGTATATACTACCATGCCCTTCACTGTTCACTTTCTTCTACAACTTTGTGTGTGTGTGTGTGTGTGTGTGTGTGTGTGTGTATCTATGTCTGTGTGTGTGTGTGGGGGGTATCCTGGGGCTCGAACGCTGAACCTGGGTGCTGTCTCTTAGCTTTTTTTTGCTCTACTATTTGAGTTACAGTTCCACTTCTTGCTTTATTTTCTTTTTTGGTGGTTAATTGGAGATAAGAGTGTCAAGGACTTTCCTGTCCAGGCTGGCTTTGAACTGTAATCCTCAGATCTTGGTCTCTTGAGAAGCTAGGATTACAGGTGAGAGCCACTTTCATCTGGCCCCTTTTGTTCTAGGATCTTGCTCTTACCTACCTCTCTAGCTGTCTTTCATTCTCTTCTTGGTCTTCATTCTCTTCTTAGTTCCCCATGACCCTCTTCTCATCATGTCTGTGACATCTTTCTGTTCCCTTTAACCTATAGCTCCATAGAGAACATGATTTTTTTTTGGTCCGGTCGTGGGGCCTGAACTCTGGGCCTGGGCCCTGTCCCTCAGCTCTTCAGCTCAAGGCTAGCGCTCTACCACTTGGGTCACAGCACCACTTCCGGCTTTTTTCTTTTTGCTTATGTGGTGCTGAGGAATTGAACCCAGGGCCTCAGGCATGCAAGGCAAGCGCTCTACCACTGAGCCACCTTCCCAGCCCAGAACATGATATGTTCTGTCTCTTGTGCCAAGGTAACACCTACAGCTTCCTTAGCTAGTCTCTTTGTCTGACTTCTTCTTTTAAAACCATCATTCCTGGAATTCACTTTGGCTTCATCTTTTCATCTCTACTTCCTTGTCTCCATATGTCTCAGTCTCTTTATTTCTCTTCCTTTAGTATTGCTGGGATGAGCTCTGCTTCTTGGATCCCCACTGCCTGCTTATAGCTTCTCCTCAGGGGGTCCTGGGTCCTCTCCTCAGGCCCGAGCCCAGTCTTTACTGTCCTGATGCCTTTCCCTGGCTTCCTGTGCCTGGTCTCACCTGGAGTGAGAGGCTCAATTGGCCTGAGCTTGTTTAGTCTGACTCTCTGAGTCCCTTAACGGCTTAGTCCTCCCACCTGGGCTTTGAGCCCGCCAGTAAACAAGAGGATCAAGGCAGGCCTGACAGCTGCCCACTGGGGGCAAGTGTCTGGCCAGGCTATGGCCTGAGAAAGGGGATGCTCTCAACATTTTCTATTTCTTGCGTCTTCAGGGAAATTCTAGCTGTTTGGGTGCCCATTTTTGAGCTGTCTTGCATATGCATGGGTGTGGGGTTCCCTGATCCCATGATCTGAATTCCCATTTTGTGGCTGGTTCCTAGGCTTTGAGCCTTTTTTTTTTTTCCTGAGAAAACAACACTGATTCCTTCCTTCATCTTCTTTCCCTCCTCCACTCCTTTCCTACCCTTCCATGCTCCCTTTCTTTCCTGACCCTCTTCCCCTCTTTTCCTTACCCTCCTCCCCTCTTCTTCCTCCTTCTTAATTCCTCTTCCTCTTTTTCTTCTTCTCCTTCTCCTCCATTCCTCCTCCTCTCTTCTTCCCCTCTTCCCCTTTTCTCTTTCTTCTTCCCTCCTCCTCCCTCCCTTCTCTTTTCTCCAATCTTCCATCTCCTTTTCCTTCTGTTGAAGTTCTAGAGATTGCACCCAGGGTCTAACAATGCTAGGCAATCTCTCTACCACTTGAGTCATACTCCCCACCCTTTTGTTGTGTGTGTGTGTGTGTGTATACACACATATATTACATTATATATACACATACATACATATATTATTTTTTTGAGATAGTGAGCCAGTAACTTTGCCCTGAATGACCTCCAAATTGTAATTCTCCTACCTCTGCCTTCTGAATAGCTGGAATTAGAGGCATGAGCCACTAGGCCTGGCTTAATAGAAGCCTTTCTATTTAAATGATGACCATGGACTCTGATTCACAAAATGGAGACCCAGGCATGGGAAGAAAGTGATGTCATCTGATCCAGGTCTTCTAATATGTGTGGAGAAAGGATGTCTCATAGTTTGGATGTTAAATGTCCCCCAGATGACTATGTGTTAAAGTTTTACCCCTCAGCTTGATACGCTTGAGAGGCAGTGGAAACTCTTAAGAGTTGGAGCTCAGTGAGAGGTCTTCTGATCATTGGGGGTGAGCTCTTGAAGGGGATGTGAAGTCCTCCTACTATTGTTCCCCCACAAAGTGAATAGCTTTACTCCATCAAATGCTCCTGCCGCACCACAAGCCCAAAAGGTATGGGGCCAAACAATCATGGACAGGAGCCTATTTTGCAAGTCAAAATGAACTCTTTATAAGTTGCTTATTTCTCTTTTCTTCTCTCTCTCTTTTTTTGTGCTAGTACTGGGGCTTGAACTCAGGGCCTTGTAGTCTCATTTGGTCTTTTCACTTAAGGCTGGTACTCTATCACTTAAGCCACAGCTCTACCTTTGGCTTTTTGCTGCTTAATTGGAGATAAGAGCCTCATGGACTTTTTGACCTGGACTGGCTTCAAACCATGATCCTCAGCCCTCAGCTTCCTGAGTAGGTAAGATAACATGAGTGAGCCCCTGGCGCCTGACAAGGTTTTTTGATATAAGTAATTGTGTTTGTCTTTACCATTGTGACAAAAATACCAGAGAAGAGTATTACCTTCTCTCAGTATCAACAAAGGAGAACAGTTTTTTTCCCCCCTCACACTTGCAGTGGTTTTAGTCCTTGGCCTGGAGACAAGGCCAAATATCAGGGCAGAGTAAATGGTGGCACAAAACTGTTCACTTTTATGATGGCTAGAAAGCAGAGGGAAAAAAGCAAGGGCTGGGGACAAGATATATCCCCAAAGGTATACTTTAGTAACTTATTTCCACAAATGAGGTCCTACTTTCTAATAGTTCACTTGGTATAAATACATCAATTGATTCTCTTACTGGAGGTTAGCACTTTCACAATCCAGTTACCTCTCAATTGTGCTACCAGCTGGGAACCAAGCCTTTAACATCTAAGCCTTTGGAATGCACTCTATATCAAAATCATAATAGTAATGAAAGGCCAACTGACAATGCCAGACACCCATAGCTCATGTCTATAATCCTAGCTACTCAAGAGGCTGAGATCTGAGGATCACAGTTCAAAGCCAGCCTAGCCAGGAAAAGTCCTTGAGATTCTTCTCTCCAATTAACCACCAGAAAACCATAAGTGGAGCTGTGGCTCAAAGTGGTAGAGTGCTAGTCTTGAGCACAAAAGCTCAGTGCCTAGGCCCTGAGTTTAAACCCTACAACTGAAAAAAAAAAGCTGACTAACCACATGCATGTGTGTACGTATATACACATTCACGTACACACCAAAGGAAGCTGGGCTGAATGTAGTCACCTGTTGACAAATGTCTCTCAAACTGTGTCAGAATTGCCAGGAGGAGTTGTTAAAGTATAGCCCTTCTATGAGGTCCTATCCCTAGAGTTTCTGATTCACTAATTTTGAGATGAGTTTAGAGAATTTTTTTATGTCTTTTATGTCTCTCTGAGAAAGGCTGAAGTTACTGATCTGGGGAATCATACTTGGAAAACTATCGTCTTAAATAATTTGCATCGACTAGCTCTTCCCTAATGCGCAAGGCTGGATCAAGCTAATTTTTGTAACTGAAGATCCTTAGGGTGGACAGAAATCCTGGTCTCTCTGTGAGTTGGGAAAGAAGACCCATTAACTCAGTGGGAGTGTCCAGGTGGCCTCAGAAAATAGGGAATAGCCTTTAACTTCTGAGTTCTATTCTTGTACAGACCCTAAACAGCTTCAGACAGGTTTAAATATCTCCTTAGCTAATTCCTAGTATCTCTGTTCGCACTCCTACTGGAGGATGATAGCTCTAAGAGGTGTTAGGAGATTAGGCTGAAAATGTAGGTCACTCCTCTTCTCCCCCCAGCCATCTGGGAACCATAATATATGAGAGAGGAGAGAAGACAGGGACACACATGGGGAAAAGGTGAGGAGAAGCAAGTCTTGTGAGGGCAGTTATGAAAGTTAGCCATTAGAATAGTGGTATTTAGATTTCTATATCTTTTGGCAGCTCAGAAGGAGCTTGAGTTCCCTCACTCTCTCTTTTCCTATTTGGGGCTGGGTTATTTAAGAGTGGAAAGTTCTCCACGGGAAAAGTTTCTCATCTCTATGCTAACATAATCTGGGGGGGGGGTGGTGGAGGGACAGCAGTGGCATAAGCCAGCCAAAGTGGAGGTTGGGAAGGAGCAGAAATATAAGGATACTTGAGAAGAGGAAACAGACCTATCAGGACAGGAAAGAGTAGGTATAAGAGAATGTAAAGAACACTTAAAGAGGTGCACAGAGTCCTGGAAGGTGGGAGTTTGCTTGGAGTTTGTCTAGCCCTTGGAGTTTGTCTAGTCCCAAGCTTTGGATGGTGGAGGGTTGAGGTTGTGTTCACATAGAGGGAGAGTGGTTGGGGTCATTGTAGCTCTCTGTATTAGAAAACTAAGTACATATGAGTCAAACCATGAGTAAATGTACTTGGAAAGATATCCGCTTCCCTTCACTGAAAACAGTCATACTTGTCTACTCTTCTCCCTTTCTTCTAACCCTTCAGGTCAATGCGATATGCAAATGATCCCTCTACCTCATTGGCTGAGGCCTGAGCATCACGGATGATCTCAAGGAGCTAGCCCTTTAAGAGGGCCTATTAGGCTCTGTGCCCACAGCCCCCCCTAGTTCTAAGCACAGGGGTCCCAGGCATTGCTCCATGGCTCCTTCAGTTTTGGAGGAAGCTGTGCTCATCTGGCTCTGACCACATCATCTCTGCCATCTTTAAAGTGAGTATGTCTGGAACCCACCTGACTGTTAGGTGTCTCGTGTACAATCCCCTCCCCTGCTACCTGCTATATGCTCTCTGTTGCTTGCTTTCTAGCAGCTTCACATTTCTGTATCCTGCTTCACTCACACCCTGGCTACTATCATATCAGAAAGGTAAGCAACCTTCCCTACTTATTTCATCTCTGTGTGCTCAGGTCTTTTTGCACACCTCTCTCAATGTCTCACCATCTCCCTCCTGCTAGGACCAATTCCTTTAATTGAAAGCAGCAACTCTTCCCTGGGGCAGTTTTCCTTCTATCACTCTGGTTAGACCTTGGGGGACTGAGATGTGGCTGAAAAGAGGTCTACCTAGACTTGAAACATTGAGAGGGAGCCAGAGTCTAAGCCTTGGGGATAAGCGCTCTCTGTCCTGCCCCTTTTAGGAATGAGGAATGGGTTGTTGTAATTGAGAGTTAGGCTACCGCTGCAACTTGCAGGCTGGAAAGGATTTCTAAAGTTCTCTAGATAGAGATTACCCAGGTTGACATGTATTCTACAGTTGGTAACAGAGGTGGGGGGCACGGGAAATGACACACAGAGAGATCCTTGGTGCCATCTTTGGGACAGTCTATTGAAGTTAAACAGATGGTTTGCTGAGTGACTTCTCAGGTGAATGTGTGTTGTACTTTGTGAATCTGCCAGAGGGAGGCTAGGAAGAAGTCTTGTCTAAAATTGTATGAGCATAGACCTTTTTATTGGTACTGCTCAGAATTAGTGTCCTGTAGAACACTCTCTGGGATTTTACAAAGTCTAAGTGCCCTCACTGAACAGAAGGAGAAGCAAGTCAGGAAGGCAAACTTGAGCCAGGAGCCGGTGGCTCATGCCTATAATCCTAGATACTCAGGAAGTTGAGATCTGAGGATTGTGGTTCAAAGCCAGCCTGGGCAGGAAAGTCCGTGAGACTCTGATCTTCAATAAACCACTCAGAAAACTGGAAGTGGCACTGTGGCTCAAGAGGTAGAGCGCTAGCCTTGAGCTAAAGAGCTGAGGGACAGGGCCCAGGCCCAGAGTTCAAGCCCCATGACCACACACACAAAAAAAAGGCAAACTTTGTCTGCACTATGTTGTATGAACATAGCAGGGTCTGAATGGAAGGAGGCTGATCAGTCATGGTGGGCTCCTGTTGGAGAGATTGGCCTTGAGATGAAATAGGGGCCATTCTATCCTGATCTTTTCAGAATTGGTTCTAGGAACTTTTCTTTTTCCCTTAGAAAGTCTCAAGCTCCTGTAAAAGAAATTCATTGATTGATTAATCCATAGAACAAATGTGCACTAAAGTCTTGTACATTTAAGACACTGTCCTAAGGGTTTTGAAAGATACAATTGTAATAGTATAGTATCCTTTACCCTAGAATTCATAGCATACATGCCTTCCCACTGTCTTAAAACACCACACACACTTACACACACACGCACATGCACACACACACGCGCACACACAGTTAATTAAGCACATTTTTAATTGCTACTTGTTAATGGACTAGTGCCTCTGGAGATGACAGAATCTCTTAGCATGTCTAGTATTGAGAGGATTGAAATCACTGTCATACCACTTTTGTTTTTCAAAAATCATGGTGGTACCAGTGGAGTGAGAGGCTGTGTTGTCTTTTCCCTCCTGCAGACCTTCAGCTGTCTGTGATCTGTCATGAGTCCCTTGCTACCTGAAGAGTGGCCCTCAGTCTAGTGGTGGCTGGAGGGAACAGGGTTATATCTTTATTCTGGCTTTCCAGAACTCTGGCTCTGGAGAAAGAGGGGTTTGGTAAAAGGGGGTGGATGACAGGCAGCCCATATTTCCTATTTCTTGCAGGCTCAAGTCCCCCAGCCCAGTCCCAGAATGGCATTGCCCCCCAGCCCCCTGGCCATGGAATATGTCAATGACTTTGACTTGATGAAGTTTGAGGTAAAACGGGAGCCCTCGGAGGGGAGATCTGGACTCCCTACACCCTCACTGGGCTCTACACCCTACAGCTCTGAACCACCTTCACCCACTTTCAGTGAGCCAGGCATGGTGGGGGCCACGGAGGGCCCTCGGCCAGGCCTGGAGGAGCTGTATTGGTTGGCTACACTACAGCAGCAACTGGGAGCTGGGGAAGCGCTGGGGCTTAGTCCTGATGAGGCTGTGGAGCTGCTGCAGGGTCAGGGCCCAGTCCCTGTTGAGGGTCCCCATGGCTACTACCCAGGGAGCCTGGAGCAAACAGGAGTCCAGCATCCTCAGGTGAGTAATTAGCAAGCTGATCTCTGGTATAGGGAGGCCAGCCGAGGGAAGATGCTCGCCAGGACAGGAGGGTTTCTGGAGTGGGTTGTGGACTGAAAAGGGCAGGAAAAGGGAAGAAAGCCCCTTGGAAGAGATAAGATAGAAAAAAACAAAAGCTATGTGGCTTTATTTTCCAAAAATGCAGAGAAATGAGTAGGTTCAATCATGAGGAACTGGGAGAAGATTAGAAGGGGATCAAAAGGGGAAGGGCTGTAAATTAAAGAGCGAGGAGGGGGGAGTATGACAAGTAAACAAAGGTGGGGTGTGGAAGGGAGCCCAGTTAAGGCCGCAGTTAACGTTGGCCTTGTCAGGGATTCGTACTTCGCCTGAGTCCAACCTTCTCAGGAAGGATTGGGACTCATCCTATTAATTATAGACACAGATGGGGGGTGTTGAGCACAGGCATTAAAGCATAATCTAAATCCTTTGAGGGTCACAGGGTTGTGGCCTTCCAGACAGAGAAAAGGGGCATACTGGAAAGACCAGTCCTGTCTGGGTGCGGGTTCGAGTCCACGTGGAGCCAAGAGGAGGGGGGGGGGCTGTGGCCAGCCAAGAGGAGTGGGGGGGCGGATACTAAGCGTTACGGCGCACGATTGGCTAGCTTGTCCGCAGGAGGCGGGGCCTGCATATGGGGCGGGGGCTAGCCGGGCCCCCGGAGATCTGTCGCGGACCTGGGGTAGGGTCTAGCTTGGGACAGATTCTGTAAAAGAGAAAGGATTCAGGTAAAGATGCGAGCCTGGGGAGGAGTCTTCCCAGGGCTTGGGCCAGCCTGGGGTGGGGAAACCAAGTCCCTGCACTGTTGTTCCTCCGCAGCTGGCTGAGAGGTTTTCGGATGCGGCTCTGGTATCCATGTCGGTGCGGGAGCTAAACCGGCAGCTGCGGGGCTGCGGGCGCGACGAGGCGCTGCGGCTGAAGCAGAGGCGCCGCACGCTGAAGAACCGCGGATACGCGCAGGCCTGTCGCTCCAAGCGGCTGCAGCAGCGGCGCGGGCTGGAGGCCGAGCGCGCCCGTCTGGCCGCGCAGCTGGACGCCCTGAGGGCCGAGGTGGCCCGCCTGGCTCGGGAGCGGGACCTCTACAAGGCCCGCTGTGATCGGCTGACCTCGAGCGGCGCGGGGTCCGGGGACCACACCCACTTCTTTCTCTGAGCCCCTGGGAGAGGGGGTGTGGGGTACGGTAGTGGCTGCACCCACGTGGGTGGCACCATGTGGGAGGGGGGGACACGGTACCCATCACTCCCGGGAAACCTTTAGATCTCGTTTCATTCCCTGTAAGACTACGTAAATATTCCTAAACTTCTGGACCCTCGTGGCAAGCCCAGGTTAGATGCTGGTCATTGTTCTGGGAGCTGAGTCCCCACCCCTTGCAGGTTGTGAACGCACCGGGCTCTGCAGAGGACGGAGTCAGACCTGAGAGGGGAGAGAATGTAGGACAGGAGGAAAGGAGTGGGGCCTGGCCCCCACCTCGTTTGGTTATTATTATATTTTTATTTTTGCCGAGCCTGGAGCTTGAACTCTGGACTTGGGTGCTATCCCAGAGCTCCTTTTTGCCCAAGGCTAGCACTCTACTACTTGAGCCACAGCACCATTTCTGGCTCTTTCTTTGATTAATTGGAGACAATAGTCTCAGGAACCTCCCCTCCCCCCTTTCAAACAGCCATCCTCAGATCTCACCTTCTGAGTAACTAGGATTACAGGCCGTAATTCAAGGTTTTCGACCTGTAGTGCATTAAGGCTGTAATGAGGCTGCATTTTCACTGAAAGTTTTATAACTTTCCCATTTTAAAATGACTGCGTTTTCGAGATTTTAATTCCCAATAACAATCAGACTAGAAACTCTGCCTAAAATGTTTTTCTCTGTCAAACCTAGGGGCCTTCAGGGCCCAGAACAGCTCAGGGCAGAGGAATGAGCTCCAGGGTGGCAGTTAGTATTTGTTGGGAGAGAGCCCTAGGCAGGAGCCTGGAGACCTGGGCACTAGTCCCAGCTCTGTCACAGGATCCCTCTGTCACCTTGAGCAAATCAATTGCTCCCCTGGGCCTCAGTTACTTTATCTAATCCCCATTCGGATTGGATGACTTCTGACACCTTTTCAATTCTGGCATCCTCCCTCCCGCCTCTCCCTCCAGTGAGCAAGTCCCAATGGTCTCCCCAAGAGGACCCAAGATGACCTCACTAAAGGGACAACCTGTCCTCCAGCTTCCTGGCCAGAATCTAAGCAGTGGAAAGAGCCTCCCAGTTGGGGAAGGAAGCATGGTTTCTCTGGAAACTCTCACTCAGACTTGTCCGCTGCTTGCTCCTTTCAGTCTGCCTAGGCCTTCAAATCTGCAGAGAGGCTTCTTGCTACCTCTTGCTTCTCAGGGCAGAGATGAGACTTCTCCAGATGAGGAGCTGAGTGGAGCTTTTGTGAATTAAACTTGAAGTCTAGACAGAACTCTAATACTATTGGCTAAATGTTCTTGTAATTTAAGAAGTGTTCATTTTCTAGCACAGCTTCAGACTACTGTTTGTGTGTGTGTGTGTGTGTGTGTGTGTGTGTGTGTGTGTATGTGTGTATGTGTGTGTGAGTTGTGGGAGAAGGAGAGAGAGAGAGAGAGAGTGTGTGTCTCTATGTGAAGCTGAGCATTTCTGGAGAGCCAATAAAAATGGGATGGAGGTGGGATTGGTCCAGATGGAGTCTCTTTCTCCTCCTCCCACCACCACAAAAGCCCAGGAACAGCAGTGGCCTGACTAGGCCGATCTGTGGCTATCCTGGAGGTCTCACTGTTGCTATGGCAACTCAATCTTCCAGTTCAGCAACATAAGGGACGGGCCAATGGGGCCTCTGGGTAGAGTAGAGGTGTTGAGCTGGGAGAGAAAAACCTCATCAGCTACTATGCCTGTCCTCTTAGGGACATAATAAATGGGAGAAGCAGTTGGGTGTGGGGGAAGTGCTTCCATATGTCTCTCTTCCTTTCTGCCCTCTCTATCCGCCCCCCTGTCCAGCTGTCTCTTCTTTTCCCATCACAATTCTTGTTCCCTCCTCCCCCTTCTCTAGCTCAGCTTATGCTTCCTCCACTCAGAGTCCTCTTTATCCCCCTCAGACTTTCTCTCATTTCTTCATTTCCCACCTTCAGCCAATGGCCACACACACACACACACACACACACACACACACACACACACACACACACCACACATGCCAGGGGCTTGTGCTCTTGACTTTTTCATTCAAGGCTGGCACTCTACTAATTGAATCACAGTTCCACCTCTGTTTTTTTTTTTCTGGTTAAATGGAAATAAGGGTCTCACAGATTTTTCTGCCCAGGTTGGCTTCAAACCATAATCCTCAGATCTCAGCTTCCCAAGTTGCTAGAATTATGAATGGTGGGACTGGGGCAGAGAGGATATCTCCAAGAATTCAGCCCATCTTTCCTTACTCAGTGGGCTATTTTATTTTTATTTATTGCTACGTAGCCCAGGCTGCCCTTGAACTCAAGATCTTCCTGCCTACACATTCTAAGTGCTAGGACCACAGGTGTGCACACCACATCCTTCCCTTACTCTGAATTTCACCTGTGTCCTCACTTGCTCTATGGATCTGCAATCTAGATTCATCACCTCTTTTACACTTGTTTTTTACATTTTCTTTTCTTGGGCAGGGGGCAGGAGCAGTATTGAGATTTGAACTCAGGCCTCATGCTGCCATCTAGGCATTCTAACTGCAGAGCCATTCATCCAGCCTTCACACTCACATTTCTTACATGCATAGCACACAAGGGCAAAGGTGCCAATTCACCTATGCCTGTGGACACAAGTAGGCCATATATCTATATATATCTTTAGATTTGAGTCTCAAGATGATACCTAAGGGGTATCACAGCTTGCCCTCAAACAAAAGTTGCCCACTATAGTGATGAAGAATGTGAGCTCTTTAGCCACACTCTCTGAGCTTGGGTTCAACTTCTCATTCAACTAGCTCTTTATTGACTATGGGTGCTTTAAAAATCAAGCCTTATTGCTTTGTCAGAAAAATGGAAAGAATATGAAAGTGGAGGTATGGTTCAAGTGGTAAAATGCCAGAGGTGAGTAAGAAAAATGGTGCTCCCATTTACTATTATAATGTATGCACCTAAAGAAATACAGGTGGATAGTAAAGAATCATTTTGCTGGAGTTTTTGAAACACTGAAACCATGCTCATGAAGAACTAAGGGTGTGTGGCACACTAATATCAGGAATGTCAGGCCTTTTATCCTTAAGTGCCCCCTCTGGAATTGGATGCCAGGGGCTCACACCTGTAATCTTGCTACTTGGAGGCTAAGATTTGAGAATCACAGTTCGTAGCCAGCTCAGACAGGAAGGTCTCTGAGACTCTTATGTCCAATTAGCCAGCAGAAAGCAGGAAGTGGAGCTATACCTCAAGTGGTAGAGTGTTAGCCTTGAGTAAAAAAAAAAACTAAGAGATCCAGGACCCCAAGACCAGCATTAAAAGGAAAAAATAAATGCCTCTTTTATGCTTGTAACCCATTAGAAGACCTGCTTCCTACTTTCAGTTCTCCCCCAGTGTCTTAGTCCGCCCCACAGCTGCGTGGGGGTTGGGGTTCAGCCCCTTGGAGACTCAGCAGGGCCTCTTTGGAGATAGTTATAATATAGTATCAGACTGCCCTCTTGACAGCCCCTTATTACCTTCCCCAATCTCCTCTGCAATTAACCCCCATGTTGTCTAGACCCCCTGGGCTTGGGAGGTGAGGGTGGGGGCCCTTTACAGCCTACTGGCACATATTGGGGTAGGACTATAGAGACAGTGGCCTTTTCCTGCCGTGTATGTGAGAGCTATATGGGCTGTCCAATGAGCACCTGAGGAATGAATAGAGGCTCAAGGGCTAGGTTGGTTTCCTTTATTAAAGGCCAGAAAGTCGAGGTTACTGAAGGAAGTCACTGAAGGGGCCACAAAGTCTAGGGCTTAGAGAGCTAGGGGCAGGGCCCACCACTCATTTCCGGGACCCAGGGGACACAGCTGATCCAAGAGGCAGAGGCACTGGACACTCAAGTCACAAGGGTCAGGACAGGCACCTGGGAGGGGGTGGGATAGTTAGAAGCATCCTCTCCACTACACCCCACCAAGATGGGCTCCTTGAAAGTTTTACTTTGTACCCCATTTTTGTGCCCATCCTTTTGAGTCCCCCAAGACTTACTGAGAGGCTGAGGGAGTGTCGTTTGGTGAGAGGAAGTCAGGGGCTAGGGCTGGGGGTTGTAGTGGGTGTGCAGGGTCTCGGAGCCCCGGGGCTGATGCCCTGGCTGGCGTAGTATTCCACCACCTGCCGGGGCACCTCAGCCAGGACACACTTAGCCAGCGCAGACGGCGCTGCCTGGGGAAAGGGAGGAGACATGCGGTTAGGGGAGGGGAAGGGGCTGGGTTTTGGGGGTGGTCCGCATTTTTCCCCAGGTGAAAGATAACGGTTCTGAATCCGAGGCTGGAGGAGCTGGGAAGTCCTTTGGCCAGGAGAGGGCACCAAGTACTCACATCCTTGAAATCTCGGAAGGGCACGAACTGGACGATATCGCGGGCTGCGGGCACCCCTCGGGGGCAACGCAGGGGACCATCGTCGCCATCCAGTAGCCGCATGTCGGAGAAGTCGGCATTGCCCACACCAACGATAATGATGGACATGGGCAGGCGGGAGGCGCGCACGATGGCGGTGCGCGTCTCAGCCATGTCGCTCACCACTCCATCCGTGAGCACGAGCAGCACAGAATACTTCTGAGATGGGGGCAGAGAGAAGGGTCGTCTCCGTGTGTATAGGGCAAGCCCAGGCCCTCACCCTGGAACCACCCTAGGACACAGGCAGCTCCTGCCTGTTGGTTTTGCCTTCTCACCGTGGCTTGGCCGGTGCTCTGCTCCCGCTGGGCGGGCTCTGCCACACGGTTGATGATGGGAGCCACATTGGTGGGGCCATAGAGCTGGATCTGGGGTAAGCAACGTCGATAGGAGGCGATGACCCCGGCGATCTCTGTAGGAAGGCAGAGAGAAGAGGTGAAGCTGGCCGGGTTGAGGAAGGAGCCATTCCGGATACTCCCTTAAGACAGGGTGGGGCGTCTGGCTTAGAACTGTCAGCCTCTTCAGTTGGGTGGTCATTCAGGCAAAGGCTGGAAGTTTTACCAACCTCCTGATCAATGAAGACAGGGTGTGGATGGGTGGTACAGACAGGGAGCTGGGATCACAGGAATGAGCCCATGCCAAAGATGTGTGCAGCAAGCTGTGTGGCATGGGGAAGCCAGGCTGGTGGAACTCTCCCAGCTTACCTTCACATTCAGGATTTTCAGGGTCAAAGTTGATAGCAAAGTCGTGGGACACCTGTGAGGGTAACGGGAAGGCAATGAGAGGATGACTGTCCTTCCTGTTGGATCCTCATCATCTTCTCCCTTCCTTTGCACCCAGCCTACCTCAAAGTTGGGAGGGATTCGAGCGCCAAAGCCAAAAGCCGGGAACCGCTTATCACTGCAGAGAAGAAAAGGCGGTGGGACTCATTGGGCAAGCCTCCCTCTCTGACCCTCCTCTGCCTCCCACTGACCTGTCATAATCCTGGCAGATGCCTCCCACAGTGCGTAGGGCCTGCAGGTAGTGGTTGGGCTGGCGGGGACTGAGACAATGTAGGGACTGGCTGCTCCTTGGGTCCCCATTGGAGGCAGTGAAATCAATGGCCACCTGTAGGGGTGAGGATGGGGAAAGGATCATGTGGTAGCAATGAATGCCAACAACAGAGAGCCTAGGTTAGGGTCTGAAGGGAGGACTGAGGTGAATCTGGGTGAGCCCATAAGCAGTCTCATTAGGGGCAAGGTATACATTACATGATGATAGTGCTAAGGTTCATGCAAAGCCCAGATCAGGCAAATAAGATTTTGAGTTCCTTCAGTTTGCCACAGACTTAGCCTGTCTCTCGATATGTCCCCATATTCTGAGTCTTTACCGTGAAGCTGATCTGGCAACCACCCATGATGTAGTCCAAGAAGGTGTGCACTTTCTCCACCTAGTGTGAAAGTGGGAGATGAGATGGTGCTATCAGGAGGGAGCTTGGGAAGCACTTCTTTGGGGAAGGGGAGGTGTCCGAGTTCTTGAAATTGTGGTTTGAGATGGGATAGAGAAAAAAGTTCCCAGTTCCTGGGAGTAGAGAAAGGAACTGATCTTGAAGCAAGGGAAGGCTGGGATCTGAGATTGTGGTAGGGAAAAGAGCAGATGCAGGGGAAGGGTGGAGCGGAGACAAGAACTTGGATTTACCGTGCATTGGGCCAGCACCACTGTCCCTGAGCTCTTGTAATTCTTCTTTTTGTCTCGATACTTGGGGTTGATACAATCCCACTGCATCTAGACACCACCCACCCCACAAATGCAGAGTCACAAGTCGGTTGGTTAGGTGACCTCTTCCCCCTTCCAGCAAAACCTCCCAGGATAAGATTCATGACCCCATCCATCCTTCAGCCAAGCCTGGGAATTGGCACCTCCCCAGCTCCTGTCACCTACAGTGATCTCTCCAGCAGCACCTTCAGGATTTCCCCAGGGTTATGGGTAGGATTCTAGGGGTAGAGTGGGGTCTCTGTGGCACCTCCTGTCCAGGGTTTGCTGTCCCTTCTTGCATCTCCTGGAAAGTGCTGGTGAACTCGCCGATGAAGTCATGTTTCCCGCTGGAGTCATAGTCATATACCAGGAACTGGGGAAGGAGGGGAGGGGTGGTACAAGTTGAGGATGCTCTGCAGTGGATGGTGACTTAAGAGGGGAGGGCCATGAAGTTTCTAGGCCCAGACAGAGCTCCTTAATGTGCCTTGGAAGGCCACCTGCTGAGCTCAGCTGGCAGGGATGTTGGTCTCTGCTAAAAGGCACACGTGTGGGAAGCTTAACACTTAGCTGTGAACTGTTATTTATCCCACAGGGAGAAGTGCTTATTACAGGGGGTGAGGGAGGAGGCACGCCACACTGTGCACACCCAGCAGGAAGGGGACTGGTTCTGCTGCCGTTACCTTGAGGGGCCGGTGGACATCACAGCTGCACAGCGAGTGCAGAGACAGGCGGAATGGCTCCCAGATGGGGTTCAGGTTGTTTTTCACCACCTTGGAGAGGGACCAGGAAATTGGTCACCTTGTGTTTAAGTTTCCCTACTCTGTTCTTCCTACTTCTATCCTCTTGCCCCAGGTACTGACCTCAGTCCTCCAGACCAGCTGGTCACTCTGGTCTCCATTGGTCTTATAGATCTCCATGAAAGGGTCTGACTTGCTGAACAGATCCTGGCAAGGCAGAGAAAGGGCCCATGAGTCCGGTGTCGTCTCTAAGGGAGAAGGGGGCTAATATTGAGAAAGAGCAGGTCTGGACCTCTGGGATCTGTCTCCAATTGGAGGCCTATGGCTCTCTATCAAGGGGCATGAAGGCCTGGATTCAGGGGTTCCAACCTTGTTGTCCAGTTTGTGGGCTCTGAAGGTAAGTTGAACATAGTCATTGGTACCAGATACCTCCTCAGCTACGATCTGCAAAGGGAACATAAGTGGTACTACTTTCCCTCTCCCCACCACAAGGGGCACCCTATGCTATTCAAATAGGTGGAAGGGTCCTAGGCAAGAGATCCCCTACATGGATTCCAATGTAGGGGTACTGAATGCCTGGCCCAAAGGTGAGCCCAGATGACCTTTCCTACCGTGATAGTAGACTTGCCCGCAGTCTTCCCATTCTTCAGTAGCAATGGCTTAGTAACCTTGGTTTGTGATACAATCTGGGGACAGAGATAGAGGGAGACCCAGCTGTAATGCTTCCACCTGGCTTGGCAAGGTTCAAGAAGAATAAATACTGAGTGTACATAGCATTGGCCCAGGCTAGGATTACACTCAATTCCCTCCTTCCTTCCTTCCTTCCTTCCTTCCTTCCTTCCTTCTCCTTCCTTCCTTCCCTTCCTTCCTTCCTTTCTTTCTTTCCTTCCTTCCTTTCTTCCTTCCTTTCTTTGTTTCTTTCTTTCTTTGTTTCTTTCTTCTTTCATTTTTGGCTGACCATGGGTCTTTGACTCAGGGCCTAGGTACTTTCCCTGAGCTTTTTTACTCAAGGCTAGCACTCTACCACTTGAACCCATAGTGCCACTTCTGGTTTTCTGGTGGTTAATTGGAGATAAGAGTCTCATGGACTTTGCTGCCTGGGCTGGCTTCAAATTGTGATCCTCAGATTTCAGCTTCCTGAGTAGCTAAGATTACAAGTGTGAGCCACTGGCGCCTGGCTACACTCAATTTCTATAGCAGCTTTAAGAAAGAAGTACAGATTGGGAGTAGAGGTATAGTTCAGGAGGTGTAGAGTGGTTGTTTAGCAGAACCAGGCACATTGCCTCCACTGTATTTTAGATGGAAAAACTAAGTGTCAAAGAAATTAAGTATTGTACTCAAGGCTGCCTAGACTGTGCATAGTTAAAATAGGACCTGGGCTCAGAATGATCTAGTTTTAGGGTTGTGCTCTCTCTTATTTTGGCTTCCATAGGCAGAAGCTAATGAGGATGGGGTAGGATGGAGGGAGGGGAATGCAGACCTGGCCCAAGGTGCACTCTACAGAACCGAGGAAGGTGTCATTGCTGGGGCTTGTGGCTCCATCCTCAGCATCAAACACGTGGAATTGCAGGGGTTGTTTTTCTTCAAAAAAGTACTCAAGGGCCAGTACCCGGGAGAAGACGGGGTTAGAACAAGAGCGAAGCACCTCCGTGCGCTCTACCTGCAACAGGCAGGGGTGGTGGGGGACGGGGAAAGAGCCTTTTGGAAACGGATTCTATTTTCCCCAGCCCTGCCCTCTGCTACCCAATTCCAATTCATGCCAGCTCTCTTAGCCCCCCCACCCCCACCCTCTATAACCACCTCTTTTAAATCTCATCCTGAACTCAGGGTAGTATGGTCCACTGGGCCCTCAAACCTCTAGAGCTTTTGTCGGGGATTTGGGAGCTATGCTATTGCCTCTGGGGCAGGACCCTTTGAGACTCTGAGCTTTCAACTATAAAATGGTTTAGGTTTGGAATGACGATATGCTTGTTTCCAAGGTTACCCACATGGCCTAGAAAAGGTACCCTGGAATTCTCACATTCCCTTGTGAGGCTCTCATTGCCCCCGCCGCATCCTCCTGCCTTTCCAGGTTTAAGCCAGGTTAGTGAAGGCCCCTCCCCCCCAATCCCAACCAGGTGTTCTCACCTCCACCCACTGCTCATCGGAGTAGAGCTTGAGCAGCACACAGGGGTGGGGCTTGGTGAGTGTATCTCGGTCCAAGAGGCCATGGCAGGATACCCGAAGCTCTACCCGAGAGGCCCCCAGTGTCATGGCTGGGGGCTCAGGTACCCATCCCATCTCAGGATCCGACATATTCCTATGGGGACAGAGCAGATGATCTTGTCACTTAGAAAGAGGAGGGGGTCTGTGCTCTGGGAGCCCTGGGCTCCATTCTCTTGCCTTCCTTCCTGAGTTGCTTGGATGTCCTGCTACTCTGTCTTTTGCTTGGCATCTCCAGAGCTCAGAGCATGGGAGGGCAGAGGATCAGAGCCTTGAGCAGAAGCTCTATGCCTCCTCCTCCCCCCTCCAGCCAGCCTGGATGTACAGTGATGGGGCTGTAAAGGACTGGAGGATTGGGGTTGAGGGGTTCCTGGCAGTCTGGGTTCCTGGCCATCCATCTATCGATCCATGCTTTCTGCTGTCTCAGCACCTTGTGCAATTTCCAGGCTGGTGTTGGAGCCAGTGCTGCACTCAGTCTTGGCATGAGGGATCTGAACTGGGGCAAAGGGGTGGGGCAGGGGGCGGAGAGGCCCTTGGAGGTCTGAAGAGAATGGGCTACAGGAACGGAGTCTACAGTATGCAGGAAGAGATAGGTTAGACCACTGGACTATCCATCCCCTCCTTCCTTTCTCTCACCCTCTGGCTGGCTGATGGGAAAGAAGGGGGTGGGCTTCAGGAGTTAGAATCAGGACCAAGGTTTGCTGAAAGCTCCTGCAGGCACCTGGCAGGGGCTCCCATGGTAATAAGCCTGCCTCCATCCCCACCTCCCTTGTTCTCACACTTCTTGGCAGCACTGGCACTGTCTCTTAGCGACAGGGTTTTGGGGGATCCACAGCCCCCTCCATGCTGCCTGTGGGATGCATTCCCACCACCCTCCCCCAGCAGTGGTACCAACAAGCCTCGGGCAGAAGCAGGCAGGGGGACGCTGGCCCGAGTGCATGGCTGCTCAGTCCATCTATCTCTGTCTGTCCAGATCTCAGGGTGAGGCACTTTGGTCCCATGCCCTGCTTCCCAGACCAAGTGTGCGTTGGTGTGTCTGAGTGCTCCACCCTCTGTCTGTCTCCCTTTGTCCTGTGTCCATCTCTGAGAGGGTGTGACAGTTCATCAGAATTGAGACCCCATCCTTTGCTGGATACCCATAATGTGTGTCTTTCTGGATATGTGAGGGAGGGTCTGGGTTGAAGCTGTCTTCTATTTAGCTACAAGTCTCTCCCAGGTTTTGTGGGTTCCCTAAGGTAGGCAGAGGCATGTGGTGGTGAGGAGGTGGGGCAGGGCTAGATCTCCCCGGGGGTTAGAAAAGAGATGTTGTTATGGAGACTGGACTAAGCTGGGCAGAGCCTGGGCTGTACTAGGAAGGGTAGACTCACCTGGGCTTAGTTGGAGGGCTCCTTTCCCCGATGCTCGGCCCTGGCCCTGACTCCTTTGCTGCTCCAGCCGCTGGCGCCGGCTCCGGCTCCGGCTCTGCTGCTATTTATGGGGCCTGGATGAGGAGGGGGGGGCTGCAGCACCAGCTCCCCCCCGCACAGACTGGTTGGGAGGGAGAAGAGGGGAGGGGCAGGGCCACTGCCTGGGAGGGAACCACAGAACTGGAGGAGAAGGGCGGGCTGGGGGGGGCTGGCTCCAAGGCAGGACCCCCACAGACACAGTGACACACATCTTCCCCTTCATACCACACCCACAGCCAGCATCACAGAGAGGCACACATTGCGGTGGTGCATGCACACACATCCAGAAATGATGGCGACACATGCACCCACGACTCACAGGCTCACACATATCTTGACACACATAGGCACCAGTACGCAAACTTACAGTGATACCATAACAGTTACGCCGATACACTGGCAAACACACTCAGGCTCACAGCAAGTGCAATATGACTATTACACTTGTGAAGCACATTTACAGCCACAAATAAAAAAACTTGGGGGCTGTCCTCATCACACACACATATACACACTCACCCTCACCAACCTTGGCTACAGCAGAAGTTGATTTTCATGTGCTTTTTAAAAAATCATCATGTACCACGCTGAACCTCTTGGCTTTTGGGAATGACGTACAGTTCCCTAGTCACCTTCTTTACAAGGAGATACAGAGAATGCAGACAATTGCTTTGGCTACACAGACTCACATTCTGATCACACAGCCAGAGACTAGGGCTGCATGGTGGGGGCATGTGCTGAAACTGATTGCCAAGGCATCTTCCTAGGGCCACAATGTACCCAACCCCGCCTCCCCTAGAGTTTCGACCCATATGGTCACATCCTGGTGGGAGGGGCTGTGCCACGCACAGATCTTAAGGAAACAGACATTAGTCATTCCTGATGAGACTAGGGGAAGTGAGCAATTGCCTATAAGCCACACGTGAAGATATCTGGGCACCTAGTGATCTGGGATGAGTACACAGGACCATTCACAGGGACATCTTCATTCTCCATGCCATAAGTCACTCATTTATAAGGTAGCAGTAATTTCTTAACCATCTCTCACATACCAGGCATTAGGCCAAGGGCTAGTCAGATGATTAATATACAGTCTCTGTCCCTGGGGGAGGCAGGTGTAGATGAAACAGAGAGACTCAAACACAGATATATAAGCCAGTACAAAATGGAGCTAAGTATGACAAATGCAAAGTTATGGACCTGCTTAAGGCCCAGTGTATGTGGGGGGCACAAGGAGATGAGTGGGGAAGGCATCGGGAAAGGTCTCTCCAAAGGAAGAGCCCTGATCAGAGTTTGAAAGTCAAGTTAGAATTTGTTAAGATACAAAGGGAAATGATTAATTTAACCACTGATCTCCCCAAGCTAGAGCACTGTATACCTATAAACCACTCTACTGCCGAGATTTTAAAAAAACATTATTAATGGTATCCATGGGATGACACAACATATAATATCATTGGTGAGCATGTGCTTAAATATGCTGCTCCCCAGCTCCCTAACCCATATACTAGTCTTCCAATCCCATCACTTTACCGCAAGCTGGACACACACTGTGTTGATTTCTGTCACTTCTGCCCCTTGTATAGCCCTAACTCTGCATATAACCTTCAAGGGCACCTCTTGGTTCCCTTCTGTCAGCAGTTCTTTGGTCTTCCTTCTTCCCATCTTGGAGCCCCTTCCCTATCTCTGGGGTGTGTTCCTAGGTGTATCCCCACTGTGGTCAAGCCCTAGATGCCTAGGATGGGAACAGATGTAGGTGAGCTGGTGGCAGTGTTTGTGGAAGACAGCAGAGACTTGAGGCAGACAGTGATTTTGTTCTTTTATTCTATACAAATGGGGAGAGAGCCCCTGGGCATAGAGGGCCAAAGATCCACCCTCCTAGGGGAGGCATCAGGCCTCAGCCCTGACGCTGTCTGCAGAGCACAGCATAGAGACAGGCATTGAGAGTCTTCTCTTCCCAGGTTGCTCCTTCCCTTTCAGTCCCCCATCCTGCTCCTCTGTGCCTAGTCCTGCCATGCTGCCTTGTAGGGCAGGGGCTGGCTGGGGGTTAGGGGAGCAGGGGTGGATGGGGGTCTGACTCCTTGTGAGGCACATGTCGCAAAAGGCTGGGGAGGGTATTCTGTAGCATCAGTCTGTTCCTGGCTCACTGGTTCCTGCTGGAGACAAGTCCAGAGAACCCTGTTTCCTGGGCAGGGAGAGCCAGCCACCCACCCAGTGTTGGGGTTACAGGGGCACCATGATGTATAGGTCAGTGGGAAAGGGGACCCACCCTCTCACCACTGGCACCTGCGAGGTCAGGGGGCCGTCTTCTATCAGGCTCCAGTTTGTCACAGGACTGTGCCCGACGTGTCCTCTTGGGCTTCAGGGGGGCTGTCCGGCGGCTTGGATCAGGGGGTCCTGAAATAGCCACAGGAAATCTGGCATATGAGGGAACTCACCGGCTGGGTTGTTCATCCAGGCTGTGACTCTGGCTGTCACTTATTTCATGCTTTGGAAGGGGACCTGATGTGAAGAACCAGCAAGGTACCAGAGGTTCCCCCAGCCTCCCACTCAGCCAGTATGGCAGACCTTGAATGTCTGGCTCCTCTTGGTCTTGTGAACCCAGTCTCAGCCGGGGCTTATTGACTCCTGGGGCAACACTTCCGGCCTCAGCCTCCTCCCTGCTTCCTGGCATCTGGGGGGGTTTCCGACCCCTGGGTACAGCTACGGGCTTGGGGGGTCGTGGAACTAAAGGGGGGTCCTGTAGCTGGCATAGGAAGGAAGATGCCTGGTCAGTTATTCTCTTTGCTCTTCAAAGCATACCCTCCCCCACCTTATTGCCTTCACCTTGGCATTTCTAGCTGGAACTGTCCTCTCTGGGAATAAGGCCCTTTCCTTTTCCTCCTCTCCATCTTGGGAGGCTGGGCTAGGGCTCTGGCAGCTGTGGTTGGGGGCACTCTCTTCAGCTAGGGGATAGGAGACAAGAGAAGCTACAGGAAAAGGCATTATGGCAGAACCCTTCCCTGATACTCCTCCCATGATTCTCTGCAGGCCAGGACTCCCCCCCCATTCCAGTCCATTTGCTCCAACAACTACCTTCCATGTCCCCTTCTATTCCTGGGTTCATGGGATCACCCGAAGGTTGTCCCTTCTGTCCTATTGTCCCTCCTGCAGAGCAGGCCTTTTCCTATTGGGGAAGAGCCAGGATGTGGGGTCTTCTGGGTCCATGGGCATTGCTACTCATCCAGGGCTGCAGTGTCCCAGGGCTTTGCCAAGGCTGCAGCCTGGCATTGCCAGCACTATCTGCAAATCTTATTAGACAATGGAAGTCTCAAGGAGAGGTGCCCTGGAATGCTTGTTCCCCAGCCCTGTGGCTTTAAGCAACATGGGCAGAAGGGCAGAACAGCTGGAAAGATGTCTCTATCCATATCTTTGGGTGTGCAGTGGAGCACCTGACTATTCAAGTTTCATAAGTGAAGGATGAAGCCAGTCTTTGGATGCTTCGGCTAGTCTATGGGAGGGATGGAAAATCAGCAAAGATTCCCCCTGCCCTGTCCCCCGCACTGTGCTAGGCTGGCCTTGGAGGATGGGGCAGGCACTATTATGAACTAATATGCTTCAATATGTCTCAAGTCAGCTGACTCTACACTGGGAAGGAGAGAGAGATGCAAAAAATCTGGGTGGAGCAGGACAGGACAATGAGCAGTAGATGATCCAAGCCAGAGCTGCCTGCTCATTTTGTAGCTCCTTCTAGTCCTATCTTTTGGTCTAGGTATGTGTGTGTGTGTGTGTGTGTGTGTGTGTGTGTGTGTGTGTGTGTGTCCAGAGCTGCCTGCTCATTTTGTAGCTCCTTCTAGTCCTATCTTTTGGTATAGGTGTGTGTGTGTGTGTGTGTGTGTGTGTGTGTGTGTGTGTGTGTGTATTTTGCAGAGAGATTTTTATCCATGTCAGAACCTGTTGGGAGTCATATTCCAGGCCTATCTTTTGGTCTAGGTGTGTGTGTGTGTGTGTGTGTGTGTGTGTGTGGTGTGTGTGTGTGTGTGGTGTGTGTGTGTATATATTTTGCAGAGAGATTTTTATCCATGTCAGAACCTGTTGGGAGTCATATTCCAGACTAGCTTTTCTACAGTAGCTTAATTAGAAGGTGCTCTAAGCCCATCAGGAGGGCAGTTCCCATACCTGGAATAATTCTCCTCCATTTTCCCCCTCTAGTCATGAAACCAGAAAGTGACCTGTTTAAGATTCTAGGTTGCTAAGCAGGATTAATACTCAGGCCTCTGCTTCTCCTTTGGGGCACCTTTCTGTTTGCAAAAGGCTGGGAAGTTTGAAGTGGACTTGACATTTCTGGCACTTGCTGGCAGCTGGGATTGCCTAACCTCTTTTGAGCTAGGGTGCAGAATTAGGCTTTCCCCACAGAGTGAAGGCCTAAATCTCCACTGGGCTGATAGTGACCAAAGGTGACATCTGTCTTAGGGAATTCACCAGAACCAATCATAAAACATTGTTCCTGCTTGCTAACTCTAGTAAGGCCATTTTTGCCCTGCAGAACTTCTCTTTGGATAGGTAGCTTAGTAAATATCCTTAAACATTTTCATCATGTTAGCTTCTCACTACCCCATCTTGGCTGTAAATTCTCCAAGGGAACACGGGTATACCTGAACCTTCAACACTGCTGCCCAAGAAGAGGCTTTCCATACCTATATGCCATGTGGCCTCTGCTCGGCGCATGGCGCTGAAGCTTGGCTTGGTGCTTTGGGGTGGTGGAGGGGGCTTCCAGGCTCCAGGCCCTGGAGTAGAGGAAGGAGATGTGAAAATGGAAGGGAAAAAGGGAAAGGTAAATTAGGAGAGATCCATGAGAGAGGGGCTAAAGGATCATTCTCACCTGCATCATCTGAAGAGCGCCGTTTCTGCCAAGCCTGGGTGCTGTCCTCCAGGTCTGGGCCTGTGCCCTGAAAGGATGGCTGTCAGATCATGAGAAAAGTCCCCTCCATGGGGTTCTGCATCTGACAAGGGCTTTTTATTTAGCATTTTGTGTCACTGGCATATTATTAGTTCCTAAATACCAGGACCCTGTTTTCCAAAGAGTGGCATCTATACCACTCGAGGGGCATAAGAAATGGCTTACATAAGTGAACATGCTGCTATCTGTATATCCATCCATCCATCCATATACATACATACATATGGTGCCATTACTGGGGCCAGTACTGGGGCTTGAATTGAGGGTCTGGGCACTGTCCCTTAGTTTTTTTGCTCAAGTCTGGTGCTTTACCACTTGAACCACAGCTCCTCCACTCCTCCTCCTCCTGCTGCTGCTGTTCTGGGACTTGAACTCAGGGGTCTGGGAGCTATCTCTGAGCTTTTATGCTAGCACTCTATCACTTGAAACACAGCTTCACTTCTGGCTTTTAAAAAAAATATTAATTAGGCATAAGAGTTTCTGCTCAGCCTGGCTTTGAACCTCAATCCTCAGATCTCAGCCTCCTGCTGAGTAGATTTTGGCACTTGGACTTTTTATCTTTTTACTTTTTTAAATGTTTAATTGGAGATAAATGTCTCATGGACTTTTCTGCCTCGGCTGGATTCATATTGTGATCCTCAGATCTCAGCCTTATTACGGGTAGGTATTTGTTTATTTTACATGTAGTAGAAAAAATATTGCTTACAAAAAGCCTGTGATTTTAAAGAAGTATAATGCTTAGGTTCATGCTAACTTTCAAAGGGTGAATTTAAATAAAAATTTATGTAAATAATAATTCAAGTAGCACATGGATGAGGTAAAAGCCAAATGACAATGGTTGTAATCAAGTCACCCAAGTTTTCTAAACATAGCACTGGAGGTATTTTATGGCATTTTATAGGCTCCATGACAGTGAGTAGCTGGTTCTGGTTCCATAGCAAGTGTGTGGTAGAGCAGATGGTAGCTAACAACTTCAAATGCCAAACCACCTGCTTTCTCCACTGAGTACACCAGGATAAAGAAAGCAGGAAGAAATTGTTGGACAGGGACTTTCAGTTTGCCCACCCAGACTCCCCTCACCTCTCTTTTTCCATCAAAGCTCCAACCCTTGGCTCTTCCTAAGCCAGGAAGAGCAACACCGTGTACTCTTGGTTGTTGTGCTGTCCCAGGGGCTGGGCCCCCTTCCCCTGGCTCAGTCCCCTCAGTGGCCTAGAACAAAGTGTCTAGTTTACAAGTAGTTCTGAATTGAAAATGGACTCCACAGGCAGCAATGAGTTGTGGGGAAGGCCCTTGCCCCCACTGAGCCCATCTTGGGGATGCCCAATTTAGATCCTTTTGATGTTCTGTTTGCATACAGCATTCCCAGCATGCTTTGGACCACCAGTTTTCCAGAAGTGGATAATTAAAATAACTAGTATTTCCCAGAATGCTAGGTTCTAGGATTCTCCTGTCAAGGTTGGGATGGGCCATATGTGGGACAGGAGAAGGGGAGGATGCAGCCTTACCATCTTCCTGCGGAAGGAAGGCCCCCTGCTGCCTCCGAATCCAGGGAGGAGGTTGCTCTCATCCTCTGGGCTCCAGCAGGGAGAAGAATTATTACCAAGGCTTGGGGGGTCTGGGCTGGGAGGGCTCTCCTGAGTCGGGGGTGGAGGTGGGGGTGGAGGGAGGAGAAGTCCAGCAGTAGGGGATCCTGGCCCTCTGTCGCCTTTGAAGCTCCGTGGTCGGCGAAAGTGAAACAGGCCTCGACGTCTCTTCTTCTGGAGTGGAGGCAGTGGTGGCTCTGAGAGGCCTGGCCGCATGGTCCTCAGCGTCCGAGGGTAGCTGGGCAGGGTTGGAGTGAATTAGTGATAAATGGCAAATGTATAATCCGGTGGGAGGAGAAGGTGTCTAGTGCGGATCTGTGCCTAACAAATATTCTGCCTTCCATTATCAGCTCCTGTCTCTCTGAAGCCCTTCCCGCTTGATTCTCAGAGCAGGTGGTCTTTCCACCTTCCTGTCACAAGCTTCTAGCAGCTTCTTTCCCCAAGATTGACTCTATCTTCCAGATAACCCCTCCACTCACACCACTTTTTTTCAGTTCTTTCAAGTGACTGAGCTCTTCCACAATAGACCCTGGGGAGTTGGTGCAGGGCACCTACAAAGACCACTACCCTCAGGGCCTCTCCTGTCACCAATAGACAACCTATCCCAGAGCCTGTTACCCCTGCCCTGTTTCCACCACCCCACTCCGGTGTTTCATGCTGTCTTCATCAGCCATCCCGAAGAGATTCAGAAGCCATAGGAGCTAAGGAATGGGCAAGGGATGTGGGGAAATGTTCCAGAGACACTGGTTTGAGGACACTTGGAGAGATTTCCATAGGAGGTAGGAGAACAGAGGAGGTCTCTACAAGGCCTGGGGACATTCTGAAAATGGGAGCCTGTTTAGGTATCATACCTAGAACTTTCATCCATGACTCTTCGGCTGAAGAAGTCCTCCAGTCCCTCATCCAGGCGGGTGGCCATCCCATTCTCCTGACGAGTCCCAGATACTGGTACCTGCTGGGAGGATCCTATGATTTCTTATCTGAGGGCTTTCTCTTTTGGACTTAATCCTACAGAAATTTAGACTTCAACAGGGCATGTACTAAGCTTGCTCGCTCTTGGAGTTTACCCTTCATCCAAATCAGAAAGTCACTGCCAGCTGGGTGCTGGTGGCTTACACTTAAAACCTTAGATACTCAGGAAGCTGTAATCTGAGAATCTCAGATCCAAGTCCACCCAGGCAGATAAATCTGAGAGAGTCTTATCTCCAATTAACCACCAAAGAGCCAGAAGTGGAGGTATGGCTCAAGTGATAGAGTGCTAGCCATGAGTGGAAAAAGCTGGGTGAGGGTATGAGGCTCTGAGTTCAAGTCCAAGTATAAGTCTCAGATTTCCTTCCTTCCATCCATCCTTCCTTCCTTCCTTCCTTCTTTTCCTCCCTTCCTCCCTCCTCTCTTCTTCTCCCTCCTTCCCTCCTGTCCTCCCTCCCTCCCTCCCTCCCTTCCTTCCTTCCTTCCTCCCTTCCTCCTTTCTTCCTTCCTTCCTTCCTTCCTTCCCTCCCTCTCTCCCTTTCTCCCTCCCTCCTTTCCTTCCTTCCTTCCTTTGAGATAGGGGTGGGGTCTCACTAGTCTTGAACTCATGGGTTTATGCAATCGTCCTGTTTCAGCCTCTAGAGTAGCTGAGATTATAAGTATACCAAGTTTGGCTAGACAGAAATTTCTTATTTCTAACAAGATCTAGCTCATATCCAAACTGGATAATCCCTCAATGGTTTGATGGCTTGCCTGGCATGTTATCAATTTGCTGGATCTAGTGTGTTTGGCATTTGGGTCCTAAAACTAGAACCCCTAGTTCTGTCATTGCTGAGGAAAGTTGGCTCTTATGCAAGGCTTTTGGGACTCACACTGGGCCGACCAGGTCCTGGGGGAGTGGTCCTCGGGGGCCGGGGCCTCCCTTGTGTTTGATGCCGTAGTTTATAACCATGAGTGGGCAGCTCGGATAGGCCTTCCCAGGATCCACCAGCTGTGGGTTGGTTGCCTCCGAGTCCTGAGAACCAGCCAGGAGGGATTCCCAGGCTTCCCAGTTGGCTTTCCATGTCCTGAGGGCTCCCACCTGTGGGCATAGTAGCATTAGAGGGACTAGCAGGAGGGATTTAAAAAAGAAAAGGAGGATGGAGAGGCAGACAAAAAAGAAAGGGTAAAAAAAAAGTGCAGGGAAGGGTTGTGTGCCTGGAGGATATTAGAACTGAGGCTGGGGACTCACTGATGAAAGCAGACACTGGCCGGATCTTCCTGCAACGCTTTTGCTTTTTGATGGCCATGGTGTCCTGCAGAAATGGAGATAAAAGTGTAGGGCCAGGGCTCAAATTGAAAACCTCACCTGGAGCCTCTCACCACTTATAGCCTTTTCCTTAAAATTCATCCTGTCTCTCCCTCTCCCTTTCTTCAACTGACTAAGGAATTAGGATGAGGAAAATGGCTGGGCTGGATTGGGGCTGAGGGAAGTCAAGCAAAGTGGGGTAAAGAGAGGAGTCCAGAGAAGTGGAAGGGACAGTGTTGTGTGAGTTCAGGGACAGGACCCAGATTAAAGAGGGGAGTAGAAGTATAGGGGACTCACGATGTTGGTCCCAAGTTCATCATCTGTGGTCTCCTCATGGTCATGGTTCCGGCCTCGGCCTCGTGATGACAGATCCTGCCCTTTACCAGGTCCTCCTGGTGGATCTGACAGGGTCCTTAACTGGGTTAGGTGACGAGCCTGGGGAAGGACAGATGTGAATAGGATTCTGAAGAATCTGTTCATATTTGGGGGAAGGGGGAGACAGAAAGAGAGAGAGAGACAGAGAGGCAGAGGGAGGAGAGGGAGAGAATGGTGCAGGGGAGATGGACTGATCTGGTGTGGAGGACATGCCTGAGTCTTCCTGGGCTCAGACATCTTACCAGGCTCTTGTGGGAGTGGTATAACTCCTGCAGGATCTCATCTACTATGGAGTTGGTCAAGTAGGTGACAACTGACAGCTTCACCTCACTGTGGGCAAAAGTGGGGCTGCTTAGCCAACCCTGCTAGGGGTGTAAGCCTCAGCCCTTCTGTTCTCAGATGCCCATGAATGGGACAGCTGGCCTGGGTGTCCTTACAAAGCATGACTGCTGTGGGAGGCACCGAGGGCCACTGCACTCATGGCTCCATAAACATATGTCTAGTCTGGTCCCCTGAGCTTTCCAGCCCAGGTGTCATGGGTAAAGAGGAACTGAAGAAGGAGAAGGACAGAAGAGACTAGGTCAGCAGTCCCATTGGGGTACTGATTAGAAGCCTTGCTGGTTGTAAGAATAGGAACCAGGCTCAAGGCTGGCTGTTTCATCATGATATATGGGCTACATTTCCTTTGCTTTGCCACATGGTAGCACTCAGCCCCAGAATGAATAAACTCGGGGGGCAAGGAAGAAAGCATATCTGTGCATCTGGCTAGTATCACTTTTCTTTGACCATACACATAACCTAGTGTCTATGTGGGGCATATATGTGGATACCTATTTGTGCACTACCTTGGTTTTTGAAACAAAGCTTAGAACTTAGATTTTTAGGGCAAAGACCAATCAGACCCTAAATAGCAAGGCTGCATTGGATCAAGATTTATCCCTTGCAATGGAGGTTATCCATTTATTTATTTAATTTTTTATTTTTTGTCCAGTCGTGGGGCCTGAACTCTGGGCCTGGGCGCTATCCCTCAGCTCTTCAGCTCAAGGCTAGCGCTCTACCACTTGAGCCACAGCGTCACTTCTGGCTTCTTTCTTTCTTTCTTTTTTTTCTTGCTGAGGAATCGAACCTAGGGCCTCAGGCATGCAAGGCAAGCGCTCTACCACTGAGCCACCTCCCTGCCCCAGGTTATCCATTTATTATTCATTGCTGATAGCTCCCAGTTCCTTAAGTGCTCTGGGACAAATCCAGCCCAGCCCCACCCTCCAACTCACTCCAGCTTGTTCTGGATGTCCTGTCCAGCCTGCTCCAGCAGTGCCCCTCGGATGAAGTTCCGGGGCACAGTGACACGCTCTGCCACATTGCTCAGCATCTTATTGTGCCCCTCAGCCACCCGCATGGCCACAGGGCATAATTCCTGTGTTAGGCTGACCATGGACTCCAGGATCACCTAGTTTGGGATGGGGGAGGAAAAGCCAGAGGCCCAGGAGGGACAGGGTTAAGACTGGAACCATAGCAGAAGGGATTTCAGCTTGTCTAGTCCAGTCTTCCCATGGAGAAACTGAGGGACCTGTCTAAGGTCAGAGCCGGGACACTCAGGTTTCCTACTTCTTGGTCAGTGCTCCTTCTACCCAACCCCAGAGAGGGGGAAATCAGTCCAAGGATCAGAATTCAGAGGTGGGAGGGAGGTTAAAGAGCGGGATTGAAGGTTGAAGTCAGAACTACAACTGTTTTTGCAGTGCTTTGGCATGGGGGAACATGGGTGGTCTCAGCCTTATGCATATTCTTCTTGTCCTCCAATAATCTCCCCGCTTTGACTTCAGCTCTTGGTTTAGGACTTTGATCAATACTGGGATCCTATCATGACCTCCTCCATCCCCCAGAACTTGCCTGCAGCTCTTTGTCCACAGCCTTGGACACCTCACTGGCTACTGACTCAAGCCTCTGCCGAACAGGCCCATCATTGGCCAGCACATGGCCCAGCTCATAGAGGCTGGGAAACAGCTGGAGAAGGAAAGGGTTAGCTTCAGAGGCCAGAATCAGGCTCTACTAGGTCATTGAGTTAGAAGGATGCATGCATGGGACAGTGTCTGTACACTGCTGAGTTAGCATATGGGGCCTTCTTGAGTTCTGCAGGCTGTCAGGGAAGGGTGAGGCTGTGGGGTGCTCACCGCCCGGGAGTTTTTGGCATCCTTGATGAGGTCCCGTGCATAGAGCAGCTCATCCTGCACAGGCTCCAATGGGCACAGCCTCAGGGCCCGCACCTCCTCCTGTACTCGCCCACATAGCCGCTGCAGCATCTGGAGCACAGTGGCAAGAGTGTCAGGGCTCCCAACATGGACCCCTTGGGCTATGATCCTGGTGCCAGAATTGATGGTGGTGATGGTGGTGACGTCTCTGGATCACCTGGTCTCTCTCCAGGGGTAACCATTCACACTTTCCAAGCCCTTTGTACCCCTTCACTGGGGGACTACCTGCTGTTGGCCCACAATATATTTGGGGGCCCATGTTCTGAGTGTCTTTTTGCTTTGCCACATGCTCAGTCCAGTGACAGGCACCACATGATGCCTTTTCATGCTTTACCTGTGCTTTACCACATTACCCCTGTGCCCTGCCTGCCCCATGCACACCCCATGTGTCCCAGAGGGAAACGTTTACTTGCTCGGCGCTGCTGGTCACCAGGCCCTGCTGTAGCCTGAAGGCCTGCTCCTGGGGGCATGTCTGGGAGTGGTTGTTCCTCACCAGGCACCATTGGATCTGGAGATGATGGAGTGGGGAGGGGCAGGGTTGGGGATGTGGGCTATCCTCTGCCCCTTGTCATTCCACCCTGCTTTGAACAGTACTCTCTACCTTCTGCCAGACATCCTCAGTGCGCTCAGGGGCGCTGCGGTAGGCTTGGGAGATGTCGCTCACCGGGAAGGACATGAAGCGCAGTGTGTGGTTGCTGTGGGACATAGTAGCATAGCTGGGTGGGGGAACAGATAAGGCAGAAACCTACTCCTTGCTCATCATTTCCCTTTTCCATGGCTCTTCCACACATTTCTGTGCAAATACGTCAAGGGTAGTAAGGGAATATGGAGTAGTTCAGGCCTGACCTTGGTATCAGCAGGCTGGGGGCTTGGACTTGGGCAGGTCCTTGGTCCGCTCACCTCTCCAGAGCTCTTGCAATGTCTAGGAAGCCCAGAGCAGATGTATTGTTCCGGTCCCATAGGATAGTTCTGGAGAGAAGGTGAGCACACGTTTGTCATAGTCTCAGTGATGCAACCCTCTTGGAGACCCTTCTTCCCTGGGTAATAAGGGTAACTCAGACAGGTTTCCCAAACCAGGGGGGGGGTCTTCCAAAAGGTGGAGTACAGGACATCAAGGCAAGCAAGGAGAATGTATTTATGTGTATGGAGTTGGGTCTCTGGGGTAGAGGGTAAATGTGGGTCTCACCTGAGGGAGGAGTTTATCTGTAGGGCCTTAGACAGCATCTTGGCCCCTATGTCTTCCATGCCATTGCCACTCAGGTCCACCTTGGCCAGGCAGGTGTTGCTCCCCAGAGCATTGATGAGGATGCTGGTGCGAAGCTTCAGCCGGGAGTCTGCCACTGACAGTGACTGCAGGGACTAAGTGGGAAAGTGGGGATTAGGTCCAGTCCCCAAAGTGCCCTCCCTGCTAGTCCTTTCCTAGGCCCAGTCACTCACACAGTCCTCTTCCTGTATCATTTGCACCAGCTTGTGGAGGATCTCCTCTAGAGTCCTGTGGGGAGTTGGGGCTTAGAGGAGGAGGGGAGAGGTTTGTGGTAATGCTATTGGAGAGGTGGCCAGAGGCAATACAGTGAGCCAAGAGGACAGGTGAATGATAGGATTATGGTCTGAAGGGGGCAGGGGAGGGCTCACTTGGCCTTGACATTGAAGTTCTTGCCCAGAAACAGGTGCTTGAGGGACTTGTTCTTGCCAAGTGCAGGCACCAGTGTCAGGAGGTCTGAGTCAAACCCTGGTTAGGAAATGGGAATATCCTGGCCTTGAGGCCTGAGACTTAATGCAGTCTCATCAGGGCTTCTTCCCATGTTCAAAGAGACACCATGACTCACCATTGTCAGATAGATCTAGACTGCCCACACAAGTGACAGTCCCTAGCTGCTCCTGCAAGGCTTGGGCTCCTGCTGAGCGAAGCTGTAGGGACAGGGAGGGGTGGGGAAAGGAGTAGGGTAAATGAAGTGATGGGGTTGGGCATTTTTTAACCCTCAGAGACAAATGTAGTCACCCTAGATCTCAAGGTCATACTAGGTCTTGGATGTAAAATCTGAGAGGCTGTTTCTCCACAGTGCATCTTTCCCTAGGACAATCTCCCCACCTTCCGCTAGAAAGGTTGTTGGTCCTAAGATAGCTTGCTCCTGCCCTCTGCTGGCCAAGCCTGATAGCTTACATCTAAAGTTAGGGGCAGTGGTCCTGGAGTCTAAAAATGAATGGCCACTAAGGAGAGGGTCACTGACTAGTCTGAGAGAGAAAGTAGAGGTATGGTCAGGTTAGAGGGGTACAGGGTGGTAGAACAGAGGTGAGGTGAAGCCAGGGTCGACTGAGGTTGGAGAAATAAACACTTGGGGAATGGGTGTGGGGCAGGCAGCAGTGCCCAGGCTCACTTCACAGCTGCTGAGGTCCAGGTGCAGATCGCTGAGATGACTGTTGAGGGAGAGGCCCTGAAGCAGCGCCCTGTGGGAGGGCCAGTAGGCATGCCTTTATTCCTCTCCCTAGCTCCTGTTGTTCCCCTGGAAGCCCCCAACCCTGCACCCACCCGACCTGAGGGCCTCCAGGGGCAGCCTTGTGGATGACAGGTTGACATGGCTCAAGGTGTAGGCGCTACTGAAGAACTGCTTGAAGGCCGGTGGGGCCTCCCGGCCTTTCCTGTGGAGATCCCTGAGGTCAGCAAGAGAGGTGGATGGCCACCACTTGCCCCATCCCTCCCTGATCCTCTTGCCCCACCTGTGAGAGCAGCTGTTGCGAGCCAGGTTGAGGTAGGTGAGGTGGGAGCAGCAGCCATGGAGTAGGGCACCCAGGAGCTGTGGGGAGAGACATGGTTGTCTAAGAGGGGCTAGGCACGGTGGGGTCCAGCCATACTCCTCTTTACCCATCAAGCTCTTGCCCCTTCCTTCTCTGAGAGCCACGAACTGGACGCCCATTCAGCTCATAAAAGCCTCAGTGTTCTCTGTGGAAGGGGAGTCTATACCACCTTCCCACTGCCAGGTGTGGCTCAGAGGCAGCATGACTGTAAGGCAGGGATACTACTGGCTCCCAAGGCATCTCTGTTCTAGCTTAGGGGAAGCATCCTTTCTCACTTGTGGGTACTGTGCCAGTTTGCACAGCTGGGAGATGCACCATAACTTTGTGTCTGGATAAAGTATGAACTCACATAGGTATGAGCTATTAGGCTGAACCTACATCCGTTCCACAGGTTCTGTTTCCCTGTATACTTAGGGAAGGAGGGTGAGACAGCCCACCGTTTCAAATTTCAGTCTGGCTCCTGCCATCACCAATCCCTCACCAAGTCAACGGCACAGTCAGTCCCCGATAGGTCCAGATGCACCAAGGCATTGGGCTGGGCCAGGAAACTATAGAGGGCCTAGGGAAGAAAGGATAGACAATCTGCTAAGAGAAGGGGTAACAGAGTCTCCACACCCCCAGGGCTCTAGGGTAGAAGACTCCCAGGGCCTGAATTCTAAAGGTGCTTCTGTAGGAATGGAGGCTATAATCCATGGACTCACATTGGCCTCGTCTGTGGCAAGCAGCCCAGGGTTCTTGCTCAGGTCCAGGTATCGAAGGGAGCTGGCAAACGCTGGGTTGGCTCCGAAGGTTTGGCCCAGTGCCTGGAGCCCTAAGCACAGCAGGCACTGGGCTGGGTTAGCCCCCATTCCCATCTCTTCCCTTCAGTACATGATTCTTCCCTGCTCCCTTTATTCCCTTGAATTCTGGGAGGGTACATGAGTATGGGAGTAGATCTCTGGGGTGCAACATCATAGGCAATTGGGGGAGAGTTAGAGGTCAGGGGTGCTGATGTGAATACCTCTAGGGGAAATGGCAGTCTTGGCCAGGCACAGCTTGGTGAGGCCAGTAGGAAAGCAGAGGAGCTGCTGGCTCAGACTGAGAAAACCTGAGGAGTGGAGAGAGAATAGGCCAGTGAGAGGCTATAGTGGGGACAGGTGGTGCCCAATAAGGTGAGGGTTCAAGTGGGGTGCAGGCCTGGGGTCGAGGATGGAGGTGTTGGGGTAGAGGCTGCTATCAGGCTGGAGAGTAGCCCAAGGTTCTTGCTCAGGTCCTGGACTGGGCTCTGGGCTAGGCCAGGGATCTGCATTGCAATGGGGATAGGATTCAGGGCTGGGGCTCACCCTTGTCCTCGATGGGGTTGTGGGACAGAGTGAGGGCATGCAGCACACAGCTCCCGTTCTCCCCAAACACCCCGGCCAGCTTCTGGACAAAGTCCCTTCAGGGAAGGGGAGGAAGGATTTGTCCTGAGCTTAGCTCCAAGTCCCAGCCCCTGGCCTTCCCTTCTCTACCTGCCTGCCTGGCTGGGGCTGCAATGGCCAGAGGCCCCCACAGTAGGGGAGGAGCTCAGGGACTGCTAGGGACCTGGTCACCTCTCCGGAGTACCTGGGGGTGTTCCACACCTTAAGAAGTTGTACTGAGACAAAGCCCAGCTTTGAGTTTTCAAATCTGGAGCAGCCCACCCCAGGTAGTTGAGGGAAGAGGAGATGGGGCACGGAGTATAATGGAGACAGGCCATGGAGCTGGGTCATCACGAGGCTGAGGTCTGAGTCCCAATTTCACTATTAGCTTTCTTTATGCCCTCCTTGGACCCCAGCATCCTCTCTGTAAAGACAGGTGCTAGATGACTAAGTCTGGGAACCCATAGCATGCTCTGAAGTTCTAGAACCCTGAGACTACATGAAGGGGGCACCACTGCCCACAGAGGAGGCTGGCCTCACGTCTTAAGCCCAGCATTGTCCAGCACCAGCTCTTCGAGGCTTCCCGATTTGCTCAGAGTATGTAGCACCTGTTCTAGCACTTCTGAGCCCTGGGGACAGAGGGGTCCTGCAATCAGGAGCCAAGGAGGACACTACTCTGCCCTTCCCCAATCCCACCTAGTTCTTACCAGCCGTAGGTCTTTGCAGTAAAGTTTGGTGAACCATTGGTTGTAGGCCAGGGCTGCCACCATTAGGGCCAAGTCTCTGTGGGGATATTGAAGGGGGCAGGAAGTGGTAAGCAGGTGGCTGGGACAGAAAATAAGAGACTAGGGGTAGGCTGATTGGGCTGGGGAAAGCTACATGACAGTGAGGGAAGGTGGTGAGTTGGGGAGGTAAGACTAGGGGCTGTGAGGGGGACCATGGGGAGATATTGGAAAGTGCCAGGGTTGGGCTTAGGCTGGGGATTTGAGGATTGAGTCTGCTGAGTGTGTTTACCGGCTCTCTAAGTGGCTGAAATCCATAAGATTGAACTCGCGGTTATCCTCAGCATGGTAGATGGTGTCCACATCCTTGGAGAGGTGGAATGGGCTCATACCTTCTCCCTTTCTTTTTCTGCTCCCTTCCTCTGGGTCCACTTCCTCCCTGCCAGCCCCTCTGCCCAACATACCCATTGCACCTCCTCCCGACAGTGCAGCCCATTGTAGTCACACAGGGCAGCATAGGTCTCAGAGAAGCCACCTGTGGAGCAAGTGGGTCGGCTTCATGAGGGGTAGAGGGATGGAGACTAGGCTTGGGATTCAAGGTATGGTAAAGGTCATGGTATGTGCTAGTCTCCAGGGTCCTTGTTATTCCATGTACCTCCTGAGGTCCAAGAACAGTGGAATCCTCAATGCAGGCAATCTCCCCCCACCTGCCCCACACATAGACGGGGTAGTCAATGGCCCACCTTCCTTATGTCTACCCCTGCTTACCACACACACTGTGAGTGGTAGATGTGGAAGTCTCAGAGTTGGGGGATGTGTCTCGGGGCCCCTCTGGGGTGTCTGCATTTCCACGCCGGATCAAACACCTGTAAGATGAACAAGTCATCCCAGAGATGTGTGGAAAGAGGCTCTCAATCCTTTCCCTATTATTCCTGGGGACCTAGAAGATCTCCAGGAAAGAGCAGGAGGAGACACACTTCTTGTGCCCCAGAAGCTCAGGTCCAGGGGAAGGGGAAGTCTTCCTGTTGCTTAATCCTTTGGGAGACCCCTAGTTGGCCACTCACCCAGGGCCAGGGCAGACCTTGGAGAGGGCAGAGCTCACATGTCGTGTCACCTGGTCCACACTCTCAGCTGATGGCAGTCTCATGCTCACCATGCCACGCTCGGTCTCCACCAGGATCTGGGGGAGAGGGAGTTGGACAGTCTTGGATTTAACTCCCTCCTTCAGTTGGCTGAACAGTGGCCTGAGCCCTGGTGCTCACCTGGTTCTGACTGAGCGTGTTGAAGGTACGGATCTCCAGGACATTGAAGGAGCTCTCTACCTGGAGGGATGGAGAAATAGCTGGTAAGGGCTTGGTCACTGGGCATGAGAGGGAGCATGCCAAGTGTTTTCCTTTTCCTCAGCCCAACTCACCTTAGCAGGAACTTTAAGGGGGAAGAGGTGGAGGCGCCAGGAGGTCAGAGCCTGAAGAAGAGAGTATTAGTAGTTCATGGCAGCTGCCTAGGCCCTGGTGCCTTTGCCCTCTTTTAGCCCCCCTAAGTACAGAGAGGGTACTCAGCTTTGATTTGAGTATCTCCTCTCTCCTGCCCTACCCTCAGATCCTGGACATCAACCCAGTTCAATAGTCTTTTCTCTCTCCTGAGCTTTGATTTCTCAGCCATCCCCCACCTATTTCTTCTGCCCATCTCCCTAGAGCCCAGGTGCTCTCGCCACCTACTTCCTCTCCCCAACATCAACACCCTCACCAGCACTCGGTCCTCAAACTTCTTGGGTTTCGTCTCCAGCTTCACACGATGTTGTTGGAGAACAGCCCCTTGGCTCAGGCACCTCCGGATGCTGTCTGCAGGTAGGTGGGTCCCTGCTCAGGACTTCCCTTTCTCTGGGCACCCCCTTCCCCGGGAGTCTCCAGGTAGAGGAAGGGGCAGGTGAGAGGAGAGAGTAGTAGGGATGAAGAGGTACAGGACAGAGATTTTTCCTTCTTTGGTGACTTTCTGATTAGAGAGGGTGCAGGATACAGAGAAAACTCTGGTTCCTGATGTTTCTGAGTCAAGGGACAGTTGCTGAGTGACATTGTCTGTGGGAGGGTGTGTCTTACACTTCTGAGGGTGTAAAGGATTTTTCCAACCCATGCACTACAACAGCCATCAACACATACACTGTGAGTCAGTGTGTAGGATGTAGGAGTGTCCCTTGACTGTATGTTAGGTGGCCCGGGTATGAAAGTCTGCCTTTACTATGAGTATGTGGCTGCCTTCTGAGGATGTGAAGGAGCCTGAGCATGTCATTGGTGTTGACAGAGAAGTGTGAATGAATATGTTGGCTTGTAGCTGTGAAAGGAGCATAGTGCCAGACAGCTCCTCTGTGTGTGTGTGTGTGTGTGTATGTGTGTGTATGTGTATGTGTGCATGCGCGCGTAGTGGGTAGGAAGGGGCGTTTGGGAAGTGGGGGGGAAGATTTAGTGTTTAGACGAGCTCTATGTCCATCTGCTGGCAATACCTTCCAGATACCCTACAGTATGTGTGTGGTGGGGGTGCAGTTTCTGTAAAGCTGAGTCTACACACATCTCATGATTGTGCTCCTGTGCATGTGTAGGTGTGGGAAATCGCCAGAGTGCAGCATGGCTGAGTATCCTTGAGCGTCCTGCTCTCTGCGTGGGCTCGCCAGTGCTCCTGCCTCTGAGGGGTCAGGGTTGTGGCTAGGGGGAGGGGGACTGGCGTGGATTGGGCTGAATCTGAGAACCAGGCTAGCAGGAGAGGCCTTGAGGTGTGGGTGGTGGGTAGTGAGAAGGGGGTAGGCTGGAGGGGGAGAGCCGCAGAGATCCTGCTCTCAGTCTGGGGCCTCTCCTCTGACTCCCTTCATTGCCCCACTGGCCTGGGCGCTGCCTGCCTCCTAGGGGGCTCTCCGGGGCCAGTTCCGGGGCGGGGCCGAGAGGAGGGAAGGTGCTCGGGAGAGAGGCGGTCAGGACCAGGGGCAGCTCCCATTGCCTCGCGGGGCGGGCCTGGCCCCGCCCGGCCGGGGGTGGGGGAAGCGGGACTCCGGAGGGGGAGCCTGGACGGCGCGCGGAGGGCGCAGGTCCGGGACGCTCCAAGTCAGCCCCGGGGAGCGCGGGGAAGTGCACCTGTCCCCGAAGAGCGGGACGGGCGGCCCCGGGACAGGCAGGGTGAGGCGCGGAAGCCTGAGGAGGAGGCTCCCGGGTCAGCGCTGCCCGAGCCCCGGGCTGCAGGAGTAGGAACCGCCTTGGAGCAAGGACGCTGAAGGGGCGGGAGGCACCAGGTTGGGGCGTAGCGCGGGCAGGAAAAGCATTGGGTCTGAAGATGCTCCCGGACGGGGCGTCCCAGACACCAAGGCAACCTCGTACCTTGCAGCTCGCGGGTGAGCTCCACGCCGGCTTTGGCCATGGCGGCCGATGCTGCTGCTGCTGCCGCTGCTGCTGCCGAGGAGGCGCCGCCGCCGCCGCCCGAGAGCCGCGGCACATGCTAGTCCCGGCTCCGGCCGGGCCCCGGCGCCGAGCGCTGCAGCCGCAGCCGAGCCCGCTCCCGTCAGGGGCGGCTGCGCGAGCGCTGGGAACATGGGTGGTCTCAGCCTTATGCATATTCTTCTTGTCCTCCAATAATCTCCCCGCTTTGACTTCAGCTCTTGGTTTAGGACTTTGATCAATACTGGGATCCTATCATG
>NW_012267300.1:5223740-5238883 GCF_000151885.1 Dipodomys ordii
AGCCAGAAGTAGAGCTAGAGCTCAAATGATAGAGTACTATGTTTGTTTGTTTTGTTTTGTTTTTTGCTGTTTATGGGGCCTGAACTCTGGGCCTGGGCACTGTCCCTCAGCTCTTCAGCTCAAGGCTAGCGTTCTACCACTTGAGCCACGGTGCCACTTCCAGCTTTTTCTGCTTATGTGGTGCTGAGGAATTGAACTCAGGGCCTCATGCATGCAAGGCAAGCGCTCTACCACTGAGCCACCTTTCCAGCCAGAGTACTACGTTTGAGTACTAAAGCTCAGGGACAGTGCTCAGGCACTGAGTCTGAGCCCCAGGACCAGCAACAAAAAGTGTTATCATGATTCCAAGCAGTTATAATTTAGTGTAAGCATAAATATTGTGTCCTGTTAAAATATAGTCTATTTGAATATGGAGACCTTCTTTTTAGAGAGCTCAGAACACCAGAATCCAAAGTCTTATTAATAAAATGGTGAGCAATTGTTTCATACTTCAAAAGAAGAATTGTTTCACACATAAACATACTATTCAAGTGTCAGGAGTCTGTATGACAGTAAATGGTGTGATTAAGTGATCCCATTTGTGCAAGTTCAATTTACTATTTCAGAAATCTATTTTTGTTCCTTAAGGTCATGCTCATTTGGTAAGAACTTGTTAATTTTCAGTTTGTATTAATGATTATATAGTTAGGGAACCCTTGAACTAGCATCGAATCTTCTAGAGATAGGTAGAATAGGAAACTCAAGTCTAGAAGGCTTGGATTAGTGATTCTCCAACTTAGTTTCATGTTGCAGTCATTTGGGAGGCTTAACAAAAAGAAGAAAGAGATGTGTAGGTACCACTGTGGACTAATTAAAGAAGAGTCTCTAGGAGAAGGGTCTGAGCAAGTGCAGTTTGAAAAGCTCCCCAGATAATTCTAATGTGCATCCAGTTGAGATATATGGGGCTAGACCATTCACTGGAAGCTCTAAAATGACAATACCCTGACTTATTAATGAATCATGAACTAGACCTGCAGCTCATGCCTGACATTAAAATGGTTTCGTAAGGACTTGAGAGAGTCTGGGATGTTAGGACTAGTAAAGAGGGAGGAATTGTTGACATTTGTACTTGAGGGGTCAAAATGGAGAAGCTAAAGGCAAGAATGCTCAGAAGACAAAAGGGAGCTGGGTGCCAGAGTCTCCAGCCTGTAATCTTAGCTACTCAAGAGGCTGAGATCTGAGGATTGGTTTGAAGCCAGCCCAGGCAGAAAAATTTATGAGACTCGTATCTCCAATTAATTAGCAAAAAGCCAGAAGTAGAGCTGTGGCCCAAGTGGTAGAAAGTATCAGCCCTAAATTAAAAAGCTAAGGGACAGTGCCCAGGCTCCTTAGCTTAAGCTCTGGTACTGGTGGATGCATGCGTGCGTGTGTATGCGTGCTCGTGTGTGTGTGTGTGTGTGTGTGTGTGTGTGTGCGCGTGTGCGTGACATACACACACACACACACACACACACACACACACGAAAAGTTGGAGAAGGGCATGGAATTTAGAGGAAAGAAAGTCTAGCAAAGATGTCTGAATAATTTAGCCAGCCCATTAGGGATGAGAACAATTTCCTTAGGCAAAGGAGTTCAGGGCTTAGCAAAGCTCTTTACTCCTTTTATTTCGATAGTAGGGTCATCAATCTGAGTTGTAGAAACATGACTGTATATTCAAGGGGGAACTAAAAAAACCTGGTTTTGGTTCTCGGTCTCCAAATCTGTGGAGAAGTGGAGGTAGACAGCAAAGTAGAGGTCAGGGCCGCACCCACAGCTCTACTCAGCTGAAACCCCCACATCTCTGCTTTTTACAATGGAAGCAGCATAGCTGGAAAGACTACTGTAGTGATAGTGTTTATGAACTTGTGAAGTCTAAGAGGCATGCCCATGTTATCTGTGGCACTAGGCAGTCAACTATGGGATGTTATGGAGGAGGCATTTCCATCATTACCCTTCCTCATCTTCCCCTGTGATAGCTTACCTGCTAATACGCATGCTTTCTTTTACGCTGTCCTCTTTTGCTTTGTCCATCCAGAACTGCAGGAAGGAGGAATACATTTTTTTACTTGAAAGAAGAGGAAATTGAGGGATGGTAAAGGGAGGAAACTGTCCATTCCCATGTTAACTGAGAGGAAGTATGGAGAGACACCCCCTTTTACTTCTTGTTGCTTCTTGGCTCCCAAAACTCCTCATTGTCCTTCCCTATTTCATTCTTTTTAGGTCCTAATGAGGCATTTTGCTGGCTCTCCCCAATTCTCATCTAGTTCAGTGTGAGTAGAGACTGAACTCCTGACTACCCTAGTTCAGTGTGAGTAGAGACTGAACTCCTGACTACCCTCCTACACCTCAGGAAATGTATGTGTGGGAGTCTCTGTGCAGAGAGTGGCTGGAATGGAAAGGAACTGGGAAATGCCTAGGGAAGTGAGGATGGAAATGAGTGTGAGCTCAGCACTCTGACACTGGGTTTTCCCCATCTCAAAAGATAGATGCTTTTTAGGGGCTCTAGGGGCTCCAGGGGGTACAGGGCTCTGTTTCCTCACCACACTGCTGAAATTAGTCTTGATGAGTCCAGGTGCCAGGCAGTTCACTCTAATGTTCTTTGGTGCCAGCTCAAGGGCCAGGTTCTTGCTAAGACCCAGCAAGGCTGTTTTACTCACATTGTAAGGGCCCAGGCCCTGAGGAAAGAAAAGAATGGGTTAGTATCTTAGTTTCCAAGCCATCAAAGGAACAATCCATAGGGTGCCTCCTATTAGGAATGGCACATTTAGGAAGCTGTCTTGTTCCCTTCACTACGTTAGGGTTTGGGAGGCAAGGCATCTTTTTTTTTTTTCTTAATTATTAAGGGATTTGGTGGTATGATCCTAAAAGGGGATACATGCTTTATTGGGTAATCAGAGGGGTAGAGAATGGAGGATGGGATAGAAAGTAGGAGATGAAGGGGTTCTTACAGGAAATGGTGCGAAGGCTGCTATGGAAGCCACAAACACCACTGACCCACCTCTGGAAGAAAAAGAGAGCTGATCATTTTCCTGGTGGAGACCACTGTACTCAGCCCACTCAGAGCCCCATCTCACCGAGACTTCCTTTCCATACCCTCGTTTTTCCATCTCCGGCACTACTGCCTTTGTCATCAGAGCTGCAGCCTTCACATTAATGTCCAGAATCTGAAGCCAAGAAGGAGAAACAGCATAAGAAGGGTGTTGGAGGGACATAGTGATAAGGAATTGCCATGGGCTCCTGGGATTGGTTTATCAGATCTGATGCAGAGTCTTCAGGAATCATTTACCTGGACCTGACAAAGGAAGGTCCCAGGGCTCAGGGAAAGGTAGCTCATGCAAGTGGATAATGTTAGGTTCAGATGAGAAAGAACACAGTCTAATTCATTTCTCCTAACCAGCTAGGAATGAACCTAAACTCTTAGGGTTGCTCTGGATTTGAGTTTTTTCCCCTGCTCCCCTGTGTTTTTATTTCTTTCAACTATGAAAAACCTGGAATTGGGTCACCTCTTGGAGCTGCCCTAGAGTGGGCCATACTTCTCAGGGAAGATGTGGCCTGACTTGGTCCCTAGGGTGGCATTTCCCTGGCTTCCAAGCAAGGGAGTAGAATGCTTTTGGCCCTCCAGGACTCTAGACACTTATGGAAAGTAGGATCATGAGGTACTTTTTAGGGAAGTTGGGCATGAGCCTCAACTGAAAAACTCTATATCCCAAATATTAAACATGTTTGGCTGGGTGCTGGTAGTTCACACTTGTAATACTAGGTACTTAGGATGCTGAGATCTGAGAATGGCAGTTTGAAGCCAACCTGGACAGGAAAGTCACAAAAGTTGTAAGTGGAGCTGTGGCTCAAGTGGTAGAGTGCTAGCCTTGAGCAAAAGAAGCTCAGGGACAGTGTAGAGGCCCTGAGTTTAAGCCCAAGGACTGACACATTAAAAAAACACACACACAAAAATCAAACATGTTTGACCTGTTTTCATTATTCTAAATGCTGCTAGAATATTCCCCTCTGATGCTCCCAATTTCAATCTTACAAAAAAGTTCAGCTAGAAGTAGAGCTAGGTATAGTGGCACAGTTCTATAATCCCGCATGTAGGAGGCTAAGGCAGTGCAAACTGGAATTTGAGGCCAGTCTGGGCTTCATAACAAGATCCTATCTCCAAAACAAGAAAACAATAATTACAAAACCAAAAAAACCAAAAGCATTGAATTTAGGTTTGATACACTATGATATTAAAGGGGTATAAAATAAAAAGTTATTTGTTTAAAAACTGATTTTAATTTGGTTTCTATTTAGAATGTTCACAAAAGATGCTTTTTGAGACAACATCAGAATCAGGATTTGGTTTGACAAAGGACATTTGGCATTGTAAAATACTGATAAGCAAATTATAATATTTTAGTCTTCTTTTTCTTTTCTTTTCTTTTTTTTTTGTTGGTCAGGGGACCTGAACTCTGGGCCTGGGCGCTGTCTCTCAGCTCTTAAGCTGAAGGCTAGTGCTTTACCACTTGAGCCATAGTGCCACTTCCGGCTTTTTCTGCTTATGTGGTGCTGAGGAATTGAACCCAGGGCCTCATGCATGCAAGGCAAGCACTCTACCATGAGCCATCTTCTCAGCCCCTGTTTTTGTATTCTTAAAGTTAGTTTATTTATTTTATTTTATTTTTTTGTGTCAGAACTTGGGCTTGAACTTAGGATCTGGGTGCTAGGATTACAAGCATGAGATACCAGCTCCTGGTGCAGTATCCTTAAACTTTAGTGCTAAGAAATCATTGATATCAGAATAAAAAGGAAAACCAAGGGAGATCATATGAAATTCACCATTTTCAAATCTTGTGGGAATAGTAGCCATAGTAAACAAAGACAAATATTTTAATTAAACCTTTGTAATTAAAGGATGTAAGCGGGTGAAATATATTATGAATATGATATAATCACATGTTCGCATAAAAACCGATATTCTAGCATTTGAATTTAGAACACCAGGGATTGCGGGTGTGGCTTAAGTGGTACAGCATCTGCTTAGTGAGCATCTGCTTAGTGAGGCCCTGAGTTCAAACCCCAGCAACACAAGAATGAATTAGACATCTGGGTGTAGATTTTTTTTAGTTCTAATAATAGTTAGAGGACAGATCTAAGCTGGGCACAGTGGCTTAAGCTTGTAATCCTAGCTACTTGTGGGACAGTGATGGGGGATGGAGGCTCAATGATAGTCTAGGCATGAAGTTTGCAAGACTCCATTTCAACCAATAGCTGAATGTTGTGGTTCTACCTAGTTATCCCAGCTATGGGGGAAGCAAAACGGTTGGGAGCAATACCATGTGCCCATCATCTCCAGTGACACAGAAAGCACAAAAAGGTTTGCAGTCCAGGTGTGCTGGGGCATAAAGCAAGACAAAAATACTTCAAAAGGAATGGAAGTGTGGTAGAGCAAGTAAGAGGCCCTGAGTCCAATCCTCAGTACTGGGAGAAAGAGAGGTGACAGGGAGAGGCTATTATGTTATAAAGTAGCAACTTTGGTAATTTTACCAGAATTGATATTTCATTTAACCAGCAGCTATTCATGTTTCCAAACTAATGCAAAAGCATTCTTTCTTGGCAGCTGCAAAGAGGATGGGTGGGTGTGCGAGTTTAAGTGGATTAGTTGTTGGCCTATTAGCTGCCATGTCTTGGCTGGAAATAAATCATGAAGAAGAGTAAACACAGGGGAGAGCTGGGGAAGAGAAGCAGAAGATGGCTGGCACAAAGCAAATGGAAGAAGACAAAACTGGGCAAGAAGAGAATGGAAGAGAAGAGCAGGACAGAAGAGGCCACACCCACCTGCCCTTTACCAGGTGCACACTGGATGTGTGATGTGTTACATTTACATTGGCATTTGACAAAGCTTGCTAAAAGCACACTACATTTGTGCTGGATGTTTCCTAAGGACTACATTCTGCTGTTTTAACTCGCTCTTACCTTGTCCCACACCTCCTCAGTGGTGTCTAATAGGTTCCCAAAGAAGGGGTTGACAGCAGCATTGGAGATGAGGATGTCGATACCTCCATGAAGGTTCACCGCCTGGAGGGGAGGAAGGTCTGGGTCAGGGCTTCCAGTAAGGGAAGGAGATACAATGTTCATAACGAATTTCTTCTTAGGAACAGCTATTAAACATCTCTTGAATAACTACCCTAAGTTCTACTGCTAACCATTTGAGGTTGTCTTATTTCTTCTGCCTTCTTTCTAGCCTACTTTTTCATCTAATGATGTTTTTGACTCTTTCCTCTACATTTCCTCTTTAGGGAACATTTTCAGTCTCATTCCTTCAACACTCACCTCAAAATCTATTTCTAGACCAATAGAACCCTCTTTTCTTTTCACACTGAGTCTCAACTCCATTTCCCCTTGTTCTGGCTGTCCATTATCTTTGAGTAAGTTACCACTCTCAGAATCAGCTTGTCCACACTTATTTGAATAAGGAAACAGGTTTAACTAGACTCAGGTAAAGTTATCATTGAGAAGGATCCTGATCACGTAAACCAGTGTCCTCCTGGTAGAGGTGATAAAACTGGAGCATTCACCTTTCAAGGTCACATGATACAGAAATGATACTTTAGGGCTTACTAAGAACAGGAGGCCTGCCCATTTGGTGTTTGAGAGAGGTAAAAGGATTTGCTCAGCCAACAAAGCCAGTTAGTGGTGGCAGAACTAGTCAGTCTCCCACTTTGCAGCACAGAGCTCGTTCACAGGTGCCTTCAGAAAGTGACTTGGGATCACTACACCACTGATGTTAAAGATACTACCCTAAGTTTAAAGCAGTTCTATACTCAGCTTTGATGTCATTCTTTCACTCTCTTTCTTCTTTTTGATCCAGAGCCATGGAAGATGTAAAGCAGAAACTGAGGTTTAATGAACAAAGGAGGTGTCTCCTTCTTAAGTTGTAAGTAAGTGGTGAAGGCTTGTGTTAGAATAACGGATGGCTAAGGAAAACCTGCCAACAAGAATTTTCAATACATGCTATCCTGAAACCAGTCTTTGCATTTGCCTAGATCTGGCGATTTTGATAGCTTGGACAAGTAGCATGAAATAGGCTTTTGATCAACTTTGTGCCTCAGATTTGGCACACAAAGGGTGTTATTAACAAAACACTCCATCTGTTAGCTTTGCCTTTTAACTAATTATTCTTGCTGACTTGTTTCTACATTGCTGTCAATATGTAAATTTAACAAAATTTAAAGTCACACAATCTTTTAAAACCAATGCTTTTCTTATGCTCTCTAATTTTTGGTGTTGTGGTACTAAATCTCACTCATCTACCCCACCTTGAGTCTAAGTAAGCCTGGTGGATGGTTTAGTTACTAGGAAAGCTAAATTGAAAATAAGTGATGTGTTTGATGCTCTGTAAATAAGTAGTCGTGTGTGTGTGTGTGTATGTGTGTGTGTGTGTACAGAAAGATGTCAGGTCATACTGGAGTCGCTAGAGAGCTTCTGCCTTCTCCTGTGTGCCCTGTCTCTGTATCCTTGCAGGCCTGTCAGCACAGAGGGGAAAAGGCTGAATGTTTTTGTGCATGTGTGTTTGTGTGTGAGTGTGTGTGTGCATGTTGGTCCTGGGGTTTGAAATCATGGGCACTGTCCCTCAGCTTTTCTGCTCAAGGCTAATGTGCTACCACTTGGGGTCACAGCCCCACTTCCAGCTGTGTGTGTGTGTGTGTGTGTGTGTGTGTGTGTGAGTCCTGGGCCTTGAATTCAGTGCCTGGGCTCTGTCCCTGAGCTTTTTTGAGCAAGATTAGTGCTGTACCACTTTTGGTCACAGCTCCACTTCCAGTTTTCTAGTGGTTAACTAGATTTAAGAGTCTCATAGATTTTCTTGCCCAAGCTGGCTTTGAACCATGATCCTCAAATCTTAGCCTCCTTTGTAACTAGGATTCTAGCCACTGGTGCCTGGCTAGCTTTTCTTTTTAATTAAAAAAATTGCTATTGGGCTGGGAAGGTGGCTCAGTGGTAGAGTGCTTGCCTTGCATGCATGAGGCCCTGGGTTCAATTCCTCAGCACTACATATGCAGAAAAATCTGCAACTGGCGCTGTGGCTCAAGTGGTAGAGCACTAGCCTTGAGCTGAAGAGCTGAGGGACAGCGCCCAGGCCCAGAGTTCAGGCTCCACAACCGGCAAAAAAAAAAAAAAAAATTGCTATTATAAAGGGGATATGCAGAGGGCTTACCCTTTCATTCTTTTTGTACAATGTCATCTCTTCCTTCACTATCTCCCAGTTTTCCTCTCCGGTGCCTGCCTACAAGTTGTATAGTTCATTTTCTAGTGAGTACCACTGCTGCATTTGTTCTCCCTTTGTCCCTCTACTTCTGTGCTCTCCCTTCCAGATTTTTTTGGTGATTCATTAGACATGAAGAGTCTTATGGACTTTCCTTCAAACCATGATCCTCAGATTTTAGCCTCCTGAGTAGCTAGGATTACAGTTATGAGCCTCCCACACCTGGCTAACGGCTGAGTTTTGATTGAACAGAACAAAAAACATATAAGATGAATGAGAAAGGTACCTATGATCTCTCTGGTTCCTTCTAAATCTTGTTCTAGATTGTGTGATCACTACACTGAAGTGGTTTTTCTTTTGACAGGTATTTTCTTTTTAAAGAAAAAGATATAATCAAGTGGAGAAATTGCTAATGTGTTTTCTGCCACCGAATACCCATCCTCTTGGTGGCAGATTTTCTAAGTGCAGGGCAACAGCTGGCAACAGTCAGACATATCTCAAACTGCTGGTAATTGCCTATTACTCTGCACTCTGACAACAGTCATACAAACTTCCAAAGTTGTTTTGACTTATCTCTCCTATTTCTCAGTTTTTTGACATGTGGTTGAGGAAAAACATGTTGGTTGGTTCCACTAAATGTTTCTTGGACAATCCATTCTGGTCCCATCACCACTATTTTCAACACAGATGACAGCAACAGCTTTCTAAAAAATGCCCTTGGTTCAGGGTCTTCTGTAGTTATCCTTCCTACCATTGGTTAGTTATTGATTACTTATCATTTTCATCTTGCTCAAAACCTCACATGGCTTCTTATTCCTACAGAGACCTTTAAATGCCTCTGCGAGGTTGTGGATGTTCCTCTGTCCACCTTCCTTATGCAGCCCATTTTCCACAGTCCTTCTTGAGTATATGATATATGCTGTGGACTAGATTTTTCCTCTTTCTGCCAGTCCCTCCTTGGCTGTCTGCTCATTTTGTAAGGTCATCTGGAACCCCATCCTTACTCTATCTCTCTACTCCCACTCCTCAGGGTCTTAGCCCAAATGCTATTTGAGTAGGGCTGAAGGACCTACTAGATAGACCTGTCATAGGCCAGAGGACTTTTTTTTTGTTGGTTGGGGGGCTTGAACTCTGGGCCTGGGCGCTGTCCTTCAGCTCTTTGGCTCAAGGCTAGGGCTCTACCAGTTGAGCCACAGCAACATTTCTGGTTTTCTGGTGGTTTATTGGAGATAGGAGTCTCATGGACTTTTCTGCCTGAGCTGGCTTTAAATTAAGATCCTCAGATTTCAGTCTCCTGAGTGGCTAGGATTATAGGCATGAGTGCCTGGCCCACGCAGGATTTTGATATTAAATTCTGAGAAGGCCTGGGTTTGCCCCCGACACTGGAAAATAAAAGGAGAAAAGAGGTTACAATATTTATTTCAAGTGGTTAGTCACTGACTGGCTCAGGATCCCAAAATATCTACCTCCACCCTGAAAGTCAAGGTCCCAATCTCTGGCTCTGTCCATCAGCCTATGCCATAATGCAAGATGACCTTTTTAGGTCTACATCTGTCTGATTGCAATCACATAGGAGCATTTGCCAAATGGTTCCTTAGGAAGGGAATTAACTTATCCATCCGTCCACAGTACCTCTATCTACCATTGTTTGAGGACCTCCTCTTGTAAGATTACCTGGATTATTTCTGCCAACCTTCCAAGCTGTTAGCACAATCCCCTACTTTGCCTTTGTGGGAAGGTTCGCCCTGTGACTCTGTTGGATGATTTGTATTGTCTTTGCAGCTGGAAGGTGGTGTCAAGTACCAACTCAAAGTCTGGCTTAGATGCCAACTTTGAGATTAAAGTCCATACCAGCACCTAAGGCCTGTCTCTATGCTAATGGAGAAGTGCCTGGTAGGCACTGCAGGTAGCCCAAAAGCAGGGAATCTGGATTGAATCACAGCTCTTTCCCTATTGGCTGTGAGACCTTAGGAAGTAGGTTTAACTATATGAATCAGTCTCTGAAAATAGGAAGAATAATCCTTGCCTTTTTTGGATTAGTGTCAGCTTTAGAGAAAACCCGTATATGGCTCAGAACCAGTCAATAGCATGCAGGGGATGGTTAATAGGGTGGGCTGCCTTTGATAAGTTCCCAGGGACTCTATAAGCCAAAGTACAGGGGATTGTTTATTTGATCATGAGTGGGAACACTACTCTGTGATTTTATGTGCCTTTCATATCTGCTCAATTACACAAAATGGCCTAGTCCCAGTCCAAGCCTAGTCCCCCCTTCCCCTGGCTAAGAGATGATACAAGGTTGAAGCGTTAAAGTAGTTTTAAATTTTCTGATTGGAACCAGATGGTTCTCAGACTGGGATATGCACATAATAGAAAGGCACACAATAAAAATGAGCTAGTGTTCTAGTGGGGTATTTAGATGTACTGTTAAATTTTAGTTAATAGTTTTGCTTTGCATGGCACCAAAGCTGTCTAGGAAATCAGAGATGGAGGAGCAGACTGGCTCCCTTCTGCCACCTCCTGGCTGGATGCCCTTATCCCTGCTGCTCACCGTGGCTACCAGGCGCTCCCGGTCCTTGGCCTTCCCCACGTGGCACACGGTGCCTGTCACACTCAGCCCCTCCCCCTTCAGCGTGGCCACTGCACGGTCCACATTCTGCTGCTTTCGGCTGCTGATAACCACGTGGGCTCCATCCTGGGCCAGACGCCGGGCGATGGCAAAGCCAATCCTGCCAGGCAGAGAGAGACAAAGACTTGTCAAAGCCTGTACAAGGAAAAAGGCTTCCAGCATGGGCCCTGGATTGGACTGCCTGAATTTGGATTCAGCTTGTCGTCGTCTGTATAATCCCCATGTATCTATATTAGATATAAAACAGGCATAATGGCATAGCCATTGCCAGGTAGACATAAGATCTTGTTCTTTAATGTTGGTTCCCTGGACCTGACACCACGCATCAGCTATTTGAGGGTCTCACTTGAAAGAATCCCTGTCCCCAAATATCTCCCTTAACTAGAGGATATCATTCTCAACTATGAAATGGGACTACCCTTAGCTGCATTTTGGGGATGAATGAGAAAGGATGGTTAAAAATTGAAATATTCTCATAGGAATAAGGACTACACATTTTCCAACTGCTAGCCACCAGGACTTTTTGCATGTTTGTCAGGTGTCTTATTCCTGAGCTACACCCCAGCCCAGGCATGAGCATCTCAAATGACTTGTATTTAGTATTTATTCATCTTTATTCTATCTATCTACCTATCTACCTACCTACCTATTTTTGTGCCAATATTGGGGCTTGAATTCAAGGCCCAGGCACTGCCCCTTAGCTTTCTCACTCAAGGCTGGTGCTCTACTACTTGAGTCACAGTTCCTCTAACAGGTTTTTGGTGGTTAATTGGAGATAGGCTCACCTGACTTTCTTACTGGGGCTAGCATTGAACTGTGATCCTCAGATCCTAGCCTCCTGAGTAGCTAAGATTGCAGGTGTGAGTCACTAGCTCTGGGCTCTGTATTTTACATTCACGAGGAACTACCATCCAGCAAAGTCCTTTGGAAGAGAGAAACAGGATAGCCATAGAGGTGGTTGGGTGATGAGAGAGATCCACGCCAGGCAGGGTGGGCCGAAATGTATTGACTGGAACAAAAATCTGGATCTATGGGTGTCCCATCTAGATAAAGAGGTTGGGTGGGTAACACTGGGAGGCTTTTCGGGTGCCCAAATGGGGTCGCTGCAGCATTTTCATAAGGGGTGGAGACTGCAGGATAGGACTTTGACATGTGGCCCTTTGGAATTCAGGTTATCTGGTCTTCCCAGGCTCTAGGTGGAGCTGTTGACTGGGGCAGCCCGGAGCACAGAGTTTGGGTCTTTGAAGGCATTGAGCATGCACTGTGCTAAAGGCAGCAGTGACACGCACGAGGTCTGGCGGTGGAGGGGCCAGGTCAGGGGTTCGGGTGGGTCTCGTGGCCTCTTCTTCTCCACGGATCACGTTCGAGGACTGAGAATCGGGGCCCCCCGGAGACAAAGGATAAGAGGGCAGTCCCTGTTTCTTGGGATCGAGGGCCTCAGCGACTCCGGTCCCGGCACTCACCCGTCGGTAGAGGCCGTCACGAGGGCCACCTTATTCTGGAGCGGGTTCTGGCGGGTCACCTTGGAACTGGCCATCCTCGCGGACTTCCACGCCCGCACACAGCCACCAAGCAGCAGTCCCGCCTTCTGCATGGCTCAGGCCTGCGATGGGGGGGGAGGGGGGTTCCACTTTGCCCGGGCGGGTGATTGCTCAGAAGGACAAGGGGCAGGACGAGGCGGGTCCCGCCTCCGGGACTTGGCTTTGGGCCCAGGGGCGGTAGGGGGGTGGGGGTGGGGGAGCGGCTCAGCACCGGGCAGCCGGCTGCAGCTGCGGGCGCCCCCTGCCGGCGCACTGCTGCCGCGCCCCGCAGGGCTCTCCCCTCTGCCGGTCTTGGCGACCTGCCCTGGGTCCAGGTTTCTTGTAGGGCCACTCTAGTTCCTCCCACCCAGGAGCAACTCTGTCGACTTCCCCGAGCCCCAGCTCCTCCTTCACATGTGCTTGATCTCTGATTGTGGTGAGGCGGTGGAAGAGGAGGTTTTGAGTTACTTACTTTTGCTCCTTCAAATCTCAAAATAGACTGTGTGTGTGTGTGTGTGTGTGTGTGTATGTGTGTGTGTGTGCGCGCGTGTGTGTGCACGCGCGTTCTCACTGGTCCTGGGGCTTGAATTCGGGACCTAGGCACTGTCCCTGATTTTTTTTTTGCTCAAGGCTAGCACTCTACTACTTGAGCCACAGCTCCACTTCTGGTTTTTTGTTGTTGATTTGTTTTGTTTTGCTTTTTTTTAACAGACATTCCTGCTAGGGTAGCTTCCAACCATGATCCTCAGATTGCAGCCTCCTGAGTAGTTAGGGTGACAGGAATGAGCCACCGATGCCAGACTTAGATTTTCTTGAAGAAAGAATTCTGTTTTGAGCTGGTGTTGGTGGCTCATGCCTATAATCCTAGCTACTCAGAAGTCTGAGATCTGAGGATCATGGTTCGAATCCAGTGAGGGCAAGAGAGTCTGTGAGACTCTTAATGTCCAATTAACTACCAAAAAAAAAATCAAAGCCAGAAAAAAAACAAAAGCACCCAGGTCCTGAGTTCAAGCCCCATTACTAGTAAGCATATGTGTGTATGTGTGTGTGTGTGTGTGTGTGTGTGCGCGCGCGCAGGTCTACACAGGTTACAGCTCAGAGGAGGACAATATTTTAAGGCTGTCAAGATTGTGATCTTCATGGAGTCCACTATGCAAGGGTAGAGGAGCCCAGGAAACAAATGAAATGGGAGATCTATAGCTAGCCATAGGCCTGGCACTACCTTTTCCTCAAGGTCTGTGCCAACTTCACAGTCTATGAGGGCAGCCTGGGACCACAGTGGTAAGCAGAGTGCAGAGATAGAGATACTGACTCTATTCAAGAGGACTTCCCATCTTCCAGGGACTAAATGGTAGATTGGATGCTCCAGGACATCCCTAGCCAGTAATGGACAGAGAACTCAGGAATGCTCAAGTTCTTCCTGATCATTATGTCCCTAGGTCTTAACCTCCAGCCTAGTTCAATAAATATTTGCTGAATATAAAAGCACGTTATGAACTGTAAACTACTAGCACATAGTAATTATTGCCATCACACAGTAATTATTATTGCTGCCACAAGCCAGAGTCTTCATCTGTGAACTGAGAATGTTGAGTAGATGATGAATAAAGTCCTCAACAGCTATAAATTCTGGATCCAAGACTTCAGCCTCCGTTTCTGCCAAGTGGGCTGAAATGATCTCCCTCCTGGGTTTCTGGGAGAATTCATAAATCTGGATGGCTATGGTACACTATACAAAGGCTGAACATACCCACGTGCAAGTGCCTGAACTGCTTTAACCCAAGGGCTGCCAAGTGCCAGACTGAGAAACAGGGCTTGCCTATGGTGATGTTTCCACTAGTTTGAGGCACAATGAGAATCTAATGAGTTTCATAAAGCTAAGCATATTTAACTTAACAGCTAATGCTTTATTCTTCAATGTGCTTTTGCTCTCAATTTTGGTGTTAGTCTTTTCTTTCAGAAAAGATGATTAAAGCAGATGGGTAGGTTTAGAAAAGTGTTGTTAGTTGGTGAAATTACCAGTCTGTCAACCTTATGTTAGTCCCTACAATTGGAGGGGAGAGAATTCTGGTCTGAAATCCAGTTGTAGAGAATCATTGCTTAATTGAATTCATACTTGCTAAAGTTTACTTAGTGTTGGTGAGGTCAGCTGAGTTGTTGAAATGGAATTTCAGCAATCAGAAGGGTGTGTGGATAGTAAGCGATTGTACTAGCTCGCACTGGATTTATGGTGTATTTCTCAACTGAGAAGTCACAGTTGTAGTACTCAGCATATCCTGATGAGATAAGAGAGCCTAACTCTAATTTTCCCCATGTCGAGGGAAAACTGACTCTGACTGGTGCCCCTCAGTCTGAGCTTCATGAATTATTGACCAGGGATAGATAGCACCACAATACTCTTTACTGTAGGGAACTAATGCACTGTGGGAACCCTTCCCAGCTTCCTACCTTCACACAGGGCTGGCCAGGGAGGGTGATCAGGAGGATTGTATCAGTGGTTCTAGGGACTTGGTTTAAAGAGATAAGCCTACAGGGCATACCTAGTCTTCCTTCACCTCCTCTCCTAAGATGTACAAGTGAGACCCAGGAGGTGAGGATGTGGGATGGGCTGAGTGGGAGACAATTCAAAAATCAAAGGATTCTCAGGAAAAAAGTTTTGTCCTAGATGTTTGGTGAACATCACACAGCTCCCCTTCATCTCTCCTCTCCTCTCCTCTCCTCTCCTCTCCTCTCCTCT
>NW_012267300.1:5239089-5303010 GCF_000151885.1 Dipodomys ordii
TTCCTTCCTTCCTTCCTTCCTTCCTTCCTTCCTTCCTTCCTTCCTCCCTTCCTATTTTGTGCTTGTCCTAGGGCTTGAACTCAGCCTGGGTGCTGTCCCTGAGCTTTTTTTGAGCAAGATTAGTGCTGTACCACTTAAGCCACAGCTGTACTTACAGCTTTTTGGTGGATAATTGGAGAGGAGAGTCTCACATGGACTTTCCTGCCTAAACTGACTTTGAACCACAATCCTCAGATTGCCTCCTGAATAGCTAGGATTACAGGTATAAGCCATGGATGTCTGATTCTTGCTTTTGTTTTAATCATTAAAACATTCATTCTTAGCTGGGTGCCGGATTGCTCATGCCTGTAATACTCAGGAGGCTGAGATCTCAGGATCATGGTTCAAAGCTAGCCCAGGCAGGAAAGTCCATGAGACTCATTTCCAATTAACCACCAGAAAACCAGAAGTGGTGCTGTGGCTCAAGTGGTAAAGTGCTCACCTTGAGCTGAAGAGCTCAGGGACAGTGCCCCAGGCTCAGAGTTCAATCTCTCTGACAAAAAAATTCATTTAAAAATTATATATAAATATAATATGTGCTTATGATTTAAAAAGGGGCAGGAAGTTATATAAAAAGTAAAAGTAATTCTTTCCAACTTAAAAAAACCTACTTCCTATATAGTTTTTGGTCTCATATATTCTTCCAGAAATTTTCTTCACATTTACAAGTATATTTTTCTCTTAAAAGTCTTTCTCACAAATGAGATGACATTTTATATATATGGTCCTTCAAATTACTTGCTTCTTTTTTCTTTCTCCCCCATTCTTTTCTTTCATTTCTTAAAATATATTCTAGAGGAATGTTCTGAGAAGTAGATAATAGGTCTACTTTCTTCTTTCCCTTTTTAAAAATAGTTGTACAGTATCCCATTGTGTGGATTTTCCACACAATGGAATATTTAGCCAGTCTCCTACTGCTTAACATTTCAGTGGCTTTCAGTGTTTTGCTATTTCAAATAATATTATAGTGAACAGCCTTGGAGATATATACATTTTATGTTTCATGCAAATACATTTATGTCCTGGATCACATATTTTAAAATGATGACTGTGAACAAATTACCTTTGAAAAGAACTAATTAGTTTTGATGGGTTTGTTTTTCTCAGGTGAATTTAGCTGCTGCCTTACTGGTGCATGGTACATATAATGGGTTAAACTTTGGTGGATGACATGAGTTCAATGGTAAATGGTAATACCCCCTGGGTCTCTGTGTTAGGGAGATTAGATTGGTTTATAGATGTGAACATCATCAGTTTTATTCATGTGTGAAATTGAGAATGCTGGCCAAGCACTGCCAGATCTTGTTCTGTTTTTAAAAAAATTATTTGTTATTTATTTATTTTGTCGGTTGTGGGGCTTGAACTCTGGGCCTGGGTGCTGTCTCTCAGCTCTTCAGCTCAAGTCGAGCACTCTACCACTTGAGCTACAGCACCACTTCCGGTTTATTGGAGATAGGAGTCTCACAGTCTCTCCTGCCCGGGCTGGCTTTGAACTGCGATCCTCAGATCTCAGCCTCCTGAGTAGCTAGGATTACAGGCGTGAGCCACCAGCGCCCGGCTTGTTATTTATTTTTTTATACTGGTGCTGGAACTTGAACTTAGAACCTTACACTCTCACTTAGCTTTTTTTTGTTCAAGACTGGCACCCTACCACTTGAGCCATGCCTCCTTTTCCAGCTTTTTGCTGCTAACTGGAGATGAGCAACTCTCAGATTTGAACCACTGTCCTTAGACCACAGCTTTCTGAGTGGCTGGGATTACAAGCATGAACTACTGGTGCCTGCCAGATCTTGAGGTTGTTAAACAGAAGCTAGAAATGTGGGTGTTAATAGAAAACGTTTGATTTTAAATGTTGGCAACTAATTTACTAAAAAAAATCCCCAAAGCAAAACAGCAAATGGATCTGTATGTGCTAGAGACTGACAGTTTCTGCCTATTTGAAAGTAAAGGGTTATTCATTTTGTGAGATATTGCTCTATCTAGAAGTTCACAACTATATTGGATAGCTTATTTAATTTCTGCTTTTTAAGTATTTTTTCCCTTATTGTCCATAGACAATTATTGGTGAATACTGTTTAGAAATTATCCAGTCTCTTTTTTGTATCCCTTTCAGAAACCTTTCTCTCTCTCTCTCTCTCTCTCTTCCCCCTCCCTCTCCTACCCCACCCCCTCCACCCTCTCATGCTGGTTCTGGGGCTTGAACTCAGAGCTTGGATGCTGTTTCTGAGCTTTAAGGCTAGAGCTCTAGAGCTCTATCACTTGAGCCTCAGTTCTACTTCTGGCTTTTTTGGGTGGTTAATTGGAGATAAGAGTTGCGCAGGCTTTCCTGAGTGGCTGGCTTTGAACAGCAATCCTCACATCACAGCCTCCTGAGTAGCTAGGATTGCAGGTTTGAGTTACTAGTGCCCCAGCTTCTGAGTTGTTTTCTTTGGCTGTATTTGGGAAGAGGTAGTGTCAGGGAAGGGGTGGTTCTCTGGAAGATTCAGGTGCATCAGTGTTCTCTGGACTGGCAGCTTGTGGCATCTCCAGGATTATGGTCCCAATGTAGTTTTCATAAGGGTGCTGAGATTCAGCCTTGGGACTGGGATGAGATGGGGAAGGCCATACTTGCTGAACTAGCTTCTTTATTTCTCAAAGATATCACTGCCCCGAGAAATCAACTGAAGATTTTGGGGTACAGTGAATTATAAGATAGAAGGACAACTCTCTCACAGGATGTCTCTGGTTCCCTATGGTGTAGTCACATTTCTAACCTGTTTTTCAGAATTGTGCTTTTCTTGTCCTTGTCAGAGAGAGGGGACCTGTGGCAGATATAGAGATGTAAGTAATCACTCAGGACTCAGAGCCAAGCTGTCCAGAGCCCAATTAGCTATGAACATCCAGCCAGCTGTTGCTCCCTCTAGTCTGCTTTAGCTATTTATTTATTTATTTATTTATTTGCAGTATGGGAGTTTGAAATCAGGACCTTGTACTTTTTAGGCAGGTGATCTACCTCTAAGCCATGCCTCTAGCCCTTTTTGGCCCTGGTTATTATTATTATTATTATTTGTTATCATCCATATTAGGGCTTAAACTTTTCTTTTGCTCAAGGCTGGCACTCTACTACTTGAGCCATACCTCCATTTCTTTCTTTTTACTGGTTAATTGGAGATAAGAGTCTCAAGGATTTTCCTGCCCTGGCTAGCTTTGAATCTTGATCCTCAGATCTCAGCCTCCTGAGTTGCTAGGATTAGAGGTATAAACCACCAGTGCCCAGCTGCCCTAGTTTTTTTTTGTTTTTTGTTTTGTTTTGTTTTTGTTTTTTGTCGGCTGTGGGGCTTGAACTCTGGGCCTGAGCTCTGTCCCTCAGCTCTTCAGCTCAAGGTGAGCACTTTACCACTTGAGCTACAGCGCCACTTCTGGTTTTGTGGTGGTTTATTGGAGATAGGATTCTCATGGTCTCTCCTGCCCTGGCTGGCTTTGAACCGTGATCCTCAGATCTCAGCCTCCTGAGTAGCTAGGATTTCAGGCGTGAGCCACCAGCGCCTGGCTGCCCTAGTAATTTTTGATATAGGCCCTTGGTTCCTGCCTGGGCAAGTATCTACTATTTGCTGATTTTAGACTTTCTATAATAACTAGGATGATGGATGCGTACCATTGCTAGTGCCCAGAAATCCATTGAGTTGGGGTCTCAAGAACTTTTCTTCCCAACTGGCCTTGACCCTCAATCCTCGCAAGTATATTCTCAAGTAGCTATACTTACAGGTGTGAGTCACCAGCATCTAGTCACTTCAGCTTTTGAAAAGAGGTTACACTGTTCTTAGGGCAGACCCAGTGAATCCTGATCAAGACTATGGGACCTCACATTACTAACAAGGGATTCCTCTGAAGGCCATCTTTGCTTTGGGCGTCCCAAACTGGCTGGTATCTATTACATATCTAACACTTCTTTCTCATCCTTTCCCTTTCAGTTGCTACCCTGAAAAAAAGCCTTTGGAGGTCTTGCTCCTGAGCAAGTATCTGCTTTGCCAGAAATTTATAGACCATCTTGTTTCTTCAGGAGCTTTACAATGCAAAACCCTCAACTGGATGCCAGTGGCTCATGCCTCAGGAGGCTGAGATCTGAGGATCACAATTGGAACCCAGCTTGGGCTGGGTTCTGACTCTTATTTCCAACTAGCCACCAAAAGCTAGAAGTGGAGTTGTGGCTCAAGTGGTAGAGCACCAGCCTTGAACAAACAAACAAACAAAAAACCCTAAGGAACAACACTCAGGCCCTGAGTTTAAGCCTTAGAACCCTCACAAAACAAGAACAAGAACAAAAGCAAACAAAACTAAAAACAAAACACCCACACCTATCTCTCAGGAGTGTTGCTATTGTCCTTTCCCCTGAGAGCTTCAGGGTGTTTTGTTTTTTTTTTTTTGTTATTCGAGTGGCTTGAACTCTGGGCCTGGGCTCTGACCCTGTGCTCTTCAGCTCAAGGCAAATGCTCTACTACATGAGCCACAGTGCCACTTCCGGTTTTCTGGTGGTTAATTGGAGATAAAAATCTCATAGACTTTCCTGCCAGGGCTGGCTTTGAACCAAGATCCTCACACCTCGGCCTCCCGAGTAGATAGGATTACAGGTGTGAGCCCACAGTGCTCCTGGCAGGAGTTAAACCCATTTTATTTTATTTTTTTTGGTCAGTCATGGGGCTTGACCTCTGGGCCTGGGTGCTGTCCCTGAGCTCTTCAGCTCTAGGTGAGTGCTCTACTACTCGAATCACAGAGCCACTTCCTTCAGGGAGTTCTAAAGCAGGAGCCCAGTCACTACAGCCCATGCCAGCTTTAGTTACTCAACAGAGGGCTTCAGAAAATTGAAGAGTAGACTTTGGCAGGCTAAGGCTGGCCCAACTTCAGTTCTGGATGGCAGTGTATTTTTCTGGTCATCTCTTTGCAAGGAGGAGATAGTGAAATGTCTCTTTCACTTACCTGCAAAGAATTTCTGGGCCGCTTGAAAACACATGTGTATGCTTGTGCACGAGCACACACATTCTGTATTACTTTGAAAAGAGGATCATTTTCCTCTAGTGGCCAGCTTACTCTCTCTGGAGATAACATTTGACCTTATTATGTAAGTAATTTCAGTTACCATTTCTTGTTTTTGGAGTATGGTATAAATAATAAGCCCTCAATACTTGCCAAGGCGACTAAGTGATCTGTCTACATCTGAGCTCTCTGGTTTGTTGGGTCAGATCAAATTCTGTTTTTTTTTTTAATGATTTTTTTATTGTGAAAATACTGTACAGAGGGGTTACAATTACATGAACAAGGAGTACATTTCTTTTTCTTTCTTTTTTTTTTGTTGGTCGTGGGGCTTGAACTCTGGACTTGGGCTCTGTCCCTGCGCTCTTCAGCTCAAGGCAAGCACTCTATCGCTTGAGCCACAGTACCACTTCCAGTTTTCTAGTGGTTTATTGGAGATAAGTCTCACGGACTTTCCTGCCCAGGCTGGCTTTGGACTGCAATCCTCAGATCTCAGCCTCCTCAGTAGCTAGGATTACAGGTGTGAGCCACCGGTGTCCAGCATGAGAACATTTCTTATCAAGCATTGTTGCTCCTTCTTTGTTTTTTCCCTCCCATCCCTTCCCTCCCATCTCCATCTTCACAACTACACTCCTACCCCTTCTCCGCCCCTCCACCGAAATTGTTAAGTTCGTTTTTTGACATAACATCTTGTACATCTCATTGTTGCAATAGGTCAACCTGTATCCCTATTTAAACAATTTGTTTTTTCCCTTCCCCTCCCCGAATTATACCAACATCAAATACAGTGAAAACAGGGGTTATACTGTGGGGAAGATTAAATTCTTGCACAGAACCCAATACTCTTTTCAGATCCCTGCAAGGGAGAGACCAGTGATTTGGAACTCTCACCCTTTGATACTTTGTAAAAACATCATACACACTTTCTGCACATTGAGTTGTTTTTAACTTTTCTGTTTTGAATTAATCATTGACTTATTACAGGAAGCTGCAGAAGATTTATATAGAATTACTACATGCCCTTCCTCCAACCTTCTTCAGCAGTGACAACTTAGCATAGTTATATCTGTAGTATAAGACTAAGGCCAGGAAGTTGATATTTGCATAATACTGTTAACTAGACTGCAGACATTATTCTATTTTCACTTTTAATCAGGAGGAGTCCCTCTATTCCATTTTTATTGGCTTAAATACGCAGAGAGGTGTGTCATTGTTACATCTCCACATATATGTACATGGTATCCCAATCAATCTCAGTCTTGCTATAGTACTCCCTGCTTTCCTGCTAAAAAAAAATAGCATTCCTAACAAGTTTCCTTGTTACATTTTGTTTTTTTTTTGGCAGTTGTGGGGCTTGAACTCTGGGCTTGGGTGCCATCCCTCAGCTCTTCAGCTCAAGGTAAGTGATCTACTGCTTGAGCCACAGCACCACTTCTGGTTTTCTAATGGTTTATTGGAGATCAGAGTCTCATGGAATTTCCTGCCTGGGCTGGCTTTGAACTGTGATCCTCAGATCTCAGCCTCCTGAGTAGCTAGGATTACAGGCGTGAGCCACCAGCTCTTGGCTCCTTGTTACATTTTTATAGTGACAATCTATTTTGACACTATTCAACCTCATCTACTCCCTTTATACCATTTTTTACATGTACTATATGAGCCAAGCTCTGTGTGTGTGTGTGTGTGTGTGTGTATGTGTGTGTGTGTGTATGTGTGTGTGTGTATGCACATGCTTTTAATTTGTTGACATATTTTGGAGATCTCTGACTTGCTGGCCATATACATCTGCTTCATTCTTACTCCTTCATTAATTATCTGGATTAACTATTATTTAGCAACTGTTGAAGTTGGCTTCAGTTGTACAGGGTTTTCCTCTAATACCTATGATGTTGTAACAGCTTTCTTGCACACCTTGTGCTAACATAGGGTGAAGAACTAAAGATAAAGGACAAAGGGTACAAGTCTTTAATATTTTGCTGGAATCTGCTAGTTGATTTCTAGAAAATTATTCTTGCTTTCCTAGCCCAGGGAGTAACTTAGAGTCTGCTTCATTACATCCTTGTAAGCACCAGTTTCACCAAACATTTTATTTTATTTTATTTTTGTGCTAGTACCGGGCCTTGAACTCAGAGGCCTTGATACTTTTTTCACTCAAGGCTGATGTTTTTGGTGCACTTGTGCCACAGCTTCACTCCCTGCTTTTGTGCGTATGTACTGGTTCTAGGTCTTGAACTCGGGGCCTAAGAACTGACTCTGAGCTTCTTTTGCTCAAGTCTAGCATTCTACCACTTGAGCCAAGCTCCACTTCTGGTTTTATTGAGTAGTTTATTAGATAATAGTGTCATAGACTTTTCTGCCTGGGGTTTGCTTCAAACTGAGATTCTTAGACCTTAGCTTCTGGAGTAGCTAGGATTACAGGCATGAGCCATTGGTGCTTTGTAGTTGGGGGGGAGGTCTGGAAAAGCATCATGATGATGTCTGAGGGGCAAAAATGTAGAAAAAGGGGGAACAAAGGCAAAGAGGCCAGAGGTAGTGACACCTGCATAGGTGTCCACTTAATTTCTTCTTTTTTTTTGTTTTGTTTTGTTTTTGTCAGTTGTGGGGCTTGAACTCTGGGCCTGGGCGCTGTCCCTCAGCTCTTCAGCTCAAGGCGAGAGCTCTACAACTTGAGCCACAGCGCCACTTCCTGTCCACTTAATTTCTGATGTGGATCTCACATCCACACTGGTGTTTGTATGTACACATGTCTTGAACACAGTTAGAGAAGCATTCTTTTGAGGTATTTTCAGAGCACATGTATAAATTCTAATAGCTAAGACCTAAGGCAGTATCATTTAAGGTACTTTTGGTTCAGCTTTGTAGGGTGTGTGTGTGTGTGTGTGTGTGAGAGTGTGTGTGTGTCTGTATATCAGTTTGCCATTTAATTTGCATTTCTTACTGTGAGGCCAACTTGTTTGAAAGCTACCTACAAATATTAAAATAGAATCACAACGTGGCGAGCAGTTTCTCTATTTGTGTATAGTTCACTGAGCTGGAAAGTTTCTTGGTGCCCAGAAAAAGAACTTCAGATTAGATGGTAGCTTTCATTGCCTATTTGAGTACAGTGGCTTAAAATATACTGAAAAAAACATGTATTCGTTATAATTCTGAATAACACCATCAACTTTGACACAATTGGCTAGGTTGGTCTTTCAATGTCTTTGGACAGTGGGTGTTGCCAAATAGCTTTCAAAGTCCAGCTTTGCCTCTGCCACAGATGATGAATATGGTAGAAAGGTCATGACAATTGATTAACATGTTAATATTAAAGTGTTCCAGACTAGCAGAAACAGGAAGACCAATCAGATTTGCCAAGTTACAGAGCCACAGGCAGGATAATCATCCTGAAGCTCTGGACCTTAGAGTGATATGGGAATGCTCAGAAATGCTCCTCATTTATCCACAAAGACAGTGTAGATAGATATAAGTAGGGAAGAAAAACACTGATTCACTAACAACCGAACTGGTCAACCAAAGAGTCAGGTGAGTCCCTGTGGGCCAGATTTGTGGTGATCTTTGAGGGCACCTGGGGGCCAGACCCCCCTGGAGCCTTGAATGGAGGGCCAGGAGCACAATGGAGATGAAATGTGGGAGGCAGAGCATAAGGTGTGGCAGGGCACCCATTTCCCCAGGGAAGCCTCATGAGCCCAGGGGTCCATCAGAAGATCTTTGTCAGTGGATGATGCAACATCAGCCCCAATTAGAAAGCAAATGAACAAGCTTGTGTTGCAAACCAGATTAAATGATTAAAGAGAAAGCAACAAGATTGAAACCCATCAGTATAAGGTGAAGATATCTCTATTACTGTCTCAAAGGAGAGCCATACTTTCATAGACATGACATTCCAGATGCAGTATGGGGACAGGACGCTCGCTCACCAGCACAGTCTGGGTCTCTGCTAACAGATCGCTGGCATGGTTTCCAACCTTGAGTGGGAAGTCTGTTAACTGTTACCAGTCATGGGGGAGGGCTTGAAACACCTTGACAATTTCTGCTAAGGTTTTTAGATATGGCAGGATTTTGCACAAACCCAGAGTCTGAGTTTGGTGAAACAATTCTAACAGAAGCTGAGCAACTTTGCTACTCACAGACAGGTAGTAAAAATCAAAGAAGCTGAGGGTCCATGATGAGCTCCCTACCTCACCGGAGGCCCGGGAAAGCTTCCAGAGGCAGATGGAGTCTTGTTTGTGTGGGCCCTGCTTTGCACGGCAGCAAAGAACGCCCAGAAGCACTCTGAGTAAGGGATATTTATTTATACCGGCACTGGGGATTGAACTCATGGCCTGGGCCTTATCATTTAGGTTTTTCACTCAACAGTACCACAGCTCCACTTCTGGCTTCTTGGTGTTTCATTGGAAATAAGTCTCATGGACTTCAAACCCTGACCCTCAGATCTTAATCTCCTGAGTCTTTAGGATTATAAGTGTGAGCCACCAACATCTGGCATGAATAAGAACATTTAGATTGCAGAGTCAAGTATTACAGAGTATTGGTTCTAGGAGGGAGAAGAAAAACTCCCAGGCTGTGCTGGGATTTGCTCTTTAACTTAGAATGTTGTATTCTCAATCCATTCTTCCTGAGACTGAAAACAAGAAAGGGTTGGTCAAGGACAGGTGGGGACCTGTCCCCCTGTCTAGCTGAGAATCCTCCAGCATCAGCCATCTTCTTATGATTAATATTCCATTAGGTACAGATCATGGATGGCATCTTTTCTTATCCCTGGAAAAGTGTGTTCCCCACTGAAATTTTCTTCACTGGCTTTTTTTTTAAAAACAACAACAACAACAACAACAAAAGTCTCTTCATTTTATAAAATATTTTATATGATCATATGCACATAGCTATTGATTGTGATCTGCTTCTATGAATACCCTCCTTTGGTTTCAATGTTCGCTGGTTTTTGATATCAAGTCATTTCCCAGAGAGGTTAAGAGTAGCAACTAGTTTTTCAGCCAGTGCCTCCAAAGTACTGTTATCTAAGTTCCTAGTTGACTGGTCTGACAACCCTGACAGGAGTCAGGAATCTGCAAGGCCCAGCCATAAACTGACAATCAGATCTCACAGACTCCAAGACCACAGAGAGGCACTAGGAACCAGACTGAGATGCTCCTAGAGGCTGAGCTTCCATAACTGGGGAGAGATCTGGGTGCCAGTAGCTCAGGAGGCTGAAATCTGAGGATCGCCGTTTGAAGCCAGCCTAGGCAAGAAAGCCATAAAACTCTTATTTCCAATTAACCACCCACAAGCTGAAAGTGTAGCTGTGGCTAAAGTAGTAGAATAGCAGCCTTGAATTAAAAAGTTAAAGGATAGCACACACACACACACACACACACACACACACACACACACACACAAGAAAGGAGAAAGAAAAAGAACAAAAGAAAGGAAGAAAGAAAAAAAGAAAGAAAAAGAAAAACTGGGGAGAAGCCATATCTGGGTGCTGAAGGTTGTTGTTGGGACTCTAGAGTTCAGCCAAAAAGGGAACATGCAAGTCGAGATGGGGTAAGAGAAACCTTTGGGGAGCAGATGGAATGGAAGAGAGATGGGCTTCAGTTTTAACCAGTTTCTGGCTTTCCTGCTTCTGCCCATGTGAATGAGACTTTGAGTGTTATCTCTGGAAGAAGCTCTGGTCCATTCCAACAGTGACATGGGCTCCCAGCTCAGGATTCTATCACTGCCCCGCAGTCATGGAGAGCTGGGTGAATCCTGTGAGGGGCAATGGGGGTGGATGTGGGGGAGATCCCTGGCAATAGTCAACCTCTGAAATCATATACCATGTATAATATATTTTCACATAAAGCTTACCCAGGAATTGTTGCAAGTACACAGATTTTCATTAATCAACAGCATGCTGATTAAGCATCTGTAGGAGAAGCACTGTGCTAGACACTGTAGGAAATTCAAGATTTACAGCCTAAACTTCATCCTTGTAGTCAAGGAATTTACAGTCTAGCTAAGGAAATAGGACATGTCCATGAAACACCTAGAAAAATCACTGCCAAAAAAAAAAATGCTACACTAAGTGAGTGTTCTCCACACCTTTTCCCCATCCTTTCAATATTCTTCTCCCACAGGGAGGCTCAATCCTGTAATGTGGGCAGAGCTCTGGGGGAAGATGACATTAATCTTTTCATCCTGATCCTATGGAACTTAGCCACCACTGAGAAATAGTTTCTCTGCACTCCTTCAGCCCATTCCTTTCCCACAGGGCTCAGTGAGGTGGGAGAGGTTGGGTGTGAAGGTGGTGGAAAGAGGAAGTGGTTTCATGCAGAGATTTGTCTGGAAGATGAGTCCTGTCAAGGAAGTAAATAAATAGATTTTTTTGGGGGTCATCTTTTGGTTAAGGTTGAGTGAATTTGGTAGGGTCAAATGTGTCTTGTTAAATTATTAAACAATGGTTGGATTTTATTCACACAGGAAAAAAATTAGAAGGTGTCAGGAAGCCTAGGTATCACTCTTCATTGCTCAGTGGCTTTCTGTGTTCTTTAACTATAGCTTTGTGCGTGTGCGTGTGTGTGCGTGCATGCGTGAGTGCATGCGTGCATGCGTGTGTGTGTGTGCGCATGAGTGTGTGTGTGTGTGTGTGTGTGTGTGTGATATTGAGGTTTGACCTCAGGGCTTTACACTTGCTAGGCAGGTATTCTATCACTTGAGGTCTGCCTTCAAGTCTGTCCTTCTCAATGAAACATCCTCCTTTGGTTAATGCACTAGAGTGAAATCATTTGTGTATTGAACTAGACAGTTTTGAGCGACTTTTAAAAGCATTATTTCTGCCAGGTGCCTGGTTTGTGCTTATAATCCTAGCTAGTCAGGAGGCAGAGATATGGAGGATTGGAATTAAAAAAACAGCCTGGGCAAGAAAGTTCATGAGATTCCATTGTCAAAATAACTAGCAAAAAGCTAGGCTGGAGGTGTGGCTAATGTGGTAGAATCCCCCAGCCAAGCAAGCATGAATCCTTGAGTTCAGGCCCTGGTCCAAATAAGAAAGTCCTATTGTCCCTAGTCTTTGTATTAGGCCAATTGCAACAATATTTCCAGAAAAGAATTAAGATCTACAGAATATTATTTAAGTGAGTATTTTCTCAATTCTCCCAAGGGTCTTTTATAGTGAGAACTATTTTGTATGTAAAAGAGTTAGACATTAACTCATTTCATAAAATAGATGCTTTTGCTGTTAAGGATGAGTTTTCTCATGGAACCCAGATTCAAAGAACAATCTGAGGTCTTTGTTCAAGGGTCTTAAGCAACACTTATGTTTCCTCTTGCTGGGCTTGTCTCAGTTGGCACATGTGATCTATAACAATGTCTTGAATCATGAGTTTGGCAATATAAATTAAGTGTATCTGGGAGTTCAAAGCAGAGACCAGAGCTGTGTGGCTAGTAATATGTTGAGTTACAATGTTACTAGACATACTAAGATCTAATATTAACTAGAATAGAAAATGAACTTGGAGGGTGGAGGAATAGACTTTCAAACTTTGCTCTCTCCCTTTTCCATACCCTCTGCAAGTCAGGGTGACTTAGACTGGTCATGCATTTGAATAATAGCTTTCCCTTGTAGTTTGGATTTGGAGATGCCAAGGGCCCTAGTGAGAGGGAGGTCATGAGCTGGGAAGCTGAAACTATTATAGGAAAATGGAAAAAAAATAACCCTGCTTTTTCCTACTGCCAGACCTGCAGTCTCTTGCTAGTACTACCCCTGGTTATTCTAGCTGGAAGACAGTTGGTTTAGACTTGTGGGAAGCCAACTTTTCAGATGAAGGGTAAAGAAAAGATCTAAGCAAACAGACTATGATTGGCATAGCATGAGCTAGTAAATATTTGTTGCTTGCACAAATGAATAGGCATATAAATGTGCCTTTAAAATTGGCTGCTCAATAATTTAAAGGAGCTACAGCCTTGTCGCTCACAACCTGTCAAATAATTCCATTCCTTACTTCTCTGTCATTAGCTGCCACCAACATCTTTTTGAGATGTGTGTTTTGACAGTGTAAATGAGGTATAATGAAGTTCAAAAGAGAATCCAGACCCCATTGGGAGGCAACTTCATTCTGAATTGTTTGAAATGTATACATTTTTTTTTCTGCTAAGAATAACTAAAACACTAATATAAAATGTATGCCATTTAACATTACTCTGGAATCTAGTAGTGTTCTTTCCTTTGTGTATGTGTGTGTGTGTGTGTGTATGTGTATGTATGCCAGTACAGGGGCTTGAACTCAGGGCCTGGGCGCTCATGGACTTTCCTGCCCAAGCTGGCTTTGAACTGTGATACTCAGATCTCAGTCCCTGGCATAGCTAGGCTATAGCTGTGAGCACCTGGCTCTAGCTTAGCTTTCTTGAGCCTTGCATTTAAAACTTGAAGGAATAAAGTTCCTCAAAATAACAAAATATTACTTCAAAGACAATGGTCAGAATGTTTTTCATGAACTTGTCCCTGGTCAGTGTTTCAGGGCACTCTGATAGAGTCTCTGGAGGCTTCCAACCCTATTGGTTTAGCCACTTTCTGAGTAAGAAGGTGGTAATGCCACATTTGTCCACTAGAGGGCCATAGGTCCTCCCCCTGAGTCCAGACTGGCCTGCGATTTGATGCTTTCTCTATACTTGTGGTATCTCATGTGTTGAAACAGATTTGGGGAAGCAGAGCCCATCTCGACTTTAGAAGTAGTTAATTACAAAAAAAATTACAAGTAGGGAAATCAAAGTGTGTGTGTGTGCGTGTGTGTGCGCGTGCACGTGTGCACACACCCACACACACACCCACACACACGGCCACACATACCTGTGTATTTTGAGAGAGGATAGTAGAATGTGGGAATAATTCTGGTCACATCAATGAATGCCAGAGTCTGCAGCTTAATATTATTTAATGCTGTAGGACTCAAGAGTTGGAAACATGATTTTGGAAGTAATTTAGCATTCCTCTCATTTGTAGCTAAAGAGGCTGATCAGTCCTTGGTGCTTGAAAGATGCCTGGAAACTTCAGAAACTTTAGGAGTGTAGCTAAAAAGCAGAATTATTAAGGGGCTTGTGGTAAGATTTTATTTCAGTATTCTAACTTTGTTTCTTTTATTCTTAAGTTTAGCTTGAGCCTTAAAAAAAGAAGCAACAGGGCTGAGAATGTGGCTTTAATGGTAGAGTGTTTGCCTAGCATGCATGAAGCTTGGGGTTTGATTCCTCAGTACCACATAAACAGAAAAAGCTGGACGTGGTGCTGTGGCTCAAGTGGTAGAGTGCTAGTCATGAGCAAAAAGAAGCTCAGGGACAATGTCCAGTCCCTGAGTTCAAGCTCCAGGATAGGCCAAAAGAAAAGAAGTAGAAGCAGTAAAACGCAGGAAAACATCCTTCTTTTCTTTTCATTGCCAGGGTGGGAATTGAACTGAGACCTCTTGCATACTAGGCAAGTACTCTTCCACCGAGAAACATCCTAGCTTCTCTGTAGTTTTCTACCAAAAATGTTTGGCCGTCTGCTTCTAATTCTACCTGCAGATGTTTTATTTCCAAGTTATTTTGAACAAGAGGATAGAAAGACCTGGCATGCTAGGAAAATTATCCAGTTTGATAGTGGGGTACGTAGAAAACTCCTAATGAAAACTTCCATTAATTAAAAAAAAATCATGCCTGTAATCCTTGCTATTAAGGAGGCTGAGATCTGAGGATTGCATTTCAAAACTAGCCTAGGCTAGAAAGCCCGTGAGACTCTTATCTTCAATTAGCCACCAAAAAGCCAAGTGAAGTTATGCTTAAGTGGCAGAATGCTAGCCTTGAGCACAAAAGCTGAGAGAGCACCTAGACCCAGAATTCAAACCCTAGAACTGGCACACACACAGAAATTGCTAAGGTAACATTAATGTAAAACTCTCAGTGTGACTCCCTAAAAAGTCTCAAAAAAGAGTAATGAATCTAGAAAAACATTGTTTATACATGTATCTTTTGAGGCAAGAAAAAGATCCTAAGTTAATAGTGAAATCATTTGTAATAGCTTTGTCATCACCGAACTAAAACTCACAAAGCCATCCTCCCTTTGTCTTCATCTGTCAACCCCGTCAACCATCAAATGCTATGATGCTGCTTCTCATTCTCCCCTTACCTCTTCTCCAACCCCAGTGGCTGCCTTTATTCATACCCACCTGAGCATTTTAATAGACCTCTTGGAGGCCTCCCTAATGCCCATCTTCTGCTATGGTCAACAACATTGCCTTTTATTCAGTACAAAACACTTCTTGGGTAAAATGATGGGTTCCTTACTAAAGACAAAAAATGAATAAGACACCACTCCTGTTCTCAAGAATCTTGCAACAAGTCAGGTGCCATGGCTCACACCTGTTATCCCAGCTACTTAGGAGGCTGAGATCTGAGAATCATAGCTTGAACTCAGTCTAGATAGAAAAGTCCAGGAGACTCTTATCACCAATTAATCACCATAAAACCAGAAGAAGACATGTGGTTCAAGTGATAGAGCACCAGCCTTGAGTAAAAAAAGCCAAGCAGGGTCACAAGGCCCCAGAGTTCAACCCCCAGGACCAGAAAAGTTTAAAAAGAAAAGAATCTTGCAATCTAAAGTACGTATTATATTGTACAGCTTATCATCTTCAGGATCAAGCCAGAACTTACCATCATGACACAATTTGCTGTTTTTCATGCTCAGGGGATCAGATACCATCAAACCACAATATCTTCACTCCCATCATTGTGCCACATACACCCATGTGGCAGTCATCCCAGCATCTACAGCCTGTTCACCCACCCAGACTCATGTAAACCAAATGCCCCCCTCTACTAAACTGCTAGGCAACAGAACCTCAACAAACTCAGAGTCTGCCATGGAGAAATGCAAATACCAAGCCAGCAGTTTTCCATGGCCACCATGAATGTGTGCACAGCACTTACCACCAGCCAGGTAGGAGGCAGGTGATGTGAGTGTCCCCATATTACAAATGAGGGAATCAAGTCACAGGAAGGTCAAGTAATTGGTCCAAGGTCACCAACAAATAGGTGGCAAAGCCTGAATCTGATAGATACATTTCAGTTTTAATATTCTGTCGCTTGGTTTGGTTTAATTTTTGGCTTTCATGGGGAGAGATTGTTGTTTTGTTTTGATTTCATTTGGTTTTGGACTTTTGGTTTCTTTGAAACAGGGTCTTACTAATATACTCTCTCCTGATCCTTCAACTTTATCCTCTTGACAGCTGGGACTTTTAAGTGTGCATTGCCAAGTTGGTTAGCATGTTTGTTATTGTTAATAGCTGCATAATCTCCATTTTGGCTTTCTCTGGGAGAGCACTTGCCTAGTGAGTGCAAGGCCCTGAGTCCAATCCTCAATACTTCCAAAAGAAAATCATTAGGGGTCTGGGAAGGTGGCTCAGTGGTAGAGCGCTTGCCTTGCATGCATGAGGCCTTGGGTTCCATTCCTTAGCACCACATAAGCAAAAAGAAAAAAGCCGGAAGTGGTGCTGTGGCTCAAGTCGTAGAGCGCTAGCCTTGAGCTGAAGAACTGAGGGACAGCGCCCAGCCCAGAGTTCAGGCCCCATGACCGGACCTCCCGCCCCTAAAAAAAGAAAATCATTTGGGTTCAAAACCAATTACTGGGTTTTTATTTCATGCTTGAATTATAAGTAATCTCAGTTGGCGTGTTGGTACACCTGTAATCCCAGCTACGCAGGAGGCAAAGGCTCATGATTCAAGGCCAGTCAGGCAAAAGCCTGAGATGCTATTTGAAAAACAAACTAAAAGCAAAAGGGGTGGAGGAATGGCTCAAGTGGTAGAGTACATGTCTAGCGAGTTTAATCCTCAGTATCACCAAAAAAGTTAGAAATAGTATTAGTAAATAATTTAAAACTTTTGTGTGTGTGCTGGGCCCGGGCCTGAACTCAGGGCCTTGGTACTATCCCTGAGCTTTATTTGCTCCAGGCTAGAGCTCTTCCACTTGAAGCTGGGTGCTCATATCTGTAATCCTAGCTATTCAGGAGGCTGAGATCTGAGAATTGTGGTTTGAAGCCAGCCGGATAGGAAAGTCAATGAGACTCTTGCCACTAGTTAACTACCAAGAAAGCTGGAAGTGGAGCTGTGGTTCAGGTGGTAGCACACTAGCCTTGAGCAGAAAAGCTCAGGGACAGTATTCAGGCCCTGAGTTCAAGCCCCAGGACCAGCATGTGCGCGCGCACACACACACACACACAAATAAATAAAATGAAAGGAAGCCAGGTGTGGTGGTATGTGCCTGCACTTTCAGCATGTGGTTGAACTGGAAACCAGCCTGAGTTCCAACAGTTGGATCTTGTTTAAAAAAAAATGAGGGATCAAGTTTAGGGCAAGTTTACTCCCACAATATAAAGCAGCCAGCAGATGCAAATGAGTTTTTTATTTTAAAAATTTTGCCTGCAAGCAAGGCTATTATTGTAACAGTTCTGATTAAGCTCTCTTGAATCTTCTTTTTTCTTTCAGTACTAGAGATGGAGTGTGGGCCTGTGATTGCTAGACAAGTACGCTATCACTTCAGCTATGATCCCCAGGCCTCCCTTTATAATTTTTTTTTTGTGTGTGTGTATGCACACAGGCGTGAGTGTGTGTGCGCTGCTACTGGGGCTGTAACTCAGGGTCTTATGCGCTTACTTAGCTTTTTCTACTCAAAGCTGGCCTCTAGGAGCTGGGAATGTGGCTCAGTGGTAGAGCACTTGCCTTGCATGCATGAGGCCCTGGGTTCGATTCCTCTGCACCACATAAGCAAAAAGAAAAAAGCTGGAAGTGGCGCTGTGGCTCAAGTGGTAGAGCGCTAGCCTTGAGCTGAAGAGCTGAGGGACAGCGCCCAGGCCCAGTGTTCAGGCCCCATGACCGGATCCCCCCCCCCAAAAAAAAAATCATAGTTGGAGCTGGGCTCCAGTGGCTCATGCCTGTAATTCTAACTACTCAGGAGGCTGAGATATGAGGATTGAGGTTTGGTCTTGGGCAGAACAGTCTGTGAGCCTCTTATCTCCAGTAAACTACTCAGAAAAAGCCAGAAATGGTACTGTGGCTCAAATGGTAGAGTGCTGGCCTTGAGCACAAAGAAGCTAAGGTACAGTACCAGGTCCTGAGTTCAAGCCCCAGGACTAGCCAAAACAGTAAAAAATAAAAATAAAAATTTTAGCCGGGCACTGGTGGTCCAATCCCTGTCTGGGCTGGCCTGGAACCACGATTCTCAGATCTCAGCCTCCTGAGTAGTTAGGATTACAGGTGTGAGTACTCAGCTTTGTGTGGCTTTTTTTTGATTAAGGCTGGTGCTCTGCAACTTGAGCCACATATCCACTTTTTACTTTTTGCTGGTTAATTAGGTATAAATCTCATGGACTTTTCTGCCTAGGCTGGCTTCAAGGTTTGATCCTCAGACCTCAGCCTCTTATATAACTAAGATTACAGGTGTGAGCCATCAGAGCTTGGCTTCAAACACATTTAATTTTGATGGAAACTCAATATCCTGACTTTGTAATTAGCCAGTCTGAGTATAATGATGCTGGTAACTGCTACCTGTAAATCTATGAACATTATAAAGGAAAGTTTTTTTGAAAAAAGTGGATAGCTATGTGAGAAAGCATAGCATCTCAAATCACAGAGCCAAAATACATCAACTAGAATGTGTGTATATACATATGCTTATATACATATAGCTATCTGCTATATATATTTCTTCCTGTCTACTGTGTGATGAAGAGTACGACAATACTATTGATTACAGAATTTTGTTGATCACCTAGAAATCTTCATAAAGCTGACCCAAGAGTGGAAACCTATAGTGACACAGTTTTGGTGGCACAAAATAATGGAGGAATAGCCCCGCTGGGCTGTGTTTCACTACTATTTCTCCTATAAATCTAGCAGAGGACAGCTATAGGTAAAGGGGTAGATCTTGAAGAGGAGTCATAGTGAAGTCTGAAGATTGAAGTCAGTTAACAAGAACTCTGTACCTTGTAAAATGAGGAGGAAATTATAGTTGTTCATTTTCTGTCTCCAACTTCTAAATATCAACAGTGTGTATATATATATATATATACTGTTGATACACACACACACACACACCACACACACACACACACATATATGTGTGTGTGTGTGTGTATGCATATATACATATTTGTTGTGTGTGGTTTTTTTTTCTGCTTATGTGGTGCTGAGGAATCGAACCCAGGGCCTCATGCATGCAAGGCAAGCGCTCTACCACTGAACTATTTTCCCAGCCCCTGTTGTGTGTGTTTTTCTAGGAAGAGTAACTAGAATATCTAAGGAAGTGAAGAAAGCAGAAAATATTAAGATATTTACATTTGTGTGTGTGTGTGTGCGCACGCACGTGTGCGCTCATGTGCATGTGCGTGTTCCATGATTGGTTGAGTTCTTCCAATTCCATCTATGATAAAGAGATTGGCCAGTTGGGTGTTTTCCTCTTGGACAATAGACAAAGATAACTACTGGGACCAGTAGCATTTGCTACTGTGGAATCTTGGGAAAAAAAGCCAAGCAAGAGAGCAAGGCCTTGATTTCAATCTCTAATACTGGTGTGCATGTACTTGTAACCTTCCCCAATGGTGTATTAGTTTCTCATTGATTCTGTAACAACTTATCACACATTCAGTGGCTTAAAACAGTATAAATGTATTCTCTTTCAGTTCTGGTGGTGCAAAACCCAAGGTTAATTACTGGCCGGGATAAAATCAAGGTATTGGAGGGCTTGGAGCGTCTTAAGAGAGAATCCATTTGGCACTTTATCACCACTTGTCTTCCTTGTGTGTGACCTCTACCTCATTTTCAAAGTCCATCATCACCAAGCTATGCAGCACACCACCTTCTCGTAATAAAATCACTTTCTCCTTTCTTCTGTTCTTATAAATATACTTACTATAATATTTAGGGCCTATGTAGATAACTCAGGATAATCCCCCCATGGTAAGATCTTCAGCTTACATCTGTAAAGTCTCTTTTGTCACATAAGAAAATACTCACAAGCTCAAGGGATTTCTATGACTTTCCCTGGGGCCATTAGTCAGCTTACCACAGATGGTTTATTGTTCACTCTCAAAATACAGATTGCTTAGTATCAGGAAATGGTTTATCTCTTTCTACTTGACACTAAGGTATTTATAAGTAGCTTTAGACTCTTAAAGAAGGGGAACAACTTCCAGGTTGGATGTTATCAGAAGACGCTCACTGTAGAAAACACAAACTTTGTTCCTTCTCATGTAGCCTTACAAGGCATCCTCTGGGTAGCAGTCAAAATGCTTCAAATCTTCTCTCATATGGGCTGTGCTTTTTCACTAAGAAGGGGCTTAGGCAGCTTGGGGAAGGATGACCACTTTGTGCAAAGCTAACCCTTATCTTACATGATTCAAGCTTCCTTTTGTGAACTCATCTTTAATCACAATCCTAGTCTGGTCAGGAAGGTGCTGGGATAATCCTCACTAGCTGATGACTGTCAGAAAGCAAGTATCTGGGACTATGTAGAGCCTCCTCTTGGGAAGCTTTGAGACCAGATTCTGATACCTACGGGAAAATAAGCCCTTGTGCCTTGTGGACCCCAAGCCCTAGCCTTAGGGTCACTCTGAGAAAGTCAGAGGAGTGAAGAGGCTAAAGATTGGGTAAATACAAAACAAAATAACATAAACCATAAACCATGCTGAGGAATGAAGTTAGAGGGACTTGTGACCTCCTCACCCCCCACCCCCAACCACCCTCATGTCAATACTGGGGCTTGAACTCAGGATGAGGACACTGTCCCCTAGCTTATTTGCTCAAGGCTAGTACTCTACTGCTTGAACTACACCCTCTACTTTCTGCGTTTTGGTGGTTGGAGAAAGAGTCTCACAGACTTTCCTGTCCTAGCTGGCTTCGATCTGCAATCCTTAGATCTCATCTCCTGAGTAGCTAGTATTATAGGCATGAGCTGGGACTTTGCCTGCTAAGAAGAATGGTGGGGGTGGAGGGAGAGGATGGAGTCAGAGACGGTTGCTGACCCTACCCTCTGTGGTGGTTACCTTGGAGGTCCAAACTGACCCACACCAGTAGAGGGTCCAATTGCAGAAGCTGCTTGTCCAACACACAGCTATTTCCAGACACTTTCTCCTTCAAAAGGATCGCAAAAAAAAAATCCAAAAACAAACAAACAAACAAACCGAGAAACACACGATTTGGAGTAGTTAGTGATTGAGCCTTGGGTACCTCCAGTAATGCCTTTGGGGCCCAGAGGACAGTTTTTCAGCTATAAATTAAAGAGGAGGGGCCACATTTACAAAGCACTCCCCATTAGGCAATGGAGGAAGTCATATTTGCTCTTACATTCTGTTCTAATAGGCCAAGACTTCCTCCACCTACCTGGAACTCGGAGACTCTACAATTCCCAGTGCAATGATCAGATGAGAGAGACCGATCAGAGGGTGTGGATAAGGCTGTAGTTCCTTCCCTCTCCTGAAGGCGTCAGAAAAGGTCCAGGCTGGATGGAGACATCTTGACTTCCAGGAGAAGCTTTTCTTATTGTCCATCAGCCTAGCTTGTTATTTCTCACCTTGGACAGGCTCTACCTCAGAAAGGTTCAGAAAGGTTCGTCTTTGTTGGAGATACTGGGAGTGGGCCCTGGTTCTTTGGAAATGAGAGTCTATAGACTCTCAGGGAGTCTAGTAATGGGAATGGACCAAAGGCTTGGATTAAAAGGTCCACACTAATGCTATGTCCTCTTGAACACTCCTGGGATGTCTCTGTCTTGGCCAGAGCCTGCAATCAAGCCATCAAATCTAATTAGGTAATTTCTGCATTACATGAATGCAGATGAAAGATGGGATGACTAATGGTTCTAATTTCCCCCTCCCCCCCATAGCCTTTCACTTCTCAGTAAAGTTCAGCCATCTAACTTCTTGTTTATGTGCTAGGAAAACATGATTCTTTTGAGAGCAATGGTCATTTTGTCCCTTGTTCTTTTGTTTCTGCTTGGGTGGGGTCAGGCAGTCAGGCAGGAGACACCAGGGCAGGGAGGGGCACTAAGGGGCAATCAGCCCCTTAGATAAGTAATTTACTCCCTACCCACTTTCTTTGGTTGCCATACATTTCTATTTTTTAAAACAAAATATTGCAAGTACACATTCTTATTTTTAAAAAAAAAAGCCCGTTTTTACTCCATTAGTCTTCTTTCTTCCCACGAGGTATTTACTGTTGTCAAATTCTTTCTTTATGAAGTGGTTTGAAAATATGTCTAAATTGCTTGAAATTATTTTCTTTGGAAGGTAAACCCTAATTACCTTCACCTTAATTGTTGAATGTACTTAGAGGATCATCCTAAAAACATTTTTTTTTAAAGATAATGCCTTGCCATGTTGCTCAGCATGGCTTTGAATTCATGATCCTTCTGTCTCTTGACTCCCGAATCCTGGAATTACAGGTGTGTGGGGCACTATGCATTGCTTAATGATGATTATTCTTTGAGACTGAATCACTGATCTAAGCACTCAGTATCAATTCAGTTAGATAAATAAATGGAAATTTATTGAGTTGCAATTATCCTACACTGCCTTAGGGTTAGGTGTATATATATTTATGACAATATATATTCATAATACAATATATGGTATATTCTATCTATCTATCTATCTATCTATCTATCTATCTATCTATCTATCTATCTATCTATCTATCTATCTATCTACCTACCTACCTACCTACCTATCTATCTCTGTCTATCTACCTATAGCTATCTATAATATACAATATAAACAATACTATTGCAGGGTAAAAAACTGGAAGGAGTTAAAGTAGAAGTACTGAAACTGTTTACAGCCTCAATGCCAAGAGGGCAGAAAGTCATGGGGTAGTTAGGATAGAGCACCTGGGAAAGTTCTCAACAAGAGAAATAAACAATTGACTTTATCATGTCCTGGATGACCTCTGTAAGTCAATTTCCAGCTACCATGCTCAAGTGGGTAGCTGTTTTAGTGTCATGGGCAGCTGACCCTCTGCTTTGACTTCTTTCCTTAAGCTGTTCTGTTTAGGCAAAGTCCTAGCTCTTTGTAGGCTACAGTTTTCCTGAAGGAGAAGCCATAGCTAAAATATCCTGGATCCAAAAGAAACTCCAAGACCCTCAGTTAAAGGAGGTAGGAACTTTATTACAGCCACTTGGGGACTGCTTTCTACTACTGTGAAAGCAATGAGAACGGCCCCGAGCTCAGGGTTGGATGGGTTTTTATGGGGGTAGGTTACCTAGAGTTACATAGATGAGCTATGCAAGGGAGGCTTGGTACATTTTCATTGGTTATGGTCATATGACCTTTAAATTCATTTGTTCTTTATGGTAAATATCATAAGTAATAATTTGCAATAGGCCGCTCATAGTGGGACCACTCGGTGGTGGTCTTCAATTGTTACCTGTGGGCTTACGGCCTACTGAAACAAGAAAGGTTACAGAAGCAAAACATATCCTTGAGTCACAAAAGCATAAGCAAAACATAATCTTGGCTTGGTCAACATACTGATACTGTTAATGATATTTTGTGATGTTTACCAGAGCAAGCAAGCAAGTGAAACAGAAGCAGATAGTGATTAACCCTTTCCTTTAAGGCACAGAAATTTGGAATTTACTGGATTCTACAATAGCCAATCTAGTGACAATCAACAGGAAAACTGTAGGTCACAAATAAGGGTCTGCCTCCTAAGACCAGTCAAGAGTGTCCACCGTTTTCTTTCTTTTTATTTCTTTTTTCCAGGCCTTGAGGAGTGAATTCATGCTTGAAGTCACCACCAGGCAGTGAGGAGAGTGATTGCAGATACTCCCAATCTCTTCTTACTCAAAGTAGATGACAGAGCAGACTAGGCTAGGCTGGGTGATAAATACTCCCTATACATCAGTGGATTAACCCAAAGAAAATTTATTGCTTCTGTCATAGGCCAATGCTCTCCTAGGCAGGCAGAATTTCTTCAAGAAGAAACTCAGGGACCCTGCATACTTCCATTTTGCAAACAAAATATAAAACGGCATCCTCAGCCAGACTCTGGTGGTCCATGCCTGTAATCCTCGCTACTCAGGAGGCTGAGATCTGAGGACTGTGGTTCAAAGCCAGCCCAGGCAGGAAAGTCTGTGAGTGGTAGAGTGACAGCCTTGAGCACAAAAGCTCAGTGACAGGGTCCAGATAGTAATTTTAAACTCCCTGACTGATAAGACAAAACAAAACAAAACAAAACTGGGCAGTTTTGTTTTGTATAGTCTTATCAGGCCTGCTTACAATTAGAGCTCACAGAGCTGATTGTGGATTTCAAGATGTTACTTAAATGTACTTTCGCTGGCTTTCTGGTGAACTAATATTGAATCTCTGAAGGAGACAAGTGAAATTTTTATTCATGGCTTTTAGCCAACATATGTTGAAAAATTTGGCACTGTCACTAAACCAGTGTCACTGAACCATGTGGCTCCAGCTGCTCAAAGGTGATTTTTATAACAAGTACTTAGAAACTGCTTTTGCTAGAAAGCATGGACTCGTTAAGTGAGCTGCAAATGTACAAAGAGTAATTAAAAGCAGAAGAAAAGCTTGGCATCTTTACCTCCATTTTATATCTGTCTCCTTTACTCTCAGCCTCCTTGCAATCACCTTGGATTTCAGGAAGGACAGTCTATCATAAAGATGGACTGAAACTACCCTCCATGGAAGGAACAGCTAAGCCTGTGTAAGACAGATCCCTTCCTGCCCCAAAGTGGGAATAATGATGAAGCTGCCCCCATATGAGGTGTGGTCATCTAATTGGAACTAGACTGCTCCCCACAAGTTATGACAGCAATAATAACTTTCATAGAACCAGAATTGAGAAAATGATCATCCAGGCCATACTTGGCCTGGAACTATTTAATTATGCAAATATTTCTTCCTCTGTCTCAGTTCTTCCTCCATTGAAACATAAAGCTCATGTTTGTACCTTGCAAATGTACTGATGTGTTCACTTTGCTTCTTTTCACAGTGTACTGTGCCACATTAACCAGTCTCTGCCCTTCACCTCTATTATTCCTTTTATTGGAGTGAGGGGCCAGATCTAACATGTAGAAGATCAGTCTACTCTTTATTTATGGTTAGTTTTTGTGTTGGTACTGGTGATTGAACTCAGGACCTCATGTTCTTGCTTGGCTTGTTTTCTCAGTGATGGCAATCTAGCACTTAAGTCATATTTCTACTTCTGGTTTCTTTTTGGTTGATCAGGAGTCTTGAACTCAGAGCCTGGGCACTGTCCCTCAGCTATTTTGCTCAAGGCTAATGCACAACCACTTTGAGGCACAGTTTGACTTCTGGTTTCCTCGAGACTAATTGGAAATAAGAGTCTCACGGACTTTCCAACCTGGGCTGGCTTTGACCCTCCATCCTCAGATTTCAGTCTCCTGAGTAGCTAGGATTAAAAGTATGAGCCACTAGTACCTCACCAGTACTTATGACTTTTTGCTGATTAATTGGCAAAAAGAATCTCATGGATTTTTCTTCCCTAGGCTGGCTTTGAACCTGGATCTTCAGATCTCAGGAGACTGAGATCAGGTGTAAACCACCAGCAACTGGCTTTATCAGTCTCCTGTTGCTGAGCTGCTCTTCTACTCAAGTATGTAGTGAGTAGAGGTAAGGAGACTTCAGTTTTTCTTTACAGAAAACCCTGGTTAATTTTCCAAAGATCTTATCCAGGTATCCCTAAAAGTTTTATCTCATTTTCACACTAGAAGAAATGCTAATGAGGTATGACACCTAGTATATGGTATATATAAGAGAAGCTATTTTTCCCACTGAAAGTTACCAGGTTTGCTCCAGCTAATCTATCCTGAATAGAATCAGCTAGCCAAACATTAGGTAACCTTTCTGAAAATTAATCTCTTTCTTCTTTTTTCATAAATTTTAAAAACTCTTAAGTCAAGCTTCATACATTTCTCTTAAATACCAGGCTTAAGCCAAAATGGAATTGAATTTTTGAAAGGTCAGTTTGATAGAATTATTCAAATAAGGGCAATACAGTTATTTTAATTGATGTTATTTATTATATAAGTTTTTTTTGACAGTACTGAGTAGTAAGCAATTAATCTCAAGCCAAAGCAAAATGAATAAAAATATACTCAGACATTTTATTAAGACTTAATTTTTTTCACTGAGTGACATTGGTAAGGCTCAAATAAATTATCAGGAACAAAGTTATTAGGTGTGTGTATTAATTTCTTTCTTTTTTTTTTGCTTGCTTTTGTGTGTATATATATGTGCAGGTACTGAGGTTTGCATTCAGGGCCTATGTGCTGTCCCTTAGCTTTTTTTTTTTTTTTTTTTTGCTAAAGGCTAGTGTTCTACCTCTTGAGCCACAGCTCCATTTCTGGCTTTTAGCTGGTTGATTGGAAATAAAAATCTCATGGGCTTTCCTGCTCAGGCTGGCTTTGAATCACCATCCTTAGATGTCAGTCTCTTGAATAGTTAGGATTAGAGGCTTGAGCTATCAGTGCCTGGTTGGTTTGTTTGTTTTTGTTTTTGTTCTAGTCATGTGAGAACTACTCTGAACCCTTACCTTGTACAACTGGGGGAGCCTTCTAACACTCAGCTCTACTCTCAACCCATATTAGTTTTGTTAGTCCTTAGCTCTATCCAGACCTCGAGTGCCCACCATAAAGCTGGCCGCTACCTCTCTCTGCCCGGACCTACCTTGCACGCATTTAACTCACTTCCTCCCCCAGACCTACTTGTCACCTGGATAGGTGTAGATGCTATGTGCTCCCTCTCCCAGAAAGTTATGGCCCCTCTAATAAACCTTATAATTTTTTTTTCTGTTCCTGCCTGCCTCCGTGTAGGCCCCTGGGTGGTTGTGAAGGATTCTTAGACGTTTTCAATCTATTTTATAGGCATATATACATATATGTGTGTGTGTGTGTGTGTGTGTGTGTGTGTGTATGTATATATATACACACTAAAGGTTATATTTGTAGTAAAAGAAATTTAGAATAAATATCATGTCTTTCAACTAAAACCAGTGCTGGGTCTTTACTGAACAAATACTGAACATTGGGTCAAACTTGCGTCAAACGTAAAAATCACTACTCTGTGTAAGGTCCGCTCCTGGATGGCAAGCAGACTCCACCCTCCTCACAGCAAAGTCTCCACCCAGTACCTGTGTTACCTAGGCAACTGGCACACCTGGAAGAGGTCACATCTGAATTTGATGTGGCCACACCTTTCTCCTCCCCTAGATAAGGCCTAGCCCAGGCCCAGACGCTCTTTCTCAGCTCTTTCCTTCTCAGCTCTTTCCCAGCTCTCTTTCCCAGCTTTCTTTCTCAGCTCTTTCCTTCTCAGCTCTTTCCCAGCTTTCTTTCTCAGCTCTTTCTCAGCTCTTTCCTTCTCAGCTCTTTCCCAGCTCTCTTAGCTCTTTTTCCCAGCTCTCTCTCTTTCCCTGCTCTCTTTCTCAGCTCTCTCTCTCTCTTTCCCAGCTCCTTCCCACCTCTTTCCCAGCTCTTTCCTACCTCTTTTCCCAGCTCTCTCTTTTTCTCAGGTCTTTCCCAGGTCTTTCCCAGCTGCGTGGACTGCCAACCTGGCCTGGTCTCAGCAGGTCTATTGAATAAACCTACCCCTTACCTGAATACCACGTGCGTGGTGCTGTTCTTACTCGGCTTCCTCTTTTTAAAAACCTAACACTCTGCTTTAAAGAAAATAAGAAAACAGTTTTTCTTAACTAAATAGGTGTGATCATGGCTTACTCCTTACTTTGAATGTCACGTTTCACCATGGAAGAGGTCATATGAACTTCTGTAGTCACAGAGCAAAAGGAAGACAAAACGAAGTTATGAATCAATTTATTTGCCTAGTATACTGGGGAGTCCTAAGTAGGCCTGCTCCCTTGGGGAATCAGGACAATTTTCTCCTCCAGACAATTCAGATGTTATCTCATTCTTAGCTCCAGGACTTGTGGAGCTAGAAGTCTGTGAAAGTTAGTGAGGCATTTATAAGAGTTTTATGTAGTAGTCACAGGATGTTAGGTCAGATATAGAGATTGGTAATTAATGGTTATTAAAAAGGATTAGAGACAGCTCAAGAAAATGTTTTGCTCTAGATCAAAAGTGGCATTCTATTGCTCCACATTGTAATCTTCTGGTCAGCCAAGGGCAAAGAGTCTACAGGCCCTTCAGTGTAGATGTAATCTCTTCAGAGAACTTCAGTTTATACTTCTGACAAGTGCATATTGATTTCATCTGCACCTGAATGAGACAATATCAGCCTAGTCTCAGTTGGTTTAACAGATGAAAAAAAATAGGATGACTCAAAGAAAGTGAAGAAAACCAAGTGCTGGTAGCTTATACCTGTAATCCTAGCTACTCAGGAAGCTGAGATCTGAGGATCCTGATTTGAAGCAAGCCTAGGCAGGAAATTATGTGGAACTCTTATCTTCAATTGAACAGCAAAAAGCTAGAAGTGGAAGTGTGACTCAGTGGTAGGGTGCCAGCCTTCTGAGTTCAAGCCCCAGTACCAACCCCCAAAAAAAGATAAAGAAAGAAAGAAAAACAAAATGAGGAATGACAACAGGAAGAATAAAAGAACATACAGAATTACAGCAATGTAGAAAGCTCATTATTAGTAAGTAGATCCACAAAGCTGACATCAATGATTTGAAACAAACAAACAAAAAAAAAACATTGAAAGAGGAGGATCCCACACATTCATCCCAGGGGACCACGCAGAGGCAGGCAGGCACAGGAGAAAGATTATTATAAAGTTTATTAGAGGAGCCATATTTCCCCCAAGAGCACATGGCCCCATCCAGGTAGCAGGATAGGAAGTGAGGTAGATGGGAGTTCAGATGGGTCTAGGTGGAGAGAGGAAGGGGCCAGCTGTATGTCGGGAACTCCAGGAATGGGAGAGGGGGGGATCCCTTGGTCTGGGTCGAACTGAGGACCCAAGGTGAGCATAATAACTAACAAACATAATGTAATAATATTGGAAGTTGGGTTGACCAATAGGAAATACTAATATTAGACTCGCAATTTTTTTTATTGTGAAAATACTGTATGGAGGGGTTACAATTACATGGGCAAGGTAATGAGTACATTTCTTATCAATCATTGTTGCCTCCTCCTTTGTTACCCCTTCCCATCCCTTCCCATCTCCCACTTACCACCCCCGACTCCCAAATTTAAAGGGCTTTTTTTCAACTCTATTTGCCACATTTGGAGGAATTTAGGAACGAGGAGGGTAAAGATGGCAACACTTGAACTCATATCACCTGTGGCCATGGTCTACCAGGTTAATCAAGATGAAGATTGATTAGAGACCTGGATCTTCCGGTTTATTCCACTGGCTCAAGACGTTATGTACACCAGTGAGTAAAATGGTAAGGAATGGAGAAGAGACTTTTCTGAGGCTACTTAACAACAGGTGCTATGCTCTATGTTTTCAAAGCCTGTTGGAACTGGAGTTGGATTGGGAGAATATGGACATACCTTGCTTCTTGGGGCTAAGGTGAAAGTTTGGAAGACAGTTGGAATATCTGAAGGACTTTACATGTCTCTTTTACTTGAACATATTTTGGGGCTTGGTATTACTCTAGCAGAGGAACACTTTCCTTCCTAGTATTGTAAAACAGAAAATATGTAAATCTGTCCTCAGGCTAGTGTTGATCTGATATGCTACAAGAAACCTTTGGTGCAGCTCAAGTCCATCTTGATTGCTGATTTAAAAGAGTGTATGTTTAATGTACAAGAGGAAATCAATGATGTGTTAGAAACTAAAGTGTGGATGTCAATGCATTTGTGGTACAATAATCTTATATGACCTGAGTAAAGGGAGAGAGAGCTCATATAAAGCAACAGTGGAGTATGGAGGGCCACCAGAACATTAATGATCCCTGATAGAATTCAACACTACTCAAAATACAGCCAGCTAAATGCGAGTGGTATGCAGTGATTGATCTTACCAATGCTGATTGTTTTCTTTTTCAATTTTGGAAAATAGCCAATTGCAGTTTGTCATCATGTGGGAAAGATCCCAATTTATATTCACCATATAGAGTTGTTTAGATTTGTCAGCTACTGTCATAATTTGGTTAGAAGAGATTCAGGTTGATACAAGTTCTTAGTGGAACAGTATCTGTGATAGTTTGAATATGAAGGATTCCTGTACTGGAGGCTTGGGCTTCAGAGGTAGACAAATCATGAAGGTGCATTCAAGGCTGAATGGGCTAGTAGGAGGTGGGGCTTCGGTGGAGTGTGACTTAGAAGGGTGTATTTTGTCCCCAGGACCCCCACTCTGCTTCCTAGCCACTATGGGTAAGCATCTCTGCTCTGTTACACCTTGCTCTGTCTTCCATGACTCTCTACCTAATCATTGGCTCACCACAATGGGGTCCAATGAACCACTGCTTTTTTTTTTAGTGCTTTGTCATAGATGAAAGGTTGACTAACACAATATGTGATGCTATTATGCCACTATTTGAGACAGGAGCTCACAGTAAAAATGACCTAAATGTGGGGGTGACATTGTTGTAACCCAATCAGTGAGAACAAAGCATGGCACAATTACTAAGCCAAATTATAGGTATGTTTATTGCAAAAGCTAACAGCTTCACAGGGGTATAGGTTTCCCAAATCATGCAGCCCGGAGACAGCTTAGAACTAGTCTTTTAAAGAAAAAAAGAACACATCCTTGTTGATAAACAATGTATAGGTTATTTTTGTTTTGCAAAGCATATACAGAAGCAAAACAGCATTACTAGTAAATTTAGACTTACTTCCTGGAATGATGGGATGGAACTTTTAGTTTTTTCTTTGGCAGAACCTCACTGAGCAAACAACTTGTATTTTTTTTTTTTTTGCAGAACCCATTAAACAACAGCTCTGGGGGCCATGGGCTTTATTTTGGGGGGTGGGGACAAAATGACATTATTTCTGTCTCTGACCCCCAGAGCTGTTGTTTGGTGGGTTCTGCAAAAAAATAAAAATAAAAAATATTCCATCCCAGTATTCTGGGAAGTAAGTCTAAATTTACTTAGTAATGCTCAGTTTTGTTTCTGTATATGTTTCTAAAAACAAAAATAACCCATGCCTTATTTATCGCTGTTTTATTTTTTGTGTGTGTGTGTGCATGAATTAAATCATTGCTTCATTTTCCCCACCTATATTTTTGGGAATTTGAATATAGGTCTGTCTGACCTATAGAGTTAAAAGTTTCTTTTGAACAGTTCCAATAATCCAATTTATTATGCAAGGCTTGACTGTGATGGCCAACAGTAAGAGAACAAGTGGACCTGCGATGGCTTAGGTAAGTGCAGTTATCCAAGGAGACCAATTGAACAAATTTGGAACCCTCCTTTGCCTTGCTGGTTCTTTTCACTTCATAGCTCCATATTCTTTTTCACCACAGACAATCTATCCCTTGACCCCTGAATTGTTTGCCTAGAAGTAACAATTTTCTCCCAGAGCAACACATAGACCCCCTTGTTGGAGAAAGAGGACATGCAGGCCCCTTTGGTCCTGCAGGACCATTACAGCTAGGGAATCTACTTGGCTCTCAAGCTGTGAGATGGAGTTTTCTAGGTGGCAAAGGTCAGTGTCTATTGGAGTGGACAATTCCCCCAGGTTGATGTCCCCTTTTATTAGCGCCACAGTTCCAACTGTGGTTGACCTTGTAACTCCCAGTCCCATTAGTACTGGTACCAGGATTGGGACTCTCTTCCATTGGGAAAATGAAGGTGGAGGGCTCTTGCCTCAGACCCATCATACAAGTACACTTGGGGAAGAATATATACTAGAATGCATATAGAGGCATGCTTTTATACATTGAGGAGGAGGCACACCTGGCCAGTCCATTTGTACAGGAAAACCAGGTATGGTTAGGTACTTGATAAAACACTTCAAAACTACTGTTTACTACAGTTGTATTATTGCACATGGAAGCATAAGGTGAGTGCTGGAAAGGGTAATTGGGTGACAGTAAGCAAGTGTCAGTTCCGTGCACATCTACCAGTGTTAGTCAAGGCTGGTACCATTGGCAGTGGCTAGCAGCCCTGGTCATATTTAGTGAATTCATAAGACCAAGCCCAATATAGTAAGGGGTATTGAATTTAAACAAGGCCAGCAATCTGCCCCTAGCCCCAGCCAAGTATTGTTTACCATTTGATGGACGGTGTTTAACTTGGTGAGAAGGGATATCTGGGGGAAATTGGTGTCTGATGTCACTCTGGGCTGTCTCCTGAAGGAGTATCTGTTGCTGGGGTGGGAGGGGGGAAGGCCTGGTTTTTTAATTAGGTTAGGTCCTACTGGGATCAGTAGGGCCAGATCGGCAAGTGGGTCTATAGACCTCCTCGGGCGAGCCTGGTATTTCCTTTGAATAGTGAATCGAGTACTTGGATCCCTTTCTATTACTGTCTTATGCCCCATGTTTCTTTTATGCTCCAGATGCCAGTGCCATATCATATCTTGGGCTTAAATTCTACTGGGTTGCAAGCACTCACCTTATAGGAGGAGGGAGTGGAGGTCTGTCTAAAACTTAGATTGAACTTGCAGTTCCTCTCGGTGGTGGAGATAGTTTTACATCCCCAGGATGGGCAGAAAAATTCATCTGAGATGAATTTTCTTGTGGCTTGAAATACATATATTCCTACAATTTGCAATCCCTTCTCGTATTGTAATTTTCCACATCCATAACATCTAATAGCCACAGGCACATACCTTCCCTCTAACTGACCTTTTTCCCCAGCCTTTTCAGGACTGTGTAGATGATGTCCCTGAAAAGGGAGCACAAATCTATGCTTAGGGTCACTTCTTCCACACTCTGAGTTTAAGTTGTAAGGACTTCCCCAGTAATGCCCCTTTTGAGTTTCCATATCACTAGTTTATGTGGGTTTCCAGATACTAGTGCAGTCCCAAAGACAAAAATTAAGACACATGCAAAAGTCTTAGCTTTAAGGGGTCCTGGGAGCCTTGAAATTTCCATTACCTTTTCCCTTCTTCTGTTTTTGTTTTGTTGGTGGGGGGGCTTGAACTCTGGGCCTGGGCGCTGTCCCTCAGCTCTTCAGCTCAAGGTGAGTGCTCTACCACTTGAGCCACAGGGCTACTTCCAGTTTTCTGGTGGTTAATTAAAGAGTCTCATGGACTTTCCTGCCTGGGTTGGCTTTGAACTTCAATCCTCAGATCTCAACCTCCTGAGTAGCTGGATTATAGGCACGAACCACTGGTATTTAGCAAGGCTAGCATTTATTAACATAAAATTATCCTCCATTTGACAACTTTAGATTTTTGCTATTCATTATAACAGATGACTGACAAGCAAGTGTATAAGTTCCTGCCCAATTACAAAGACCTGGGCATTAGATAGACATGCTTATAAACTATTTTCTTATGATCTCCTGGCTCTGATTAATTTTGAAGAGCCAACCACAAGTGACTCCAAAATCTGACACTGTCCCTGTCATCTGAGCAGTATCTTTTTTTTTTTTTTTTGGTCGGTTGTGGGGCTTGAACTCTGGGCTTGGGCGATATCCCTCAGCTCTTCAGCTCAAGGTGAGCGCTCTACCCCTTGAGCCATAGCACCACTTCCTGAGCAGTATCTTTTAACTACCTCTAGATACCTATCATTGCCAAGACAAGCCAGGAGTGTCTTTTTCATGCTGGGATAATGCCCCATTGGCTTTTCCCTTGGTTGTTCGCTAGTTTTGAACTCAGGGCCTGGGCGCTGTCCCTGAGCTCTCCAGCTTAAGGCTAGCACTCTACCACTTTGAGTCACAACACCTTCTCTTCCAGCACTCTGCTGGTTAATTAGAGAGTCTCACAGAGACCTTTTTCTGCCTGGGCTGGCTTCTAACTGCAGTCCTCAGATCAACAAGACTTTGTCAAACAGTCCCCCCTTTTTTCCAATTGAAGCAATAAAGAGATCAGTAGACATAGTCCCTAAGCATGGTTTTACCTGGAACTTATTAAGAACCAAAGTTACATCTGAAAGACTTGTAAGAATCACTTGTCTCTCTGTGGGCCTGCCTGTAATAACTACAGAAGGCCTGGAAAGGCAAAAACTTAAACAGCAATTGAACAATTAGTTTTGTATTTTTAATTAAATATAGCACTAATTGAAACCATTCTTACCAAATTAAACCTTTGTGATTACAATGAAGACTGCAAGGAAAAAAAGTCTCTGGATCCAAGGCATCTCACATCCTTGAGAAGCAGACATTACATACCAAAAAAGGCCTTAACATAAATACCTAAGTTAACTCTGGTAGTCCTAATTTCCCTTTTTTCACCTTGAGAAACATTTAGGACAATTTTCTTTTTAAAGATTTTTATCCAGGAACCCATTTTTATTTTTTTCCAAGCCTTTTTACTATCTTCTCCTTTACCACTTTACATTTTAGCTTTTATTTGCATTTGAATAACCCTTTGAAACCTTGAAGCACTAGGTCCCTTTACCTTTTTGCTTTTTAAAAAAATGCATCTAAGTGCAAAAAAGCATTGAGACCAGATTACATCACAGATTAACCCTTTTTAACCTTCCTTTAAAGCTTTAAAATTTTTTTATACATCCCAAAGGGCAGTTATAGAAATACTAATTATATCACCCACAATACCATCAGGATTTTAGTCTCTAAGGAAAAGAAAGAGACAGAAGCAAAGATGGGCCATCTGCCTATCCTATGGAGGGGGATAACCCCATCCAATTCCTTAAGGTTAGATGAACTGCCGTTGTGCCAGCTCACCCCCTCACCCATCCTTAGGGCTGGGTGAGCTGCACCTTTACCAGATCAACCTTTACCCCTTGAAGATAGGCCCCCATGGGTCCATTAAACATTATGGTTTTTTTTTTTTTTTTTTTTTAGTCCTTTCTCTTTATTTTTGACTGAGATAACAACCAAAGCAATTTCAGACCAATGGGCAGAACGGGCAATGTCTTTAACAGTGATAAATGTTTATACTTAAATTTCTGATAATTAGCCCCCCATTTTTTAACAGTAAAGGGAAATAAATCCTAAGTCCTCAAGAGATTTATATTTTTTCTAAGCCATTGCTTACAGTGTTAACAGCTTTTATGTTGAACATGTTCACATACTTCTGCTGCCCTCCCCTACTTGTGCACAAAGATCTTAAAGCATGCAAAAATAAATAATGGCCATACATTTTTGGAATTTTAGTGGCAAGAGATATTTTTGTGTGTGTATTTTTTTTTTTTTTTTTTTGGTTGTGGGGCTTGAACTCTGGGCTTGGGCGCTGTCCCTCACAGCTCTTCAGCTCAAGGCAAGTGATCTACCACTTGAGCTACAGCGCCACTTCCTCAAGAGATATTTTTTTGTCAATAACCAAACCAAATATCTTACTCTTACAGATGACCAAGAACTGAGACAAAACTTCACTAACAAATCACCTTGGCATCCTCCAGCCCCAATTCTCTAAGGTTTGTTTGTGTTAGCAAGGTATAAATATACCAATTGATCTTTGAATACCTTTAGATGGAGGAAGGTTAGATGGAGAGGGTTATCTGAAGCTAACTCTTAGCCTATCTGGTAGGCTGACTCTGTCTTTTACCCAATATTAGACAAGAGCACTTTACAATTTTAGTTTAAATTGCCAAAGTTCACAAGGGGTCAGAACCAGGAATGAGGCTGTCTGTGCTCCACCTCCAACCTCCAACTGTGTCATTGAGCAGGCTGTTACTACAGCCTGTTGACTTCCCCCAGAGATATCCAAATAAAGAAGAGAGAAACAAACAACTGGAACAAAAACATTGAAGCTGAGTTGGGGCCTCTCCCACCATTAGTGGCCCCTCTAATTCAGCCCTAACTAGAACTTGCTACTGTCTTGAGAGCCAAAACTCTGTACGGTATGAGAGCAATACCAAACCACAGAAACAAATTCTCGGGGGAAGAAGGATAAAACCAGTCAATATTACAAGGGAAAATAGAGACAAACAACTCAAATCAATAGGACAAACAAAAAGGGCTCACAAATGCAAAAGGGTTGCACTATAGGGACCCCCAACAGCTCCCACAAACATCTTGGGGGAGCCAGTGGGAGGGAGTTCAGGTCTGATCCAGCCTTTCCACAGTCTACCCTACACACAGGTGCCCAAACAAATGAGGTGATGTGACTCACCTCCACAAAGGCAGACAGACTTCTGGGATGTAGATGGGGATGCTGATGTCTCTTGGCCAGGAATCAACACCTTTCTTGGTGTCCTCTGGGGCCCTGGAATGTCTCAGGTGGTGCCTCCCCTAGAGGCTCCATAGACACAACTGGGAAGGAGAGGCCAGCTGTCCCTGTGAGTCTTATCCAAGAATGGTCTCCCAAGTGCCAGTAGGAACCATCTTGCTGGGGCCTCCAAAAATGTTGTTACCCAATCAACAAGAGAACAAAGGACACCACAATTAGCAAGCCAAATTATAGGCATCTTTATTGCAAAAGCCAGCAGCTTCATGGGGGTATAGGGTCCCCAAATCATGCAGCCCCAGGACTGCTCAGAACTAGTTTTTTAAAGGAAAAAAAACACATCCTTTTGATAAACAATGTATAGGTTATTTTTGTTTTGTGAAGCATATACAGAAGTAAAACTGAGCATTACTAGTAAATTTAGACTTACTTCCTGGAATACTGGGATGTAACATTTTTTGTTTTTGTTTTTTGCAGAACCCACTGAACAACAGCTCTGGGGGTCAACGGCCTTTTTCCTTTGAGGGACAAAATGGTGTTATTTCTGTCAGGCTTTAGGCATAAGGGCATAAACTACTTCAACACATATGGCCAACAAAGGCTGATAATTCAGTATAAGTCCAAAGGCTGGCCCAAAAGGGGAAATCCTTTTTCCCCACCTAGTCATGGGGCTTGAACTCAGGGCTTAGGTGCTGTCCCTGAACCTCTTTTGCTCAAGGATAGCTCTCTACCACTTGAGACACTGCTTCACTTCTGGCATTTTCTGAGTAGTTTATTTTTATTTTATTTTATTTAATTAATTTATTTACTTTGATTAGTCATGGGGCCTGAACTCTGGGCCTGGGTGCTGTACCTCAGCTCCTCAGCTCTTCAGCTCTGAGTAATTTATTGGAGCTAAAAGTCCCATGGCCAAGCCAGGTGTGATGGTTTACCCCTATAATCCTAGCTACTCAGAAGGCTGAGATTTAAGGATTGTGGTTTGACACCAGCCCAGGCAGAAAAGTCTCTATAAGACTCTTATCTCCAGTTAACCACTCAAAAACCAGAAGTTGCACTGTGGCTCAAATGGTTGTGCGATAGACTTGAGCACAAATTGGCTCATGGACAGTGCCTAGGCCCTGAGTTCAAGCCCCACAGCCAACAAACAAAACCAAACCTCTCATGGCCTTTCCTGCCTGGGCTGTCTTCAGACCACATCTTCAGATCTCAGCTTCCTGAGTGGCTAAGATTACAGGCATGAGCCACTGGACTGGACTCCAAATGGGGGAATTCTTGAGACTAACCTAGACAAAAATCATCATAACATTAAACTAGATTTAAACAAAAAGTCCAATGTTTTGTTGGTCTGTTTGGATTGGGGGCATGTTTCACTCATATACAGAATGAATATAGCTATTTATTTTTGCTTTTTAAACTTTAAATTGTCGTACAAAGGAGTTATAATTTAACATGTTCATTTATGTCCAGTGTTTTTGATCAGAGTCACCTCTCCCACCATCCATCCCCATTCCTTCTGCCATTTCCCCTCAGACTTCTTTCCTTTATCATACAGGTATATTGAGTATTATTACTGTATTTGTCCCCTGCTCCCTTTTCCATTCATCTGCCCTTTCCTACTACCTGCTCCCCTGCTCCCTTTTCCATTCATCTGCCCTTTCCAACTACCTGCTCTCCTCCCCTCGTCCCCCTCTCCCCTGCTACAGTGAAACTTGTTTCGGCTTCCTGATATTCATTTTGTTAAGCTGTTAACTGTTTTTAAAGGATTTACACCCTAGAGTTTCACCTTTGCATATACTATACTTTAGTCAATTTGATTGTATGCACTTATATGCATATGCTTCTCTGTGTGTTTACGTGGGAAACTGTAGTTTGCTTCTAAGATCCAGAAATGAGAGAAAACATGTACCCCTTGTCTTTCTGGATTACCTGGCTTACTTTACTCAGTATATTTTCTAGATTCATCCGTTTTCCTCCAAATTACACCACTTCATTCTTCCTGATGGCTGCATGAAATTCCATATTTTTCATCTACTGTAGAGTATCTGAGATGATTCAATAACTTACTTGGCTATTGTAAGCTGTGCAGCATTGAACATTAGCGTGCAGTAGCCCTTGTCCTTTTGTCATGCAATCTTTAAAATAAATACCCAGGCCCAGGAGTAGCATCCTTGGATCATAGGGTGGGTCTATTTAGCTTTTTGAGAAATTTCCATACTGATTTCCATAGCGGTTTCACTAATTTACATTCCCATCAACAGTGAATAGGGTACCTTCTTTCCTGCATCCTTGCCAGCATTTGTGGTTGTTTGTATTCTGGAAGATGTCCACTCTGACTGAAGTGAAAATATTGCTCTCACCCATAATACCACCTCCAAAGACTATATTAGAATGAGTCAAAAAAATCTGGCCATTTTGGAATTGCAAAAGCAGTCTTTCTTGATACATTTAAATCTTTATTATTCATACTCATACGTGATTTTGGGAGGGACTGTAACAGTTCTGTAGACTGGAGAGTATTGCAAAAGTTTATGAGTGCCACCTAAAGGTGACTGAAGGAATTTTGTACCAGAACATTTTGGGATGATAGGGTAAGATACATATACAACTGTTATCTTGTTTTTGAACCTTAACTGAACTGTTGAAATGACTGAAGGATGTAAGAAGCCTAAAATACCAATAGTGTCTGAGTCATGTCAGATAAACACTTTAATGAAGAAGACAATGCTTAGAAGAGTTCCAAACTGGAAATATTTATACAAGAACATGTTATGGAGGAATGCAAAGAAGTATGTTGTGTCTACAACAGGTAGACTTTCATCTAGTACTGAATTGGAGTCTCATGAGGAGCTGTGAGTTTTATTGCTACCTGCACAAGCACTGTTAATAGGATTAACCAACAGTTAGCTGCTTTGTTTATGAATGGCAGTCCCAGAATTGTCAGAGGAGGGTCTTATTTGGAAGGTCATCATGCTAAGATAAGCTAATGAAAAAGCACTGATTGAAGATGCCTGGTGTGTTCAGTGGTGTATGTTGTTCTCTTCGTAATGAGGAGGTAAGTGGATACTTATAAAAGCCTCTTTATTTGGATTTTTCCTGACTCATAGATAGTGACCAAAAAGCCTTGATATATGGTTGGGGTAATGGAACACTGGTCCACTAAAGGGTTTCTGTATGAGATACAATCATATGTAATTGCTATGGAAATTTAAAGTACCAAGTAAAATAGTGTACACTGATTCCCATCAGAAGATCTTCCTTCAGAAGAAATTGCATTAACAAGAATACATCTTGGTATGCTGAGAGCATGGTTCAATTGGTAGAGTGTCTGTCTAGCCAATGTGAGTTCAAGCCCCAGTATTACCAAAAAAACGCCCCCCCCGAGTATATCCTGGTATGCTTTTTGAGATCTCCATGAGGTCCATAAAATGAGTGGACATGGGGTACTTCAAATAGGCATTGAATCTAGACATATTCTTTTTGCACAAAATGACCAGAAAATCTATTTTGTCAAAGAAGGACACAGAACAGCAGATAGGTATGGGGACAGAGTTCTGGGTGGAGGGCTTTATATAAGACCAAGGGCAAGTTGATTACAATCTTTCCCCTATGTTTTGACTTTGTCCTTTTTTTCTATATTACTTCAACTTTCTTTTTTCTTTCTTGATATAGTGATCCCAGAACTAGGACTGCCACTTCAGGTGCAAAAGCCAGACATAATTCCCAAACAAGAGACAATAACTATACTTTAAAATTCTTAGCTCAGAATTCCTATAGAGAAGGTCCTGATTGGACAGCTTTGTTCCTATATCTGACAACGTGGGGTTGACAATGAACGTAGCTCTATGGCTTCGTGGTGATGATATCTAGTTAGTCCTTTGATATCACTCTACCTTATATGGATGAGAAGGAACTGAGGTGGGAGTCTTGCTGCTAGGAGTCTGGACTGAGACAGTGGCTGAAACCCTCATCTTTTCCTAATGTGGAAAAGTTTGTGTAAGATAATAACTAGAGCTATGAGGAAAATTCAACACTACATTTTTGCTTCAAGAGAGACTCCAAGTAAGAGCCCCTCACTGTTACAGATACCTGGAGGAGTGAAGCCCTATGTTGCAAAGTTCACTTCTGCCTGAAAGACTTTGACAAAGCTGAATGGAAGCCTGCAAACTGGAGTGGCAGTGCTCTGAGCCATGTGACATGGTGGCTTTCTAGACCAATGGCTAGTGACTAGGTGGGACTCTAGTAAGGTGTCAGGATCTTTTGACTGTTATATTTTAAGTTACATGCTTGAAGGTGTTGAATCAGGACTGCAGATAAGACTATAATGCTGAACTGGATGGTCAGATGTATTGGGAAATTGAGTTAAAGTCATCTTAGGATATAATGTCAATGTCAAATGATCGGACTAAGGAAGGACTAAGTTTAGCTAATCACAAATGAATTTCTGTGCTAAGTAGTTCTGCAAACATTTATTACATGATATGAATAATGATAAATCAAGATGGGGAAAAACACTATAGTAGATAGTACAAAACAGAAACTATATGTAATGGCTGCATAGAATGAATTAGCTATTTAAATCTGTTTTTTACCCTATACTGGCTCCCCTAAATATTAGATAGTAAATGATTTTCCTGTAAGAGAATTTTCATCATGGACTTCAGGACCCAGAAGTGGCTATATTTTAAAGAATGTAACCTTGCTTAATAAGAAAAAAAGTCTAATACATTATTATTATTATTATATTTTTTGGTGCTGATATTGGGGCTTGAACTCAGTGCCTTGAACTCTTGCTTGGCTTTTCCCAATCAAGTGGCTTTCTACCACTTAGACCATATCACAGTACTTCTGGTCTTTTGCTGGTTAATTGGAGATAATAATCTCCAGGCTGGCTTGGATCCAAGGTCCTCAGATCTCAGCCTCCAGAATAAGTAGGATTACAGGTATAAGCTATCAGCCCCCAGCTTATTTTCAGATTAAAAACTCACTTTCGACAGCCCTCCTCCTGGTTAGTAGAGGGTAGGTTTTGGCTGTGTTCTCTGGTGATAGGCTAAATGAGATAATTTCTCTGGAATATCCCCTCTCTCTCTCTTTCTCTTTGTGTGTGTATGTGTGTGTGTGTGCTCGTGCCTGCACACATGCATGCAAGTGTGCATGAAAGCCAGTCCTAGGGCTTAAACTCAGAGCCTAGGCTTTGTCCCTCTCTCCCTCCCTCCTTCCCTCCCTCCTTCCCTCCCTCCCTCCCTCCTTCCCTCCCTCCTTCCCTCCCTCCCTCCCTCGCTCCTTCCTTCCTTCCTTCCCTCCCTCCCTCGCTTTTTCCTTCCTTCCTTCTTTCCTTCCTTTCTTCCTCCATCCCTCTCTTTTCTCTCGCTCTTTCTTCCTTCCTTCCTCCATCCCTCTCTTTCTCTCTCTCTTTCTTTCTTTCCTTTCTTCTTCTTGGTTGTGAGGCTTGAACTCTGGGCCTGGGTGCTGTCCCTCAGCTCTTCAGCTCAAGGCTAGCGCTCTACCACTTGAGCCACAGCACCACTTCCGGCTTTTTTTCTTTTTGCTTATGTGGTGCTGGGGAATTGAACCCAGGGCCTCACACATGCAAGGCAAGTGCTCTACCACTGAGCCACCTTCCCAGCCCTCCCTGAGCCTTTTTTTGATCAAAGCTAGCACTCTACCAGTTGAGCTACAACTCTACTTCCATCTTTTTGCTGGTTAGATAACAGTCTCATAGTCTTAGCTGCCTGGCCTGGCTTTGAATGGTGATCATCAGATATCAGCCTCTTGAGTAGTGAGGATTACAGGTATGAGCTATCAGTGCCCGACAGACATTGAATCTTTAAATACTATTTAGAATTTGCCTGAGAAGCCATCTAGTTCTAGACTTTTCTTTCCTGGAAGTTTAGACTAATTCCTTCATCTTACTCATTATTCATTTGTTTCTTACTCATTATTCATTTATGTTTTGTTTCATTGTAATTTACTCATAGTAGGTTGTATTATTCTAAAAAAATTATCTATTTCTTCCGGGTTATGTGACAAGAGAAAAACATGGAAATTCAGTGACACACTCCTGAACAATCAAAATGCACACAAAACTGACCCAAACTTACAAGATGTAGCAAAAGGAAGTCCAGAGCTATAAATGCCTACTTGAAGAAAAGGAGGGATAAGACTGTGGTTCAAGTGTTAAAGCACTTGCACCACGGCCTAAGTTCAAATCCCAGTACCTCCAAAAGAAAAGGAGAGATGCCACATAATAATTTAACAATTAAAACTTCAAGAAATGAGAAAAATGAGAGCAAGTTGAGCCCAAAGTTTGCAGAAGAATAAGAATCATAGTGATTAGAGCTGAAATAAATGAAAGAAAAACAGAAAACCAATGAGAAAAAAAATTCTGTTTTTATGGGTTGTTTGGTTTCAAAAAGAAAAGCAAAATTGACAGGCCCATGGCTAAAAAAGTAAAGAAGAAATTAAAGCAGACTCAAATTTTTTCAATTTTTTTTTTGTGGTAAAAAGAGTGTTTACTTGAAAGTCAAAGGAATGCCCTAAAATGAAAATAGCAAGACTCCATTCAGAGAAGGGCCTTAAAGAGGAATCCTTTGTTCAATCGTCATCTCTCTTGGAAAAACTAGACTGTGTGGTATATATTACAAGTATGCTATTCTGTATACAAGTATCCTATTCTGAATTGTCCTCAAAGGCCTAGACAATCATGACATCAATTTACTTTGTTGAGTTTCCTTCTGTGATGTGTCCTGAGGGCACTAGATACAGTGCCTCAGGTCTCCAGACCAGCCTGAGCTGCTTGCTGGTGTAGCCAACAGCTCCCTTCATGTGGAATGGTCCAACAGGCCCAGCCATGAGGCTGCTGCTCAGAAACTGGCCTCAGCTAGACTACTGCCACCTCTCTTCCCCAACCTCTTTATTTAAATCCTTTGTTCTGCCTGTAAGTTGCCATTGTCCCAATTATTCCCTTTTTCCTTTCTCACCTAAGACATTCTAATCAATTCTTTCAGAAAAGCACTTAAACTTTCAAGGCAGAAAATAAAATTTAAAATATTGATTCCCCAGAAGCCATAAAAGAACAGATTGATAAATTTGACTGTGTGAAAAATTTAAAAACTTCTGTTTGGCAAAAGAAAAGACAGACTGTGAAAATATAATTGCAGAACATATGATACAATGGCTAATTGCCTTAATTTGCAAAATAACCCTTGTCCAAATGAAAAAGGAAGTACAACAGTTCAGAAGAAAACAAGGAGGTTATAAGAAAAGACAGTTCACAGAAAGAATATAAATTATTTGGGAAATTATGGAAATATACTCAATCTCATTCATATTTAAAAACATGGAGATCAAAACATCACCAAGATGAAATCCTTCAACTTTAGATTGGTAAGAAAAAGAAAATTAAAAAGCTTGATAAGGCCCAGATCTGGCAAAAATATAGAGAAAAGGATATTTTCAGATGTTATTGGTGAAATTTTTATGTTGTTTCAACCTTTGGAAAGCAATCTGACAGTGTCTCTCATGTATTTAAATGAATGCACATTTGACAGTTTTGACAGAAATATTCATTACATTGTGAAATATAGTTGCTCAAATTTCCCATCAATGTAAATGCAAGAATATTTGTGGAGACATTGTTGCATCATAAACCATTTACAAAGCAAACGTTTAATAGCAAACAGTTTGAAAAGCAAAACAAATATTTATTGGGAGGAAAATTCAATTGGAATATGTAAAAATACGACATCTGTTAAAAAGTGAGGTAAATTTGTAAGTGCTAAAAAAGAAAGATGTCCAGAGCAAATTACGAAGCACAGAGAACAGGGTATGGAACAATGGGATATAAATAAATGTTACATATTCATGCAAACATGTGTTTGCAAATGCATTCAGCATTTTTCTTGGAAATGTGCAATACAAACGTTAACAGCAGTTGCTATGGAGAGGGATTATGTTTCTTATTTCAAGACTTCTTGTCTGGGCTTGTTTTTTTTCTACTTTGGAAAGAGTTTTTTAAAATTTTTTTTTATTTTTTAAGAGATGGAGTTAAACAGTCCTCCCTTCTTCCCATCAAGAGACATGGTCTAGTTTCTTTTCTTGAATCTGGTCTGGCCTGGTGGCTGGCTAATGGGATGTAGTAAAGGTAAACCTGGCTAGCTCTGAGCTTAGGCCACCAGTGACTTTGTGTGCTTCTGCCCTGTGTATTAAACTTCTACCTCTGCTCTTCCTGGACTAGACTGTTAGAGAATGATACATGTGGGCCTACCGGTCTAAGCTAAGGCTTTAGAGCTATTGCAAATCTAGCCAAGATTAGCCAAGCTCACAACTGATCCCAGAAGGATGAGGCAGCTCAGCGGAGGCCCAGAGAATTTCCCAGCTGAGCTCAGAATTGTGAGTTGAATAAAATATGGTTCCTTCCTTCCCTCCCTCCTTCTTTTCCTTCCTTCCTTCCTTCCTTTTCTTTCTTTCTTTCTTTCTTTCCTTCTTTCTTTCTGTCTTTTCTTTCTGGTGCTGATATTGGGGCTTGAACTCAGGGTTTAGGTAATGTCTTTTAGCTTTTTCACTCACAGCTAGCACTCTACCACTAGAGCCATGGTCCACTTCCAGCTTTTTGTGGTGTTTAATTGGAAATAAGTCATATTTTCCTGCTCAGGCTGGCTTTGCACCTCAGTCTTCAGATCTCAGCCTCCTGAGTAACTAAGATTACAAGTGTGAGGCATTGGTGTCCAGCATAAAAGGTGGTTTCTTAAAGTCACTACGTTTTGAGACGATTTCTATATGCAGTGGGAAACCAATACATTTTCCACTTTCTGTCTCATGCAAAAATTTATTCATTATATTGGTAGAAATTTGTTGTTTTCTATTTTTGCTTTCTATTAATGATGCTGAGCCTATCAAAAAAAAAACTGAAACAGAAAAATGGCTGTGGGTGTGACATTTGTAGACTGCCTGTCTAGCAAGTGTGACATACTGAATTCAAATCATAATACTTATCTCCTCCCAAAAAAACTTACTGAGGCTTTGATCTAGCCAGATGCCAGTGGCTCATGCCTATAATCCTAGCTACTCAGAAGGCTGAGATCTGAGGATTGGTTCAAAACCAGCCCAAGAAGGAAAGTCTGTGAGACTCTCATCTCCAATAAATTACTCAGAAAAGACAGGAAGTTGTGTTTTTGCTCAAGTGTAGACTGGAGCTAAGGGGAAGAGCCCAGGCCCTGAATTCAAATCCCAGGACTGGTAAAAAAAAATGTTTTTTTTTTTTTTTTTTTTTTTACTGAGGCTTGAACTCAGGTCTTGCATTCACTTGGCAAGTGCTCTACCACTTAACCCATTACTCCAGCCCTTACTTTTTTGCTGATTATTTTAAAGTCAGAGTCTTTTCCAGGAGCACATCTGGACAGTGATTGGCTTACTTTAGGCTTCCTGTAGTTGCTGGATGGACAAGCATGTGCGACTGCGTCCATCTATTGGGTTAAGCAGGGGTCTCTATAACTTTTCTTTTCTGGAGCTTGAACCTCAATCCTTCCATTCTTTGCCTCCCAAATAAATTTTAAACTTCTTTGGGTAGGTATGGAGCAAGCCTACTATGAGGACATGGTTTTTGTGGGGGTCTTTGGTGTTTTCTCTACTCTGTTTGTCAAGCTATCCATGATTCTCAGTGTTAGATATATTGTCACCACATCCACATCATAGTTCCTTCAGTTAAGTGCTGTACCTCACAGTGAAGGAGTGTGACAAAAGTCCTGGTCATGCCCATGAACTTAACCAGTGTCATCACCCAGAAGTCATTGAAATAATGGATCAAGTAAAAGATGACACTCTTGGAGGTTGGGGAATTTGTCCTTCAAGGTAACAGTGTACTTTGAACCAATGGTTATCACCTTTAGTATAACCTTGATAGGTATGCCTCATAGAGCTGGGAACCAGGGGGCAGAACTCAGAATGGCCTTTATCATTATCACTCCCAGGGGATGACATGGGAATTTATAGGGCCTATTCTCAAATCTTTACTGGGTTTGATTCTTGAGTCAGTTGGTTGCTTTCACCAAAGACTCTGCTAATGATTCCACTAATCATATGCAATATAAGCTAGTTGTCTAGCATGTATGAGGCTCTGGATTCCATCTTCAGCACAAGAAAAAGAACAATAACAACAACAACAACAACAACAAAAATCCCCCCAAAACTACCCTTCCTATTTCTTCCTTCCTGCTTTCAGGGATCACATATCAAATACTATCTCTATTCAGGTCTTTATTTCCGGATCTGTTTTCAAGAGAACAAACTAAGACAAATGGTATCGAGGGTGGCCTTAGCAAAGCAGAGCTTCAGAATGAGATTGTGTAACATCAGCTGGTCAAAGACCTAATGGGTAGTTAAGTGAGGTGATGAGGAAAATGGATTCCTAAAGCTGATCTTGAAAAGGATCTGTGTGAAAATAATTTAGTAAGAAGAGCTCCCATGGGATGGGAACACAGGTTAATAGAAAGTGGACACAGAAATAGAACACAGGCTAATAGACTAAGAGGGGGAGAAAATAGAGTTAGAGTGCTATGCCAGGCTTACCCCCTGAGGGAGCTTGCCACCAGCATATGAAAGGCAGTGCCAGGTGAGGAGTGAGGAGGGCATCATTATGATACCTGTCCCCTGGGAGGCACCTACCTTTTCCTCCTCCTCTTCCTCAGAAGCCAAGGGCCTTTTTTTTTTTTTAATCTGGAGCACATTTCCCATGCACATTCACATGAAAATGTGTCCAGGGGTGCCTCCGTGCCAGACGCCAGGATGCCAAGATGATCTTTCACTCTTCTGCCTGTGAGTTCCAGCCTGCACTAACTGGACCTTGCTCATGATGCTTGAGTATTTTTTAGAATAAATGAAGGCAGGTGTGGGAACATTCCTCTGTCATCCCAGCACTCAGGAGGCTGAGGCGGGAGGATTGCTGAGCTCAAGACTGGCCTGGTCTTCATAGTGAGAACCTACCCCAAAAACAACAGAAAAGCTGGGTACTGGTGGCTCCTGCCTATAATCCTTGCTACTTGGGAGCAGATATTAGGAGGATTGAGCTTCAAGACTTAAACACAAGACTATCTGTCTCAAGCCAGATGCCAGTGGCTCATATCTATAATACTAGCTACTTAGGAAGCTGAGATCTGAGGATTACAGTTTGAAATCAGCCCAGACAGGACAGTTCATGAGACTCTTATCTCAAATTTATTACCAAAAAGCCAGAAGCAGAGTTGTGGTTGAAGTGGTAGAGTGCCAGCCTTAAGCATAAAAGCTAAGGATAGCATCCAGACCTGAGTTCAAGGTCATGTTCAAGTACCACCACCCCTCCCCCTCCACCACAGCAAACAAAGAAACAAAAAAACCTCAGAAGACCAAAGGAGATTTAGGTAGCTTCAGAGAGTTTTATGTTATAATTAAAGTGTGAAATAGAAGTTTAGAAGAAAACAAATAGACTGAAGGAGGATTTTTGATAACATGAATGTGTTTCTAAGCCTTAGTAAAATCAATATCTTCCAGGTGAGAAGAGTGATGTCAGGAAATGTTACTTATCTGATGATCAGAGGTATTAGAAGGTAAAATGGGATGTTTAGCAGGGAAAAGAGGAGAGCCAAGTATGTTGGGTGGGATAACAGAGCTGTGTTATTTGAAGAGAGAGCTGGCTTGATGCTTAGTGTTCCTTCGATAGATATAAGACTAATGGGGGGATAAACTATGGCGAGACATTTTTCAGCTCAATTTAAGAATAAAATTTAAAATATCTAGAGCTATCCACAAATGAAATTCTCTGCCAAAAGAAATAGTGACTTCTCTAACATTAGAGTTATTCAAAAGAGACCAAGAGATCATTTTGGCAGATATTGTAGAGGACATTCAAATATCAAATGGGGATCGATGGAGATGATACTTCCAAGTCTGAAATATGATGATTCTTGTCTTGGGGGAAAATAGAGGTGAACATACAGGAAAAGCAAGAGAACACCCAAGAGTGAAGGTCAGAGGAAAAGCCAGACAACTAGATGCATAGGAATGTTGAGAATGATTGCTGCACACAAGCTAAGATTTATTAGAAGAATCAAAACTCAGGTTGTGCATTACTGGGACAAAACACCTGTAGAAAAACAACTTAAGGCAGGGGGATATTTATTTTAATTCATGGTTCAGAGGTTTCAGTCTATACTCCTTATCTCTATTGATTCTGGGTCTGAGTTGAGATAAAACATCATGATGATGGGAACTGTGACAAGAGGCCACTTACCTCCTGGTGGAAAGACAGAGAGAGAGAGAGACAGAGAGACAGAGACAGACAGAGATAGAGACACAGAGAGACAGAAAGAGACAGAGAGACAGAAAGAGACAGAGAGAGGAGAAAGAGAGAGGCAGAGAGACAGAGTCAGAGACTGACAGAGACAGAGATAGAGACAGAGTCAGAGAAAGACAGAGTCAGAGATAGACAGACAGAGACAGAGGCAGACAGACAAATATAAGCTTCAAAGACTCTCATGTTCTCAAGCGACCTACTTCTTCCAGCTAGGTTCCACCTCCTAAAGCTTCCACAACCTTCCCAAATAGAGCCATCAGCTGAGGCAGCATGCACTGTATGATTCTAATGTATTGTGATCTGCTTGCCAGAAACAATTTCTTTGGCTGGATTTAGGTGTGATGATAATTCACTTAATACATAAATTAAGAATAAAGATTGGTGCTAGTGGCTCACATCTGTAATTCTAGCTACTCAGGAGGCTGAGATCTGAGGACTGAGGTGCTAAACTAGCTGAGTCAGGAAAGTCTATGAGACTCTTGTCTCTTATTAAGCAGCAGAAAGTTGGTAGCAGAGTTGTGGCTCAAATGGTAGAGGACTAACTTTGAGCAAAAACACTAGGGGACAGTGCCTAGACCTGGAGTTCAAGCCCCAGTACTGGCACAAAGATAAAGTAAAATAATAAAGTTTAAAAAGTAAATGAATATTATTCTTGTGGGAATAAATGTGTGTGTGTGTGTGTGTGTGTGTGTGTGTGTGTGTGTGTATGTTGGTTAAGTCCCAGTACCAACTGGGACTTAAACTCAGAGCCTCAGCTTTCTTGCTCACAGCTGACACTCTATCATTTGAGACATGCTTCCAGAATGTCATTTTATTGGTTAATTGGAGATGGAGTCTCAGGGACTTTTCTGCTTGGGCTAGGTTCAAATTCTAGTCCTCCATGTCTCAGCCTCCTGAACAAAAGGGCATGACACATTAGTGCTCTTTGGTTGTAATCTGTTCATACATAAAACTAGTCCAAATACAAGGAAAATACTTACAATTCAGAGATATTCCTCTTAAAGCATAACAGGATACAGTATGGTACACAAACATTTCCATTCAATGTGTGAAGTGCAGATCAGTGATATTCTATGTCTCTAAATCCAACACAGATTTAAAAAATTTGAGAAGTACCCAGGTGCCAATGGCTCATACCTGTAATCCTAGCTACTTGGGAGGATAAGATCTGAGGATGGTTATTCCAAGCCAGGTCAGGAAAGTCACTGAGACTCTTAGTTCCCGTTAGCTACCAAAAAAAGCTAGAAGTAGAGCTGTGGCTCAAAGTGATATCTGGTTAGCTTTGAGCAGAAAAGCTCAGAGACAGTGCCCAGGTTCAAGCACCAAGACCATCTCTCTCTCTCTCTCTCCTTCCCCCCACCCATGAGAAGTCAGAAAAGGTAGATGATAGAAGTCTACAGCTCATGTGGCAGCTGTACTGAGAGTCAAGTGCTAGCTAGTTTTCCACCGGTGATTCTATACAAGATCTGGGAATAACTTGAGTAAATGGCTCTGGGGTGAACATCTGGTTCACATGGTGTGTATCTAATGTTATATGTGTATCTAACATTATAATGTTTCTGGAAATCCAGACCCTGAACTCAGTGCCAATCCACAAAGAATGAGACCAGGATCTTGGAGAAAGCAAATAAAGGTTTATTCATTTTGCTAGGCAAAATAAGGTCTGCTTGATATTATCTCAGAAAAGAAGCACAGTCCTAGAGGACTAGCAGAGGTATGGGGATTGGTGGTTTTATGGACAATCTCAGGGGTATAAGCTTTTGGGAGTACATGCAAAGGTATGACCGTGGGGCTGGATGATGGCCTTAAGCCTAATTGTTTCCTGATGTGTTGGCAGTAATCTCCAGAGTTGTATTCCGTGTGTGTGTGTGTGTGTGTGTGTGTGTGTGTGTGTGTGTGGTATGTATGCAAGTATGCAAGTGCTGGGTCTTGAACTCAGGGCCTGGGGGCTCTCCCTGAGCCCTTTTACTCAAGGCTAGTCCTCTACAACTTGAGTCAAAGCTCCACTTCAATTTTTTTTTTTAAGAAGGTTAACTAGAGATTAGAGTCTCATGGCTTCCTTACCCTGGCTGGCTTTGAATCATGGTCCTCAGATCTCAGCCTATTGAGCAGCTAGGATTAAAGGAGTGTGCCAGCCCCCTGTTGCTGTAAAGATATTCTTGGGTTCCCTCACTTGGGGGATGATGGGATAGAGAAATTGGACAAGGGGCTGGGAAGGTGGCTCAGTGGTAGAGCGCTTGCCTTGCATGCATGATGCCTTGGGTTCAATTCCTCAGCACCACATAAGCAGGAAAAAAATAAAGCTGGAAGTGGCGCTGTGGCTCAAGTGGTAGAGCACTAGCTTTGAGGTGAAGAGCTGAGGGACAGCGCCCAGGCCCAGAGTTCAGGCCCACGACCAGACCCCCCCAAAAAAAAATAAAAAAAAAAAGAAATTGGACAAGAGATAGGACAGTAGGAAAGAAAAGGAAAAACCATCTTTTTATACATTTGTGGAACTGAAAACATCTGGTTAGTTGCTGAGCTAAAGCTACAATTGTGAACATATTTAGGTTTATGTTCCTAAGATTGTGTGATATCATACTGTCTCAATAATTATCATTTTATAATGAGTCTTTACACTAGGCGGTACTGGCTGGTTCTCCACTTTGTTCTTTGTCAAGTATGTCTTTTATATGTGTTCAAATATGCTCTCCTAAGTCATCTGTATTTCCATATAAATTTTAGAATCAGTTGCCAATTTCTATAACAAGCACACTGGAATTTTGATTGAGAATGCATAGAGTTTACAAATCAATTTGGAGAGAACTGACATCTCAAATTAGATTTTACAACTGAAGAACAAGGTTTGTATTTCCCAGTCTTTAATTTTTTTCAGCCAAGTTTTGTTGTGACCAATGTACAAGTCTTTTGCATCTTCATGAGCATACTTAAATATCTGCATTTGTAAATTTGTCTATTTTTCTTTATAGTTCTCTATCAGTTTTAATTTCTTATATATGGAAGTATTGTTATTAAATTTGAGATTATTATGGACTTTGAATGAATTGGCCCTCCCTTATCATTATAAAGCAACCTATTTTTTTTATTCCTGGTATATTCTTTATTAATATTAGTTCCAGGTTTCTATGGATTAGATAACATGGTATGTCTTCCTCTTCATTTAGTGTATTTAAATACTTTATATTTAAATTTTTTCCTGAGAGTTGGATTCTAACTGTCTTCATCTATTAATTGGGGTGTTTAGACCCATTTACACTTGATTTGGGCTGTGGTTTGGTAACAACATTACTATTTAAATACTACTTACATGGTATTTAAATATTCAAATCAATCCAATTATGGGCAAAAATATATATATAATCCAAATATAGACAATAATGTTGGATGGAGTTTAAATTTTTTTTCATTTTTGATAATTAAATATTCTAACTTATAATACTTGCATTGGGAGAGTACTCGCATTTGAATTCAGGGCCTTACACTTCCAAGGCAAGTGGTCTGCTATGGGAGTCCTCTTTTTAGCTCTTTTTGCTTTAGGTTATGTTTTAGGCAGAGTATTCCTTTTTGACTGATCTAACCTGGGACCACAACCTCGGACTTGTATCTCCTAGGTAGCTGGGGTTACAAATGTATACCACAAGACCTAGCTTACTTGTTGAGATGGAGAGTGTCTCATTAACTTTTGCCCTGGTTTATCTTGAACCTTGAACAGTCTGATGGCTACTTCCCAAGTAGATGGGGTTACAGGCATGCACTATTGTACCTAGTCCCTACTTATGAATATTTATGCAGGTACAATATGATCATTTGAACATATATTCAGTATATCATAATAAAATGTTTTCAATTCAACAAATCAATTTATAAGTATAATGCATTTTTAAGGTTTTATATTTATTATCTTTAGGTATTTTAGGGGATTTCAATTTAACATATCAATTTATAAGTACAGTGCATCTTGATCAATATAACTTCTTCCATCCTTTATCTAGTAATTAGTCATTTTAGTCCTCAAATTTCTTGTTTTTGATTTTTTTTTTGGTCGGTCGGGGGGCTTGAACTCTGGGCTTGGGCCCTTCCTTGCACTCTTCAGCTCAAGGCAAGCGCTCTGCCGCTTGAGCCACAGCGCCACTTCCTAGTCCTCAAATTTCTATGTGTTGGGATGCTTCAGACTTTTCTAGTTATTTTGAAATAGATAATAAATTGTTGTAGATAATTACCTATAGATACCTTATTCTATAGAACAGTAGCCTCTAATAACCATTGTTTTCTCTTTTTCTTTGAGGTCATGTGAGAACATGCAGTATCACTCAAGTATGGAAACTAAAAAAAAAGCATATCTTTCTATGTCTGGTTTGTTTCACTTATCTGTGCTTCTACCAACCACAAGATTTTATTTTATTTTTAATGTTCAAACATGTTTATGTTTACTCTTAGTTTAACTATCCTGAAATTTATTTTTATGCATGGGTATTTCATTTTTTTTCTGGCTGAATTACTATTCATGTATGTGCATACCACATTTTCTTTATCCATTCATTCACTGACAGACACCTGGGTTGATTCTGTATCTTTGTCACTCACCTGACCTAAGAAATCTTTAAAGTGAATCAAGTTGTTCTGTTCTCTTTCTCCTGAAGTTTGCTGAGCACAAAGACAGCTCTTTGTGCTTTAATTAATTTCTAGACTTCAGAGGATGTACTTCTGTTAGCATTTTTCGGGGGTGGATAGTTCTGGGAAACCCCAGGAACCTCATGGCCTTGTGCTTATTAAGCAGGAACTCTCCCACATGAGCCACTCTGCCAGCCTTTTTTGCTTTAATTATTTTTCAGGTAGGGGCAAGCCTTGGGCTTTCTACCTAGATTTCCCACTAGCTGGTATCACATATGCATACTTCTGTGTCTGGCTTGTTCTTTGAGATAGTGTCTTGATGATGATGATGATAATGATGATGATGCCTGGATTGGCCTTGAATTTTGATCTTCCTTTTGACTTCCAGGTTGCTGGGATTAAGGCATGAACCACTGAACCTGGCTGTTGGCATTTTAAATTGTAACTTTAGCCATATACATAAAAGAGCTTTCTAGTTCCATGTTGGTGGCTCATATCTGTAACCCTAGCTACTCTGGATTTTGAGATCTGAGGATCACTGTTCAAAGCCAACCTGAGCAGGCAAATCTGTGAGACTTTTTTCTCTAATTAACCAGAAAAAAGCCAGAAGTGGAGATGTGGCTCAAGCACCAGCCTTGAGTGAAAGAGCCAAAGAACAGTGCCAGGCCCTGAGTTCAATCCCCAGAACTCCTACAAAAAGAATAAATAATACAAAAAGTACTTTCTTACATATGGAAGTTTCTCTTGTTTATGGATGAGTTTTGATAAATTATGCTTTATTTGGTTATTTCTTGTTGGTAGGATGCCCTTGTAACTTCCCCAGTGTGAAATCTTTAAACTAGACTGTAGATGTGAATAACCCTGGGAAGTTCCTTGGACAGCTAATCCCATGGGGGAGGGTTATAAATTTATGTTAACTTCAGCTACTCAGCACTTCTCTAACTAAGAGTACCTTTTCTTAGCCTTAAGATAAGCTGCTCGCCAGTGGCTCATGCCTGTAATCCTAGCTACTCAGGAGGCTGAGATCTGAGGATCACAGTTCAAAGCCAGCCCTGGCAGGAAAGTCCGTAAGACTCCTATCTCCAATAAACCACCAGAAAACCTGAAGTGGCACTGTAGCTCAAGTGATAGAGCACTAGCCTTGAGCTGTAGAGCTGAGGGACAACCTTCAGGCCCAGAGTTCAAGCCCCATGACCAACCAAAAAAAAAAAAAAGCTGCTCTACAGAAAGGTAGAGAAGATGGTGGGAGGGGGATGGAGTAGAAATAGAGTAAGGAACAGTATGTGCAGATCCAAGGAGGTGAGCTGGTTGTGTGGGTACCTGAGTAGCTGGGAGGGGCTGAGTAGCAGCTATGTGAGGGATGTGATGTAAGATAATGCTGGAAGGAAATTTGGGGTCTGTAAGATAACCTTTTTTAAATTAAAATTTTAATTGTTATTATAAATGTGATGTACAGATGGGTTAAAGTTACATAAGTCAGGTAAAGAGTAAATTTCTTTTTGGACAATGTCACCCCTGCCCAAGGCTTGGGTATTTTGGAGGCAAGGTGTTGCTGTATAGATCAAGCTGGTCTAGAACTGATTATGAAGCTTAAGATGGCTTAAAACTATAGATCCTCCTTCCTTAGTTTCCCAAGTGCTGGAATTCCAGGCATGGGCCACCATGCCTACCTTGTAGAATATTCTTAATTATTGGTGCAATACTTATTGGAATGACTACAGAAATTTCCATAAACAGACTAAAGGGTAAAGTAAGGTTAAGGGGGAAGGTATAAGCAATCTGATAAGAATTCCCTCAACCTTTTATTTATTGGCAGTATGCCATTCTTGACAATTTTTTATGTCCTAGGGAAACAATGACTCATACAGGAAGTTAACAATAGTGATCCATTGGCATCATTCAGGACACTGAGGTTAGAAGGGACAAATCAAGGAAATGGGAATAGAAAGTGATGATACAGCCATATTGCTGCATGGCCCTCAGAAAACCCCAAATACATTCATTGGTGATCACATTTTCAATATCATTGTAATTTTTCATCTTATATATAACATAAAGTTGATCTCTTTTGTGTATGCCAATACTGGGGCTTGAACTTAAAGCTTCACACTCTTGATTGGCTCTTTGGTTCAGGCTGGTGTTCTACCACTTGAGCCACACCTTCATACCTGTTTATTTGCTGGTTAATTGGAGATAAGAGTCTCTCTGACTTTCCTGCCTAAATTGGCTTCCAGATATGATCCTCAGATAGCAATCTCCTGAGTAGCTAGGATTACAGGTATGAACCAGCCGGGTTGGGTTCACAAAATTACTCTGATTATGTTTTTTTTTTTGGGGGGGGGTCCGGTCGTGAGGCCTGAACTCTAGGCCTGGGCACTGTCCCTCAGTTCTTCAGCTCAAGGCTAGCGCTCTACCATTTGAGTCACAGCTCCACTTCCGGCTTTTTTCTTTTTGCTTATGTGATGCTGAGGAATCGAACCCAGGGCCTCAGGCATGCAAAGCAAGCGCTCTACCACTGAGCCAACTTCCCAGCCCCTACTCTGATTATGAAAATGTGAAAAAATGTGGAAGATTCAGAGCTTCCTTCTATACTCTTCTTATTAGCTATTGCTCAATACTAATTGTCTCTTGGATTATTCACCATTCTATATGGGATGCATCTACACTTTTATGGGCATTTAAATGCTTGTATTCCTATGTATGTTTATATATATATATTTGATATTGTGTGGGATCAATTTTTTGAATCATTCTATTTTCTTTCTGTAATGTTTCATTAAAGCTCAGATGATATGTCTATATCAGAAGAGTACCTCACTAATACCAATTCTTAGTAGCTTCTTTTCACTCTGTCTTGCATATGAGATGCTGCAATAGGAATTGGTCTCAGAGGAAGCCTACGGTTGTTTATAAAGAAGCTATTGTAACAGTTTCTGCTATATTGGAGGCCTGGTCTCCTCTCTGAGTAGCTCTGTGAGGTGTCCAGGCTTTCAAAAGTAAGCATAGAAATTCAAGGCACATTTTCATTCTGAGGAGGTGCTCTTAGATTTCTTTGAGAAATTTCCTTTTGCTGGGATGTTTTCTTCCAAAATTCCCAGGGGTGGGAAGATGGTACAATACATGTAACCTGGTTTTTGAACTCCTCATTCTGTCTTTAATATACAGAGAGGGAGCAGGGTTAGGGTAGTTCAAGTAGGAGAGTCTGGCTTAGACTCACAGTAAGACAGACCAACAGACAGAACAAAACAGCAACAAACAAACAAATGCAGAGAGAGGAACTAAATAGCAAAACCGTAAGCCCATACAAAGTGTTTACAAATCTCTATGACACGGTATCTCTACAAACTCCAAAACAGAAGTGGTGACAAATTACCACCCGTTACAACACTTGTATCCCCATCTATGTAGGAGCAAGAAGACAGACGTGACAGTGTGGAATCTGAAGTGTGACAATAGACGAATCCCCAGAGAGCAGGTGGCAATGACCTAGAAGCACAGAAACCACTTTGGGAGCAACAGTTTTGTCTACTCCAATATTGGGTGACTCGAGGGTTCTCTAGAAGGAGCTAAAGGTGGGTAGAATGATTTACCGTTGTAAATTCTCAAACTGGACTTGATAAATCTCCTTCCTAGGACTGGGCCCTACATGGAGGAGAACCTACTAGAAATAGAAGCAAAATTGAGCCTGGTGGGAGCCATAGAGTGGAAGGCAGAGTGAGTCAGGGAAGAGTAAGACAATGAGAAAAGAGCCAACAGAGTTCAGAAAAGTACCTTTTTTTTTTTGTGCCAGTATTGGGGCTTGAACTCAGAGCATGGGCTCTGTTCCTTAGCTTTTTTGGTCAAGATTGGCACTCTACCACCTGAGTCACAGTTTCACTTCTAGCTTTTTTTGGGTTAATTATTGATAAGAGTCTCATAGACTTTCCTGCCTGGACTGGCTTTGAACAGTGATCCTCAGGTGTCAGCCTTCTAGGATTACAGGCATGAACCACCAGTGCCTGCTCCCCCTTCCCCTACTTTTTGTTTGTTTGAATTTTCCATTCTGGTTTTACTTTATTTTTTATTAGCATTACAGTATTTATGTAGATGCATAAAATGTACTATTTTTTGGTAATACCAGGATTTGAACTCAGGGCATCTACTTTTCTAGGTGGGTTCTCTAGCTCTGAGGTAAGACATACCTGTAGTTCATATATAATATACTTCAAATCAAAGTCTATCTTATGTTTTTTTTTAAATTAATGATTACAGTTTTGTTACAGAAGATTCACTCAGGGTATGTTACTCTTTCTTAAAAAGTATCGAAGGTGGGCTGGGAAGGTGGCTCAGTGGTAGAGTGCTTGCCTAACATGTATGAGGCCCTGGGTTTGATTCCTCAGCACCACATAAACAGTAAAAGCTGGAAGTGGCACTGTGGCTTAAGTGGTAGAGCACTAACCTTGAGCTGAAGAGCTGAGGGACACTGCCCATGCCCAGAGTTCAGGCCCCACAACTGGCCAAAAAAAAAAAGTATCATATTTTCAAATAATGCATAAAACTATGGAGTAGCATTTCAGCTTTACAAAACTCTGCCACCAACCATGCTTTCATTGAAAGCAAAATTCGCATGCAAATGAATATAGAATAAAAATCAAAGTCAATTCCTGTCTAAAGTTATTATTAAAAAATATGTATCAGAATAACATCCTTACTTCTCAGGGGAAAGTGTAGTAATACTTAATATGTATAAAGCAAGAAAACGTCAGCCAAGACTTTCATATCCATGGATACTGACTTGCAAGTACAAAGGAGCATTAGCCAACCTTCCATAGAAAATTTGGTTTTGCCACTCTCAGAAGCCTATCCTGTGAAATCCTCTAAAAGACAAGCTGTGGACACCAAAATAATCAGACTGACATAAAGATTGATGGTGAACGTGAAGTATGGCTCCTGGGGGAGCCAAGTCCAATGAAGAGAGCAGGAGGGTGGTATGGCTTATAATGGCTTTTTTTCTCTGATGAACGCTATGGCATAACTAGAAAAATCCTTCCAATACAGTTAGTAATAGAGCTAAAACTAAATGAAGGTTATAAATAAGGAAATATGGCCTGTCATGGCTCTATGATCTTATAATGTAGACATAGTACAAGTAGAAAAATGAGGGGGAGGTTGGACATGGTCATAGCAAAAAAATCTTTAAGTTAGCCAGACACTGGTGGCTCATACCTGTAAGCTACTCAGAAGACTGAGATCTAAGGACTGAGATTTGAAGGCTGTCTGAGCAGGCACATCTGAAGACTTCTATCTCCAACTGACTAGCAAAAATCGAAAGTAAAGGTGTGGCTCAAGTGGTGGAGCACCAGCTCTGAGCAAAAAAGACAAATGAGAACATAAGGCCTTTTGGGGTTGGAGGCATGGCTCAGTTGGTAGAGTATTAGCCAATGAGTGAAAGCTTCAGGCATCAGGTCTCAGACAAAAAAGAAAACACAAGGTCATGAGTGCAAACCCCAATACTGATATTAAAAAAACCAAACAACAATAACAAAAAGCCCAAAATCTTTAAACTGATTTCAAAATTATTACTGATAGCATAGTATTGGAATCCTCAGGCCATTGTGTGGTTCTGAATTTGACTTTAGAAAGTATCATTGAACTCATATATATTTATACACGAGCACACCCCCTTTCCCCCCATCCCCCCACACAGAATAATATCAGTTTTGTCCATGGAAAAAGCCTAGGAACCACAACTGAATCATAGGAATTGCATTTGTTAACTGTCTAGATGTTAGGGAATCTTCCTGCTAAAAGACTCCAGGCCTCTGTAGAGATGTGTGATTCTAGGTGTAGGGCAGGAAAGGAGCAAGGTATTGGAAGAACTGTCGTTTTCATCATTATGACTGGCTCCGTCCTTTGGTTTAGCTGCTCTGTTATTCTTACCAGCACCATCTGCTAGCCCTCACCTCAGTTCTCTATGGCTCAGAGATCCCTGGTTACATTAGCACTTTGATAGAACAATTATGATTGCCTGGTCTTTTCTCATTAAATTCCTATGATCACATCCACAAAAGGGACATTAGCTGCTCAGATGCATCCACTCAGATGCGTCATTTTATGCTTACAGTGACCCTTGATGTCAATTTTCCTTTCTTTACTAATAGATTTCTCAGATTTCAGCCTCCTGGCATGCTAGGATTATGAGTATGAGCCATTGGCACCTGGCACATTTTCTGGACTTTTTTTTTTTTTGGTTGGTTGTGGGTCTTGAACTCTGGGTCTGAGCGCTGACCCAGCTCTTCAGCTCAAGGCTAGCACTCTACCACTTGACAGTGCCACTTCCAATTTTGTGGTGGTTAATTGGAGATAAGAGTCTCATGGATGTTCCTGCCCAGGTTGGCTTTGAACAGTGATCCTCAGATCTCAGCCTCCTTGATTAGCCAGGATCACAGGATGAGGCACCAGTGCCTGGCTTTTTTGTTTTTTTTTTCGGTGCTCATATTAGAACTTGAATTCAGAGCTTGATGCTCTCACATGGCTTTTTAAATTCAGGGCTTGTTCTCTATGCCACTTGATCCATACCCCCCACGTCTGGCTTTTTACTAGTTAGTTGGGTATAAGAGACTCTTGGGATTGTCTGCCTAAGGCTTACTTTGAACCACAGTCCTCAGCCTCCTGAGTAGCTACAATTATAGATGTGAGCCACCAGTGTTTGCTGCTTCTTAAAGATGTGGTCTCTGAACACTCTTGTTTGAGTCCTAATTCTCCTCCTTTGTCCTCCATTCCTCCCTTCTCACCTATTTTCTTTTATATTCTCTTGCTGCTCCTGTTGGTCTTTAAGACTCAGAGCCAACCTCACTAAAGGCCAGTGGGTTGTATCATGCTGTTCTTTTCAGTGGAGGCTACTTTCTGGCCCAGCTAAAAGCAAGGGACAGTGATGGGTTGTGTCTACTGAGCGTGGCTGGGCTTTGGTGGACCATGGAACTGTGATTTGAATGAGAAAGAATCACCTCTGATATTCACTATGTTGGTCAGTTTTCTATCTCTATAACAAATATAACTAAGATCATAAACATATAAAAATTTCAAAAGGATTATTTTGGCTACAGGTTTGGGGGTTCCAGTTCATGACTGGTGGCAAGGTAGTACATCATGGAGGGAGTATGTAGCACAGAACCACTCACCTTATGTCCAGGAGGAAAAGACAAAAAGATGAAGGGCCTGGGATCCCGTTTATACCCTTTGACAGCCCATATCCAATGACCTAAGACCACCTCCTACAATTTTTTTAACCATGTCCCATTTGTGCCTGATAAGGGACCAAGCTTTATCACATGGACCTTTGGAAACACTTGATATCTAAACTATAGCTAGTGGCTCATGCCTCTAATTCTAGCTACTCAGAGGGCTGAGATCTGAGGATCAAAGCTAGCCTTGGCAGAAAAGTCTATGAGACTCCTACATCCAATTAACCAGTAAATAGCCAAAAGTAGAGGTGTAGCTTAAGTGGTAGAGCACTGACCTTGAGCAAAAAAGCCAGCAATAGCTGGAAAGCTTGAGTTCAAGTCCTAGAACTCTCTCTCTCTCTTTCACTCTTTCACTCTTTCTTTCTTTCTTTCTTTCTTTCTTTCTTTCTTTCTCTCTCTCTCTCATGTTCACACACACACACACACACACAATACTGGAAGTGTGCAAAACTGGAAGTATGAGAAATAAGAAAAAAAATCCAGCTTGGGAGCAAATCTCAATTTGGGGTAAGCTTAATAAATTAAAAACATGGGCCTTGGACTTGGTGAATTAAATTTAAATCTTCTCTTTGTTATATGAATGACTTTGGAAAGGTTTAACTCTCAGTTTTCATGCATCTATAAAAAGTGCCATACATGTGAAACACTCAATACATTTATCTTTGTTAGTAATAATTGCATGAAGGATCTAGGAAAGTTGTTGATCTGCTCTTAGTAGTGGCTCCAGAATTTGTGTTCAGGAGTAGTTGGGAGCTACATTTTGCTTTGGTGTGTATATGTGTGTAGGGGGTAGTAGTAGAGGGTCTTGAAATTGTATTTGTAAGATATTTTACATTAAATAGAGAAAATAAACAGTGACTGGGAGATTTTATTTGTCTGATAGCCAAAGCTGATTAAGCATATTTCTGAATCATCTGTTCTATTGGTCTGAATCTGGTTTTGTGATAGTTTATGCTGTTTTTGTTACTATGGCTCTGTAGTATAGTTTGAAGTCAGGTATTGAAATATCTCCAGTATTGTTCTCTTTGTTCAGGTTTGCCTTGGATAGTCAGAGTCTTTTCTTGTCCATAACAATTTTAGAATTTTGTTTCTATTTCTGTGAAGAGCATCATTGGAATTTTGATAGGGACTGCATTGAATTTGTAAATGAGGGAGTACTAGGGTTTTAGAGGGAAAACAGAAGAGTGGGGAAGGAATAAGAAAGTAATAGAGGGGCTAAACATGATTTAAGTATCTTCGTTGTTGTTGTTGTTGATAGTGGGGCTTGAACTCTGGGCCTCGGCTCTGTCCTTGAAGTCTTTTGCTCAAGGCTACCACTTTGAGCCACAATGCCATTTCTAGTTTTCTGGTAGTTAATTGGAGATAAGACTCTCATGAACTTTCCTGCCTAGGCTGGCTTTGAACTGCGATAATCAGATCTCAGTTCTGAGTAGCTAGGATTACAGGCGTGAGCCACTGGTGCCTGGCTAGGCACCTTCTGAGAAATTGTGTAGAATATTCTCCAGCACCAGGGCCAAGTACCTGGGGTATTGATCACCCATTTCCGATCTCTCATTGGTAGTGATGTCGGAGATGGAAAGGAACTGGGCCAAATCAACTGTGGGGTGTGTGTGTGTGTGTGTGTGTGTGTGTGTGTGTGTGTGTGTGTGTAGACTGAGACCCGGGCAAAGCAGCACACAAGCAATGTTGGCAAAAAGTTTTCATCCTTGAAAGTTGGCCAGTGAAATACGATGGTGAACATATACTAGGTAAGTGAGTGGAGTGAATATAAAGACACAAGTCCTTTGTTCTCAGCACTTGGGTTCTGGGGACACAAGTTCGCTGAGTCTGTGCTAGCATAATAAATCTGCTCCCTGTAACCTGATTGCCTGCTGTTGTCTCTCTGCTTGAGAGCTTACTACTGTAGTGGACCACCACTAAGGCACTAACTCTTCCACGTGCCAGGTACACTGTTGTGGCCAGAGAAGGCCCACAAGGGGTTTGAGGAGGGTAGGAAGCCTCCAACGTACATAGGAATTGTTCAGCAAGGATTTTTTTGACCCCATGTGAGCCGAGGGATTGCAAGTGGGACCCTTACATGTTTACCATGGGTCCCTGTATCAGAATTCATAGTATGAGAGATAATGGCTCTTGCGCATGTCTGAGGAAGGCTGACTTATATGAATGCAAGTAGACAACATCTTATCTTACAGAATACAGATCGCAGGGGAGAATGGGACTCTAGGGGCTGATTTTTTCCTCAGACATGGGTTCCACTTGGATCCTTCTGTTGTACTCTCAGACTCTGTGGGTTCTCAGAGCAATGTCTCTTGATCACTTTGAGGCTTGGTTTCCTCAACTGCATAGCTGGAGTCTAAAACATCAGATTCCCAGAAATGTTTAGAAGACAATCTACTGACAAGTATTTAGTAGTATGCTCAAAGAAACATTTTGAGGACTGGTATGGGGCTTAGGTGGTAAAGCACCTACCTAACCAGTGTAATGCCCTGAGTTCATATCCCAGTACAGCCAAATCAATCAATTTTATTTCCTTGCTTCCAACTCTTTCTCTCTCTCTGCCTAACATTAGTTTCCTTCTTTTATCTAAGCCCCCAAACATATATTTGTGAGCTAGATCAAGGTTAGTACTCTACTACTTGAGCTACAGCTCCATTTCTGGTTTGTTTTTTTTTTGGTAGTTAATTTGAGATAAGAGTCTCAACATCTTACTTTCCCAGGCTTACTTTAAACTGGAATCTTAAAATCTCAGCCTCCTTATTGCTAGGATTACAGGTGTGAGCCACAGGCACCTAACTAGATGTTTTATTTTCTGTCAAGGCTGACCCTGTTTCTGCTGGTTTTAATGATAGTTTTATATGACATGCTCTCTTCTCTGAAGGTTTTTAACCAAAGCATACATATTTGGAACACAGGCTTATCCTTAATGAAATGTTGTAGGCCATGGACCTAGGTTCCATAGGGCTCCTACATGGAAAGGTGGTCCCAAGGTCTAATGCAGGCTCCTCAGAGGTGGGGGGACCAGCTGGCTACACAATGTTCTCACCATTGACATAACAGCCATCTTGGGCGCACAGGAAGGATTCAGTTCCAGCACAGTCCTCAGGCTGAACAATTCTGCATGGAGAGAGAACAAGATCAATAGACAAATTGAAGACACTGGGATTTTTCTAAGTTCTGTCCAGGAAGTCTATCCCAGTTGTACCTCCTGATCACCCAACATGGGAGACAGTGCCTGAAAGAGATGGTGAGATACCACAAGGTGCTTTTGTATAGAGGCCAAGGTCTGTGACACATAGTGACCACTTTTGTACATGAGTAGTCCTGAATGAGTGATTGTCTGAGTGGTCATTCCCATGGTTTTCCCCGATCCTCCAGATGGAATAGGAAGAGTTTCCACTCTTACCTACGCAGGAGACACAAGAGCTATAATTACAGCCATTAGAATATAGGCTGCCATTGTGGACCCTAGGACCACAGAACCTTGTCTGGGAAATAAAAAGGGTGGATGTGAGCTGAGAAAGGAGGCTGTATGGAAGAGGGGCAGAGGGCATGAGCATGGT
>NW_012267300.1:5303980-5308980 GCF_000151885.1 Dipodomys ordii
CTTGGAAAAAATTATATTAAGTGAAGTAAGCCAGGCCCAAAGAAACATAGGTCCCATGGTTTCCCTTATTTGCAATAACCAGTGTATGTCTGAGTCAAGCAGAAAAGGTCAGATAAGGTGATATTAAGGAAATGAACCCCAAGATACGTATTCAAATGTTTTTTTCTTTCATGCGATTGTTTCTAGCAATCTGTATAACCCCTGCTTTCACTGTATTTGATGTTGGTATAATTTGTGGAGGGGAAGGGAAAAAACAAGTCGTTTAAAAAGGGATACAGGTGGACCCATTGCAACAATGAGATGTACAAATCATTATGTCGAAAAACGAACTTTACAACTTTGGTGTGGGGGGGAGGATCAGGTAGAGGAGGCAGGGGGAGTATTGGGAAGGGATGGGAAGGGAAAACAAAGGAGGAGGCAACAATGCTTGATAAGAAATGTACTCATTATTTTGCCTATGTAATTGTAACCCCTCTGTATGATATTTTCACAATAAAAAATAAAAAAAGAAACTTTAAAAATTTATTGTCAAGGGGATATACAGAGGGATTACAGTTACATAAGTGAAGTAGTGAGTACATTTATTGTTGAACTTGTTATCCCCATCCTCATTTTTGTCCCTGTTTCCATCCCCCTGTAAGAAACTTTTTAACTGTGTTTCTTATTTATTGAATAGCAAGTTGGTCATATTTCCAGTGTTTTCTTGAGGTACTTTTAGTAAGACATATACTTAAAAAGTATCTATTTCAACTGGACACCAGTGAGTAGTTCACACCTATAAGACTATCTTCTCAGGAGGCTGAGATCTGATTTAAGTGGTGGAGCCTTGAGCACAATAGCTCAGTGATAGCACCCAGGCCCTGAGTTCAAGCCAGAGGACCAGTATACAAACAAGCAATCAAAGAAAAGCTCCAAGAATTTAAATGCAGCAGTTGAACTGAGAAGCAATGGTACCATGCTGCTGTGCTGTCATTTTGTTTTAGATGTCCTGCTTCAAACAGATCCTTGATTCTCCACAATTACATCCTAAAATGATTCTTTCCTAGACTATAGGCTCAATTGACACAAATGAAAATGTTGGTATACCATATCATTGTGGTTTAATCCCATTTAAAACCTTTTGATTAAAAATTTAACTCAGCAATCTTTATATTTTAACTGTAGTTACTGATGTACTAGGTTTAACATCGAACATTTGAATGTGTGATTTTTACATTTCCTAGTGTTTTGTTTCCTGTCCATTCATACTTTCTGATTTTTTTCTATTTCTACTCCTCCCCCATCAGTTTGAAAATGTACCTCATGCTTTTGTTGCCATTCTTCTAGCTTACTCTTAACATAGAAAGTAAAACAAGCCTGTTTAGTGAGTCAGAGTTTAAAATTAACATTCTTATCCTGTCTCAGACAACATAAAAATCTTATAACAGCAAAACTTGATTTCTGTCTTCCTGGTTTGCATATTATTGTGTATATTTAAATTTTTAACCCTGTACTCATCTTTTTAGAAATAATAGGTGATTAAATTTGTTCACATGTAATTAGCTAGTTACTAAATAGGAATACGTTTTATTCTTTGGGGTTTTTTTTGTGTGTGTGTCAGTTGTGGGACTTGAACTCAGAGTTTGGGTGCTGACCCTGAACATTTTTTGCTCAAAGTTAGAACTCTACCACTTGAGTCCCAGCTCAACTTCCAGCTTTTTAGTGGTTCGATGGAGATAAGAGTTTCACAGACATTCCTGCCTGGACTGGCTTCAAGCCTTTATTCTTAGATCTCAATCTCCAGAGTAGTTAGGATTACAGATATAAGCCAATGGCACCTGGCCTATTCTGATTTTCATCTCAGATTTTCCAGATGGGACCAATTCATTCCTTTTTCCTAAAGTACAACATCCTTTGTTCAATGTTTTTCTGGTACCCAAACTGTTTTTGTTTATCTGAAAATGTTATAACTGTGTCCTGAATTTTGAAAGATGTATTTTTGACAGCTATAGAACTCTAGATTGTTCTTTTTTCTTCAGCATATGGGATGCTCCTTTTAAATTGGGAAGTGAAAAATCTTAATAAGAATATTAATAAGCAGACAAAAATGAATGGAAATAATTTAAATAGAGCTTCTCTCATCAACTCTTGCCTTATTGAGGAAAGTCATCTTTTTAAATTAAAAAAAGAAATTTTTATTACCAGTATTGGGACTTGAACTGAAGGCCTTATGATCTTGCTTTGAACACAGTTAGTGTTCTATTGCATGAGCCACACTTCATTTCTGGCTTTTCTGCAAGTTAATGCAAGAAAAGACACACCTGGATTTGTCTGCCTAGTTTTGAACCTCATATTACAGATGTCAGGCTCCTGAGTACGTAGAATTATAATCATGAGCCACTGGTGCCAGTGAGGAAAGTAATCCTTAACTTACCCAGATCCCATACTTAATAATAGTGGTAATATTAATATTATCAATGATGTTTATTATATATAATAAACAAACTTTGATCATTGCATTGTATTTATTCTACTTATATGGTAATATTAATATTATTAATGATGTTTATTATATATAATAAACAAACTTTGATCATTGCATTGTATTTATTCTACTTATATGATAATCCAATACTGTAGGTAATGCTTATTTTCAAATTATGTTGGTTATTTATTAAGTATACATAGACATAGTCTTACCATGTGCCCTTTACTTGATAATTGACATATTTTATCATGTCAGTCAGTGTGCACGTTTGCTAATCATCCTTATTCTTAGGTAAGCAATAAGGACATGGGTTTAAATTCCAAGAACAAATAGCTAGAGATGGAGCAGGCAACTCTGTCTCCATCACACAGATCACACAGTGATGTACAATGGGTTTTGGGAAGACAGATTCTGCAACAGAGCCAGGATAGACAACAGGGATTTGGGCAGAGAGAATGGCTGAGCACCAGGGCCTCAATCCATTTCAACCTGGGCATCTTTCTCTGCTTTTTGGATGCCTACAGAGAGAATTCTTTGACAAAAGAATTCTGTGACAGTCTGAAACCATTGTACTGAGTTGGACCACATACATTTCTACTTGGCTATTTAAAAAAATCAATAGAAGTTGCGTTTTTCAAAATATGGTTCAATTTATTTTCACACCAGGCCTTGTTGGAATTGGAAGGAACCTTATAGTTATTATTAGTTAGAACTGGTTGCATTTCACAAATGATCACCCTAGGCCAGCATGTATGTGAGGTACTCAGCTTGTGCTTACTGTGGGTCAGTGGCAGTAATGCCAGTGTGGGAGGAGTTGAAGGGAAGCAGTTGGAAGAGGGAGGTTCTCTCTCTCTTTCTCTTTCTCCTTTTCCCTTTCTCTCTTTTCCTTTCCCTCTTTCTCTCTCTCTCTCTCCCTCCCTCCCTCCCTCCCTTCCTTCCTTTCTTTTCTTCTTTCCTTCTTTCTTTCTGTTGTTGGTCATGGGGCCTGAACTCTGGGCCTGGGTGCTGTCCCTGAGCTCTTCAGCTCAAGGCTAGCACTCTACCACTTGAGCCACAGCACCACTTCCAGCTTTTTCTGCTTATATGGTGCTGAGGAATTGAACCCAGGGTCTCATGCATGCAAGGCAAACACTCTACCACTGAGCCACCTTCCCAGCCCCTCTCTCCCTCTTTCTTTTCTTTTCCTCTCTTTCCTTTTCTTGCTAGAGTTGGAACCCAGGGCCTCATGCCTTGCATATGCTCTATCACTGAGTTACATGCCTTGCCCTAGGAACTTCCTCTGTAAAGCTCTCCACCCAGATTGAGAAAACCTCCATGGAGCCATCTCAAGCAGGGAGTGAGGACAAGGCTAATGGGGCTTTCAGAGGAGTCATGGTGAAGTTGGGCGAAAGCCTGAAGGGATGTATTTAGGATCAGGAATGAGACTTGCTCAGGCTGGGGACTGGAATGGAATTGGCTAATGCACCTTCAGGAGAAACTGTGTTCCTAGGCTGGCCAGACAATGGAGAGCTTCTAATGACTGGGTCTGCAACTTGATGAGTGACCTCTCAGAATCATAGCCAGTCTCTTCCTACTCAGGGCAAGGCTGGGATTCCTGAAGAACATCTGGAAACCTTCTAAATCACTGAGATTAATGGGAAATCAGAGCATCAAGGCCTGGACCACTAGATGAAGGTGACGCTGCTTAGACAAGCTGGGAGAAGCAGGGATGCAGACTGTTTAGTTTGGGAATCAACCAGCTGAGACTTGAGGCAGATGATGAAGGGCATAGCTGGTCCCAGCATTAAGAATTCCAAGAGATAAGAGTTGAGTAGGACTGAGCAATGTAACTGGTCTTTTTTCCTTCCTTCCTTCTTTCCTTCCTTCCTTCTTTTCCTCCTTCCCTCTTTTCCTCCTTCCTTCTTTCCTTTGTCCCTTCCTTTCCTTCTTTTTTGGGGGTCTGGTCATGGGGCCTGAACTCTGGGCCTGGTGCTGTCCCTCAGCTCTTCAGCTCAAGGCTAGCACTCTACCACTTGAGCCACAGCGCCACATCTGGCTTTTTTCTTTTTTGCTTATGTGGTGCTGAGGAATTGAACCCAGGGCTTCATGCATGCTGATATTCATCCCCAGTGGATCAAATCAGATCTTGGCCTCATCTCCTGCTGGTGACAATTCACTCTTAGTTCTGTTAGGCTTTGGTTTGTTTGATAAGCTTCAGTCTTAGTACTCATTGTCCTAGGCCTGTGTACCTTATACCTGAGTGCCCACAGGTAAATAGCTTGAAACTTTTTGTCTTGTATATCTTATACCTGAGTGTCCATAGATATATAGCTTGGGAGGATGGCATTATTAAGAACCATTCTTGATTAACAGTGGTTGAAACAATGACTGAATGCCCCTAGCCTTGGCTTGATTGGTGCCTCTGAGATTATTTCATGTTTTCTACTAGATCTGTAGACCATTATCCGTGGCCTGTAGTGGGCCATCTTAGTAACACACTATACTGGTTTTGGCTCCTTTCCTGGGTCCCTCTTTGGTCCTTTGGTATACCTTT
>NW_012267300.1:5313980-5330462 GCF_000151885.1 Dipodomys ordii
GATTTTCTTCTATTCTGTAAGCTGTTCCTTCATGCTGATAATTGTTTCCTTTGATGTACAGAGATAATTCCATTTGTGAATTCTTGTCTTATTTCTTGAACTATCTGAGCCATATTCAGCAAGTCACTGGCTAGGCCTAGTCCTGTGCCTGTACCTTCAGATGTTTCCCTCTAGTAGTTTCTGGCCTTACAGTAAGGTTCTTGATCCATTTTGAATTGACTTTTGTACAGGGCTAGAGGAATCTAGTTTCAGTTTTTGACTATGGACATCCAGATTTTCCAGCACTGTATATGCTTCTTTAACAAATGTATGTTTTTGACTCCTTTCTTAAAAGTCAGATAGATGAATTCAATACAATACCCATCAAAATACAAATATATTTTCCTGACAGAAAAAAAATCTAGAAATTTATATGGAGGACTAAATGACACAAATATCTGAAACAATTTTAAGTCAAAATAGCACTGCTACTCATATATATATATATATATATATATATATTTGCATGTATGAAAAGTTTAGATCTGAGACTAGCTTTTATTGCAATAAATTATAATAAGCATTGTTTAAAAAGAAAGTACAATATCACAATATCAGACTTCAAATTATGCTATAGAGCCATAGTTACAAAAAACAGCTTTGTACTAGTATAAAAACAGACCCAGGATTAATGAAACAGTATAGAAGAACCAGGAAATAAAGCTAAACATCCACAGCCAACTAACTTTTGACAAAGGAGCCAAAAATAGACCATGGACAAAAGACAGCATCTTCAACAAATGGTGCTATGAAAACTGGATATTTATGAAACTGGACCTCTCTGTCTCTCAGTATGTACAAAGATCATTTCCAATTGGGCTAGACCTCAAAGTAAGATTTGAAACTTTAAATGTACTACAGGACTGAATAGGACTCAGAGGATAGGAGCAAGAGTTGACAAATGGGACTGTATCAAATTAAAGAGTTTCTTCAGAGCAAAAGAAACAGTCACTAGAACCAAGAGACAACAAAAGAATGGGAGAAAATCTTCATCAGGGATTCATCAGATTAATATTCAGAATATACAAAGAACTAAAAAAGTGAATCAACAAAAGAACACATAATTGAATTAATAAATGGGCAAGTAAATGGAATAAACTACTGTCTGTTCAGATAAAGAAATACAAATGCCAGTCAGGCACCCATGACTCATGCCTGTATTTTTACTTACTCAGGGGGCTGAAATCTGTGAATGAAAGTTTAAGCCAAGCTAGGCAGAAAAGACTGTAAAGACTTCTTTCAACTAACCACCAAAAAAGCTGGAAGTGGAGCTATGGCTCAAGTGGTAGAGTGCTATCATTCAGCAAAAAAGTTCAGGGACAGCACCCAGGCCTGAGTTCAAGCCCTAGGATGGGCACAAAAAAATAAGAAAAAGAAAAGAAATCAATACAAATGCCTAATGCCTAATAGATACATGAACATATGTTCAGTATCTTTATCATAAAGGAAATGCAAATCAAACCACACTAAGACTATCTCACCCCAAACAGAATTGAAACCATCAAGAAAACAAACAACAACAAATGCTGGCAAGGAAAAAGGAACCATTATACACTGTCAGTGGGAACACAAACTAGTGCAACCACTTGAAAATCAGTATAGAGGTTTCTTAAAGGACTAAAAACAGATTTTCCTTCTGACTTTACCATACCACTTGGGAATGTATCCAAAGAAGAATAAATCAGTATACCAGAAAGGCATCTGCATGTCCATATTTATTACAGCACTGTTTACAATAATTGAATGATGGGATTAAATAAGATACACAACAGATGAATATATTTTCATATATGTCATATTTTCTTTATATACATATATGTATGTATTAGACTATTAGACAGAAATAAGAAAAAGAAAAATCATGTAATTTATAGGAAAATGGATATACTGAGCAAGACAAGATAAGCTCAGAAAAGCAAAATCTAAGTTTTTACTCGTGTGGAAGCTAGACCTAAAAGACATACATATTCATGGCCATGTACATACATATATAGATCTCCATTTACATAGCTATCTATATGGATAAACAAAGAACATGAATCTAACCAAGGGACTACTTCAGAGGAGACAGGGAAAGGGGAAAGGCAAAAGATGGTGAATAATTTTGCAATGTATTGTGTATTACAAGTATATATGAAAGCAGCATGAATAGTCTGAATGAAAGCTGTTGATCAGAAGAGGGATGAGAGGGTAGAAGGGGCATGTGCTCGTGGGAGGGAGATGGGCTAATAAGGAGTAGGTTGGAGGATGAATACAGTCAAAATAAGTTGTTTGAAGCTTTGAAGCTAGAACAGTGAAACCTACTGAGATTGTTTTGGGAAGAGGGAAAGAGAGTAGTAGAAGGAGTGAGGGTGATTGGAATAATTTGTAAACATGTCTGGAAATGGAACCCACACCCTTCTGCCATTTAAATAATGTAAGCTAATTAAAAAAATCAATTAGTTGAACTATGAGGCCTTATTTCTGGGTCCTCTATTCTATTTATTATAGTCTACATGTCTATTTTTGTGTCATTTTGGGTTATTATGGCTCTGCAGTATAGTCAGACATTGTGGTGCTTTTAGCATTGTTCTTTTAGCTCAGGATTGCTTTATCTTTTGAGCTTGGATATGAATTTTAGCATTTTTTTATTTTTGTGAAAAATGTTTTGTTTTTATGTGAACTGGTACTGTGGCTTGAATTTAGGCCTGGTTGCTGTTCCTGAGCTTCTTTTTTTTTTTTAAATTTTTTTGGGTCTGGTCGTGGGGCCTGAACTCTGGGCCTGGGCGCTGTCCCTCAGCTCTTTAGCTCAAGGCTAGCGCTCTACCACTTGAGCCACAGCACCACTTCAGTTTTTTTTTCTTTTTGCTTATGTGGTACTGAGGAATCGAACCCAGGGCCTCATGCATGCAAAGCACTGAGCCACCTTCCCAGCCCTCCTGAGCTTCTTATACTCAGGATAGTGCTCTACCACTTCAGCCATTACTCCGCTTGTGTTTTTTTTCTTTTTTTTTCTTTGGTAGTTTATTGGAGGTAAGACTTTTCCTGCCCAACCTAGTGTTGAACCTTAATCTTCAGAGCTCAGCCTCAGTAGCTAGGATTACAGATGTGCCACTGGCACCCCAGTTTGTTAGTGAGGTTTTGATGGGAATTGTGTTGAATCTGTCGATTGTTTTCAGTAGTAAGGTCATTTTTACAGTTCTGCTGATCCATGAACATGAGAAATCTTTCCATCTTCTGTGTCCTTTTCAATGTCTTTTAGTTTTCTAAGTTTTTTTTTTTTTTTTGCTGGTCATGTACCTTAAACTCAGGGCATGGGCGTTTTCCCTGAGCAATTTTACTCAGGCTGACCCTCTACTACTGAGCCACAGTGCCACTTCCAGTTTTCTAGTGGTTAGTTGGAAATAAGAGTCTCACAGACTTTACTGCCTGAGCTGGCTTTGAGCCATGATCCTCAGATCTCAGCCTCCTGAGTAGATAGGATTACAGGTATGAGCCTCTGGTGCCCAGCTAGTTGTGTTTGGTGTGTATGGTTTTTTTCTTCATTTTTTCTTTCTTCTCCTCTTCCAACTCTTTCCTTTCTTCATCTCCTCCTCCCCCCTCCTTCTCCCCCTCTTCCTCCTCCTCCCCCTCCTTCTCTCTGTCCTCCTTCTCTTCCCTCTCCTCTTCTTTCTTCCCCCTCTTCCTCCTCCTCCCCTTCCTTCCAATGGGTTACAGTTACATGAATAGGGTAATGAGTTCATTGTTACCTCCTCCTTTGTTTTTTTCCCTACCATCCCTTCCCTCCCCATCTCCCTAACTCTTCTCTCTACCCCCCCATATTGTAAAGTTCATTTTTAACATAGTGTCCTGTACATCTCATCATCACAATGGGTCAACCTGCATCCCCATTTAAACATTCCATTATATCCCTTCCCCTCCCCAAATTACAAAAATGTATATACAAGATACAGAAAACCAGAATCAAATACAGTGAAAACAGGGATTATACTGTGGGGGAAGAACATACAAAAGAAACAAAAGAATCACATAGCTCATTATAAGTACATTAAAAACAATAGCAAGAAAGAAAAAACCACTTGTGCCCCTGTCTTGGGGTACATTTCGCTTAACGTCATCTTATATGGTCATATGTACATAGCCTTTGACCTTTTCCGCTTGTCCTAGACATGTAGTAGTCATTGCAAACAAGGGAAACCATGGGATCTATGTTTCTTTGGGCCTGGCTTACTTCACTTAATATAATTTTTTCCAGGTCTTTCCATTTCCTAACAAATGGGGGCAATGTCATTCTTTCTGATGGAGGCATAGAATTCCAGTGTGTGTGTGTGTGTGTGTGTGTGTGTGTGAGTGTGTGTGTGTATCACATTTTCTTGATCCATTCATCTACTGAGGGGCATCTGGGTTGGTTCTATATCTTAGCTATGGTGAATAATGCTGTGATAAACATGGTTGTGCTGGTAGCTTTGGTAGGACCTTGTTTGTGACCATTTGGGTAGATGCCCAGAAGTGGGATTGCTGGGTCATAGGGGAGCTCTATGTGTAGTTTTTTGAGGAACCTCCATAAACTTGTTTATATTCCCACCAAAAATGCAATAAGGTTCCCTTTTGGCCACATCCCCTCCAGCATCTGTCATTGCTAGATTTTTTTTTATTATAGCCATTCTAACTGAGGTGAGATGAAATCTCAATGTTGTTTTGACTTGCATTTCTTTTATGACTAGAGAAGTTGAGCATCTCTTCATGTGTCTATTGGCCGTTCTTATTTCCTTTTCATTAAGTCTCTCTTAAGTCTTTAGTCCGCTTATTTATGAGGCAGTTGTTTCTTTGAGGATTTGTTGTTGAGGGATTTAATTTTTTGAGTTCTAAGTATATTTTAGATATGGGACCCTTGTCCATTGTGTGGCTAGTGAAGATCTTCCAGACTGTGGGCTTTCTATTGATTTGCTAGCTATGTCCTTTGCCATGCAGAAGCCCTGCAGTTTCAGGCAATCCCATTTGTCCAACCTTTCTTTGATTTGTTGTGTTTCTAGGTTTCTATTAAGAAATTTTTGGCCTGTGCCAAGGAGCCCTAGAGTTTCTCCTATTCCTTCCTGTAATGTTTTCAGGGTGTCTGCTTTTATTTCAATGTCTTTGATCCATTTGGAGTTGATTCTGGTGCAGGGTGATATATACGGGTCTAGCTTTAGTTTTCTACAGGTGTTTAACCAATTTTTTGGCAAGTATTTTAATGAGAATTTTCACATCTATATGTCCTTACATGTGAATAATACTGGCTTTATGAAATGAGTTTTATAGTGTTCCTTTGCTTTTTATTTCCCACCAGTCCTAAAGCTTAGACTCGGGGCCTGGGCACTGTCTCTGAGCTTTTTTACTCAAGGCTAGCACTCTGCCACTTTGAAACACAGCTCCACTTGCAGCTTTTTGATGGTTAATTGGAGATAATAGCCTCACAGATTTTCCTGCTGGGACTGGCTTTAAGCCATGATCCTTGCATCTCAGCCTCCTGAATAGCTAGGATTACAGGCATGAATCCAGTGCCTTGCCATTTTTTATTTTATGGAATAGTTTGAGGAACACTGGTGAGGAGCATTCTTCTTTAAAGGTCTTATAGAATTCTTCAGTGAATTTATCTGGCCCTGGACTCTCTTTGTTGAGGGACTCAGTCTCATTGCTAATTATAGATCTGCTTAAGTTGTTTATATACACTTGGCCTTACTTTTGTATTGCTAATTATAGATCTGCTTAAGTTGTTTATATACTCTTAGCCCTACTTTGGTAGATTGTCTGTGTCTAGACAGTTATCTATTCTGCTAGGTTTTACAGTTTATTGGAATATACATTTTCAAAAATGTTTTTCTGATAATCCTCTGAAATTCATTTGTACCTTCTGTAATACTCTCCTTTTCATCTAAATTTTATTAATTTGGATCTTCTATTTATTTTGGTCAGTTTGGTTAAGGGTTTGTCAATTGATAGCATTCTCTTACCTATGATATGGGGCACCTGTCTTGTGCATATGTAGTTTTGGGAATAAAATACACACACACACACACACACACACACACACACACACTTGTATATGAATATATTGGGGTTTTCTTTTTTACTGTAAGGGTGACATACAGAGAGGTTACAGTAAGTCAGGCAATAAATGCATTTTTTAACAGTGTCACCCCCTCCCTCATTTTCTCCCAGCTTTTCCCCTCCCAACCTCCTCCTTCCCAAGTTGTATACTACATTTCCAACATAGTATCTAGTGAGTATCACTGCTGAATTAGTTCACCCTTTGTCTTACCATTTCTGCGCTTCCCCTCACCTTCCCCAAAGCAGATAAACTTACATGCAAGACAAAAGGTACAGAAATAAAAAACAGACAAAAGAGGAAAAGGAGAAAACAGAAAAAATAAACCACAAAAGGTAAAATTTAAAAACCCACTTCTTGTTTCCATTTCTTGGAGTTAATTTTGATCAGCATCATTTTATATGATCATTTCCATATAGCTTTTGAGCCCCTGTGATCCTCTCCTAAGAACATTCTCCTTTAGTCTCACTATGTGAATGTTTAGAGTCCTGTTTAACTAATCATGTCCAAGATACACATATATTTTGACATATACTCTTCTTACTTTTGTAGAGGGTCTTAGCTGAGGCCCAAAGGAATCCAGTGACAAGAGCAGATACCAAGCTTGGTAGGTCCTCAGGTGTAAGTCAGCCATGTTTGTGCAGTCACCTCTGCTCTCTCCTCTTTAAGTCATCCAATGATCAGACACTCCATGTGTGTCTCCTTCCAGGTTTCAAGTTGTTGAGTCATCAAAATTTTTAATCAGTACAAGGTTAGCTGAATGCTGGTGACTCATGCCTGTAATCCTAGTTTCTAAGAAAGTTGAGAGCTGAGGATCAGGCAGAAAAGGCTGTGAGACTTATCTACAATAAACTATCCTCCCCGCCAAAAAGCCACAAGTGGCACTGTGGCTCAAGTAGTAGAGCACTAGCCTTGAGCAAAAGAAACCCAGGGACAGAGCCCAGGCCCTGAGTTCAAGACTCAGGACTGGCAAAAAAAAATATAGGGCCATATGCATATATATATACATATATATATATATATATATATATATATATATATATATATATAAATGTATTGACTGAAGTGTAGTATTCACACTGTCCTATAAAAAAAGTCTCTTCTGCCAGGTGCCAGTGGCTCACGCCTATAATCCTAGTTACTCAGGAGGCTGAGATCTGAGGATCACAATTCAAAGCCAGCCTGGGCAGGAAAGTCCATGAGACTCTTATCTCCAATAAACTACCAGAAAACCTGAAGTGAGCTCAAGTGGTAGAGAACTAGCCTTGAGCTGAGGAGCTCAGGGACAGTGCCCAGGCCCAGAATTCAAGACCCACCACCAACCAAAAAAAAAAACCTTCTGTGATTCTGATAACTAGCAATTTTTCCTATATTGGCTGGACATTTGTTTATCTTTTTATGAGAAATGTCTAATCAGGAATTTAAATTCCTTATTTATTTTGGGTAATTTTGGGTAATAACCCTTTATTAAATACATAGTTTGTACATTTTTAATTAAGTAGTTGTACAAAGAAGTTTCAATTCAACAAATCAGTTTATAAGTAGAATGCATCTTGATTAATGTCACCCCTTCCATTGTTCTCACCCTTGATACTCTCTCTTTCTAGAGGTTGACTCCTTTTTCTGTAAGTTGTTTCCTTTGCTGTGCAGAAGCTTTATAATTTGATGTGATTTCATTTGTCAATTTTTTTTGCTTGCACATTTGTGGATACACACATATGTACCCACATATGCATATACACATGAGCACACACCTGTGATTATGAAACTTTCCTATGTTTTCAATGAGTAGTCTCACCCTTCAGGTCTTCCATTTAAATCTTTCAACCCGTTTGAGCTGAGTTTAGTATATGGTGACAAATATAGATGTAAGTTTCAGTCTTCTGCATGAGTACTGTCTCACTCCAGTAAGAATGACTATTGTTAGAAAACAAAAGATGACAGTACTGGTCAAGATGTGGAGAAAAGGGAATCTTGCATATTGTTGGTGGGAATTATATAATATAACTATTGTGGAAATGGGATAGAGGCTTCTCATTTTAATGAAAACTTGAACTTCCATATAGTTTCTCATATGGGTGATCTCACTAGTAGGTTTATAGCCAAAGGGAATGAAATTACTTTGTTAAAGAGACATCACCAGTCTGCACAAATCTGAAGGCATGCGGTTCTAACCTGCAGCACCATGGGCAGCCACAGAAGCTGATTAACCCAGCAACCACTATAATGATCTCATTTCACTGTAAGCACCCCCTTTCAGGATCCATTTCCAAATAGAGTCCCTTTGGCCATCAGAGCTTGAACATATGAATTTTGGGAGGGCACACCGTTGTACATAGTGAACAGGAAAATACAATCGCCATACTGGAGAGCAAGCTCTCACCAAGCTACATGGCAAGGGTGTTGAGTACAGTTCTCTCCTGGGATTGAAAAAGGAACAGGGGCGTCTGACCTGCCACAGGCTGTTAGAAGGGAGAAATATCTTCACCATCGTGTCTTGATTAATTGGTATTTTGTGGTACAGCTAAAATACCTGCCATAGAATGGTTTCACAGGTGGATCTCTATGTGCCAAATTGATCAAAATGTGTATTTTGTGTGTGATATTCACTGTATGTCAATTATACCTCAATGAAGTTGTCTTATAAATAGAAAAAAGGCACATCTCCACTCCCATTACAGCACTATTCACAGGAGATTCACTATTTCAAGATATGGAACCAACTGAAGTCTCTATTAACAGATGGGAGGCTAAAGAGTATACAAGGTAATATTATTTAGCTATGAAAAGGAGGAATTTCTGTAACAGCACAAATGAGCTTGGAGGTCATTATGTTAAATGAAATAAGCCAGAATGAATATCACATGATCACAATGTCATATCTGAAAAAAATTAATCGTAAAAAAATGGAGAGAAATATAGTGCTTATCAGATGCTATGGAGGATGGGAACAATGAGAAGGTAAGGTAGATGATGAAAAATTTATTCATGAGCAGTATTACAGTTAGAAGGAACAAGTTCTGCTATTTCATTGCACTTTAGTAACATAGTGTCATATATTCTAAATAGCTAGAAGAGATGATGTTGAATATTCTCAACACAAAGAAATGGTAAATATTTATTGTGATGGACATGTTTAATTACCCCAATTTGATGGTTGCACAATATATACATGTATTGAAACACTACATTGTGAGTCATATATATGCCACATATAACTTAATATAACATAGTATACAATATAATATATATTATACAATATATAACACATAATAATATCACATATAATCAAATATAATAACATCACAATGCATATAATACATAATCCATAAACATGTCATTACATATAACACCTATAACACATATATATAACAATATGTTTGTTATGGCATTGCATGTCTATATACAAACATACTATGTAATATATATTACTAATATATATTATATATGTAAATAAAAATGATAAAAAGCCCAGCCCAAATCACATTCTTTCCATCATATAGAGCTCCTTTCTTGATTTGTTTTCTTACCATAATGCAGTGATCTCTCTGAATTTCTTTTTTTTTTTTTTGATGAAATCATGTTTATTTATTCTGAACATCAGACATTTTTATTAGGAGTAGAAAATTAGTAAACAACCATTTCATTTCCCTATTCTAGCCACTTAAGTCAGCCATAATGAGTGACCCAGATTTCAGCTGGAGCTTGTAAAATGCTCCAAGAGTTGCCACCCACAAATCACCTACCAAGGCAAATGCAAATGCAATGTCTTCCATAATCCCAAATAACATTACTTTATAAATGCCTTCTGAAAAAAGTAAACTATCAGAACTCTCTAAATAGTAAGTGTGAAATCTCAAATTCCCTTCAATTATGTCAAACATCACCACAAAAATTACAATCACAATTACAAACAGAATGAATGGAATATTTAAATTTAGGACAACCAAAAAAGCCCCATGTAACTTTTTAAAAATATAATTATTTACTCAAATATACTGTAAATGAGAATGATGATAACACAGGAAGCAAAAGTTTGCAAGTAAAGTTTCCAGAAGCTCATGAAAACAATACCATCCCAAATTGCAGGTGCAAAAGGAAAAACAGTTCTAATGGGGTTAAGAGTACTCTGGTGGTCTTGTTCATTTGGTCGTGCAAATTGTTTTGCTTCCCATATCACAAAATTAGTCCACAGGAGGAGCTGGTGGATCTTGTCCATTATGTGGACTAGTTGGCTTGCCAGGTAGGTTGGATCCTCTTAGATTAGGTGGTCTCAGTAAGAACAAGATCACTGCAATAACCCTCCAGGCCATCAGGATCATAGTAACACTGAGCCATTGTCACCAGAAGGTCCTGGTAATTCCTGAAGACATTCTGTGTCTGTGCAGTACCGTAACAGATTGATCAGCCTTCTCATTGCATGTTCATGAGAGCAAACACATTCACAGGGATCGAATCCACCTTCTGCCATGATTACCCAGCTTGATTTACTTGACTGTTTAAATCCGCCCAGACAACAACCAACGGGGCGGGGAAGGTGGGAGCAGAAACCCAGTCTTGGCCTGAGGCTTCCGGGATGCTGCGGCAGCTCTGGCCTCCCGACCGCTGGTGCTCTCTCTCTCTCTGAATTTGTAGTGCTGTGTTAAGCAGAACTGTTAAGTAGAGCAATGTATATTGGTTGTCAATCCCAGGGAAGCAAAATACTGTGCATCTGTTACCAGTCCCCAGGAAAGACTGGACCACTCCCCCCTCTTTGATCTGAGTGTGAGAGTCACCAGGGAAACACAACATTGTAAAGCACTGGATAGTATAAAGCTTCACGTTCAGAGAGAAAAAATAGGGAAAGATCATCTTTGATAGCATGCCCTGTAACGATAGGTGGTCCACAAACAGTAGGTCTACTCAGCAGCCAACACAATATACTTTGGCAACTCACACCCTTTTGTGTGGTAGTAGAAAGACTGTCATCTCATGGAGGAAGAGGAAAGCTATGGAAGGATAGCATAGCAGCAGAGTAGGACTGGTGCATATAATACACACGCAAAGAGAAGTTTTGTATCTCTTGGTGAAATGTGCTTCTTCCAGCCTAATACTCATTCCTTTTTTTCCCCCTCAAGGCAGGCACTCTACCATTTGAGCCACACCCCAAACTAGCTTCAAGCTGCAATCCTTAGATCTCAGCCTCCTGAGGATTAACAGGTGTGAGTCACCACTGCCCTGCTCTTAGATCCATTCATCAGCTCCCAGGGCCCCTGTTCCCCTCTTTTATATTCCTTAGCTTTGAGTGAAAAATTTAGGTGAGAGCATGAGGCCGAGTTCAAGCCATAGGACGAGCACAAAATCAACAAATAAAAGTCACATCTGTGTCTTAATATCGGACCACAGAGATGCCTTGAGTCTCTTATGGGCTCATGAAGATCACATAGAGACCCAAAGAGTCAAGGCTGAGCTTCCACTGGAGAAGATTTCACAGATATTCTCTGTGAAAATAAGCTTCTTTCTCTTAGAGTTGTAGAGCAGTTGTTTATATCATTCATGAATCCATATTTGGAGGATGTATCATGAACCTAACTACAGTTCTTTATTATCAAAACCCACTGAGATGGTGGTAGCATACCCATTTTATACACCAGCAAACTGAGCTATAGAGAAATTTGTCTCCCATCCAACCATTGTAATCATTATTCATCAGCACTGGGATTTGTTGTCATATCCTAGTTTCTAAGCAATATTTTTTTTTGTTGTTGCTCGTGGGGCTTGAACTCTGGGCCTGGGTGCTGTCCCTGAGTTCTTCAGCTCAAGGCTAGCGCTCTACCACTTGAGGCACAGTGCCATTTCCAGCCTTTTCTGCTTATGTGGTGCTGAGGAATCGAACCCAGGGACTCATACATGCAAGGCAAGTGCTCTACCACTGAGCTACCTTCCCAGCCCCATCTAAACAATATTTTCAAGGAGTCAACTAGAATTAGTTAACACTTTAACTAGAGTTCTTTCTCTGCTTTCAGTTTCCCATTCCTTATTCTCTATCTGTTCTCCTCAAAAAAGGGCTTTTTGGCTACTATTTTCCTGGTCTTCATTCCAAGTTCTTGGTATAGGATAAACCTGTTCTTTCTCAAATATTACATGTTTAAAACTTGATAGCAAGATACAGAATTCCATTGTTAGTTTGGGATTCAGAATTAAATGCAGGGAAACAATTCATTCTTCTATACCAAGCAATTTCTTTTCAAAATATACTTTCTTATTTCTGACATTTGCATCTACTTTTCAGAGAAAAAAGTTTTCTTCCCTGACAAGGTACCTGGCACTAGAACTTACGCAGTGTTTCTCTTTTTGATCATTATGTTCACAACAAATGGTACTATGACTTAGTTCTTAAAAGTAGAACTCATTTTTCTTGTTCTGAGACAGGAACCAGCTTGTTCTATCTTTAGGCAGAAAGCTTATATCATATCTACATATACATAATCTATACATATACTATATTATACAAATGAACATGTTTTGATAACTTAATTACTAAAGAGATTCTGAATATATTGTTTGTTAATTCTGTCATTTTGTATACAACAACTGTCATCCCAGTTATATTTAAGAGTTTTACATGTATGTGTGTGTGTGTGGGGGGGTGCTTCTGGTGCTTGAACTCAGGGCTTTGCAGTCTTGCTTAGCTTTTATGCTTAAGGATGACACCTTATCACTGGAAACACGCCTCTGCTTCTGGCTTTTTGTTGTTAATTGGAGATGTGAATGTCTCAGGTTTGTCTGCTTGGGCTGGCTTTGAACACAGATCCTCAGATCTCAGTCTCTTGAGTAGCTATGATTACAGATGTGAGTCAACAGTATTTTAACTTTCTTGAAATTATTTTCTTTCAACAGCTTTTAGTGAGGCAATTGTTCACTGCCCTACCACCCCACTCCTCCCTAATTTACTTTAAAAAGAAAAGAAATAGTTTTGTCTCCTTTTCCTCTTCTTCCTCCTTTTTCTCCTCCTCCTCCTTTTTCTCCTCCAAAACACACACACACACACACACACACACACACACACACACACACACACACCACTTCCAAAACTGCTGTGACTAAATGCATAGGGATTTTCCTACACCCACCAATTCTCTTGCTTTCTAGACACTAACTGAATGTCCTATAACCCAAATCTAATACAAATACATGGAGTTAGTGCAGATTCTGTAGGTTCAGGATTCAGTCCCATAGGACCACCTCCTTCCTTAGATGCCAATTGCAAGTTGTGGGCACCCAAATTTGGCTCAGTAAGTTGCAATGATGGTTCAAAGAACTCAGGGAAACTTTTTTTTCAGGTTATTAGAAAGATATGACAAAGGACATAGATGAACAGCTGGATGAATAGACACATGCAGTCAGACCCAGAGGGTCCTGAGTTCAGAAGCTCTGTCTCCATGGAATTGGAGTGGGCTACTCTCTTTGCACATGGTGTGCTTATAAACTGGGAGACCCTGAACCCTTCTTTTAGAAATCTTTCATGGAAGTTTTATCACGTAGGCAGAATTCATTATTAATTTTTTTTCTGGTCCTGGGGCTTGAACTCACAGCCTGGGTACTATCCCTGAGCTTCTTTTGCTCAAGGATAGCTCTTTACCATTTGAGCTACAGAGCCACTTCCACCTTTTTTTTTCTTTTGTAGTTTATTGTCAATAAGAGTCTTACTTATGCACTGCCTATGAGCCCAGATCTCAGCCTCCTTAGTAGCTGGGATTACAGGCATGAGCCACTAGTGGCTAGCTTCATGATCAATTCTATCTCCAGTTCCTCTCACCTTCCTGAGAAGGGTAGGTGGTGCTGAAAATTACAAACTGCTAAGCATGGTTTGATCTCCTTGGTGAGTAACCCTCATCAAAGACATCAGCAAGACTAGGCACTGGTGGTGCATGCCTATCAGCCTAGCTATTCATGAGACTGAGATCTGAGGATGAGGTTCAAAACCAGCCAGGCAGAAAAACCTGTGAGATTCTTAGCTCCAATTAACCACCAAAAGTAGAAGTGTGGCTCAGGTGGTAGAGCATCAGCCTTGAACCAAAAAAGCTAAGGGACAGCACCTTAGCCCTGACTCTAGCCCCAGTATTGGCATACACACACACACACACACACACACACACACACACACACACACACACACACACACACACACACACACACACCCCTATGTCTTGACTAAAGGAGCTCATGAAATATATGGAAACTCACAGCCACATTTTAGCCCTGTGCTAAAGCTGATGCCCAAGTGGGTTTGCTATCCAAGTTGTACAAAGATTTCACAATGGCTCTTGAAGATCGAGTGGCTTGGGCTGGTTAGCTGGTAGAACTTTGTGCTTGCATCCTTAGAGGTTACAAAGTGACCAGAAAAAAAGGTACAGAAAGCAGCAGCACATGGACGCAAGGACAGTGGACTCTAGGAAGGGCTGTTTTAATCTTTCTACTTGAAGAAAGGCATGAAATAATTTTTAGTTTTCAAGGAAGCCAGTTTAACCCCTCTCATATCTAAAGCCACAGTTCATGACTATGACTATTAGATGTGGATGACCCAACTCTAATTGTAAGTGTTCTTTAGAATGGTTTTTCCCCACTGAGGGTTTGTGATATATTTATTAGTCTACTCTTATTTGTGTGTATGCCTGGGTCTTGAATTTAGGGCCTGGGTGCTGTCCCTGAGCTTTTTGCTCAAGGCTAGTACTCTATCACTTGAGCCACAGCACCACTTCTAGCTTTTGCTGGTTAATTGGAGATAAGAGTCTCATAGACTTTCCATCCCAAACTGGCTTTGAACATAATCCTCAGATCTCAGCCTCCTGAGTAGCTGGGATTACAGCTGGGCCCAGTTTATTAGTCTACTTGTTTTGTGTGGTTTTTCTTCCCCACAAAGGTTATCATTTCCTCTACTGTAAGTCAGTAATGTAGATGAGGAGAATAGTTTGACTTAAAAACTAATCTTAGTTGATCTACAAAATAACCTTATTCAAGTACACCTGAAAGTTGAATCATGATTTCTATTATAAGAAATGTTTGCTGGGATGGGAGGGGAAAACTGGGAGAGAGCAAGGAAGGGGGTGACATTGTCCAAAAAGAAACACCCTCTTTACCCAACTTATGTAACTAAACCCTCTGAGTATCACCTTTACAGTAACAATAAAAAAAATTAAAAAAGAAAAGAAGTGTTCGTTGGGTGCTGGTGGCTCATGACCATTATCTTAGCTACTCAGGTTGCTGAGATGTGAAGATTGTGACTCAAAGCAAGCCCAGGTAGGAAAGTCTGTGAGACTCTTACCTTTTACCACCAAAAAGTCAGAAGTGAGCTATGGCTCAAATGATAGATAACCAACCTTTAGTAGAAAAAGATAAAGGACAGTTCCCAGTCTCTGAGTTCAAGCTTCAGTATGGGTGTGCACACGTGCACACATACACCTACAAGAAATGATAATGAGGTATAGCATCTAGTGTATGCTACATACAAAAGTATTTCTTCTACTGAAATCTAGCAGTCTTTCTCCAACCAGTCTATCCTAAATGAAATCAGCTAGCTTTGGATTAGGTAACCTTTCTTGAAATTAGTCTTTTCTTTTCTCATCATAAATTCTAGAAAGACTTCAGTCAAGCACCATGTATTCCTTAAAAACCTGGCTAAGCGTAAGTTATAGGAACTGAATTTTTTAAAGGTCAACTTGGTAGATTTATTTAAATAAGGGTCATAATTTATTTTAATTAGTGCTACTTACTAGGTGAAAAAGTTGATAGTAAGTCAATTCATCACAAGCCAAAGTGGTTTAAATAAAAATAATGTGTGACACTATTTTATTGAGACTTTGAAAAAATTTATTGAGTGGACAGGCTTGTCCAAAGACAAAATCACAAATTGAAGATGCTGATTTTCTTATATGTGATTACAAGCTTAAGCAACACTTTAATAGAATACAGTTGTTCCAATGAACTGAACTGAAAAGTTTGTTTTTTATGGACAAAGAAGGGCTGAAGAAAGCAAAACAAGTTAAAAGTGCAGTTGGCACCAGAGTTATTTCTTTGAAGGTGAGGACAAGGAAATAGAAAAACACATAATTTGAAGCACCAGGTTACTTCAGGTTATTATTATTTATTTATTTTGTCGGTCATGGGACTTGAACTTGGAGCCTGGGTGCTTTCTCTGAGCTCTTTTGCTCAAGGCTAGTATTCTATCACTTTGAGCCACAGCTCCACTTCCAGCTTTTTGGAACAGTTAATTGATGAGAAGAGTCTACCCAGATGCCCCTCAGTAGATGAATGGATCAAGAAAATGTGGTATATATACACAATGGAATTCTATGCCTCCATCAGAAAGAATGACATTGACCCATTTGTTAGGAAATGGA
>NW_012267300.1:5330819-5350729 GCF_000151885.1 Dipodomys ordii
GGTTGGGGTGGGCGGGGGGAGGATGGGATGGGAAGGGGAAACAAAGGAGGAGGCTACAATGCTTGTTAAGAAATGTACTCATTATCTTGCCCATGTAGTTTCACAATTAAAAAAATAATAATTTTTTAAAAAAAGAGTCTTATGGGGACTTTTCTGCCTGAGCTGGCTTCAAATTGTAATCCTCAAATCTCAGCCTCCTGTGTAGTTAAGATTATAGGCATGAGCAACCGGCGCCCTGCCTTCAGGCTATTTTTTAGAGGGTGAAAATAGAGAGAATTTTTTTTTAAAAAAATCATGCCTGTTTAGCAATTCAGCTAAATCCTCTCTGATTTCTTGGAGGATTGGATAAAAACTTAGTTTCAACTTGGTGATATTTTGATTTTGAGGCCTAACCTATAGCTTAGTCCAAAACAATTTCTCACTGTAAGATATTTGATTGTTGTTATTATCTTTAAGTAGTTGTGTAGAGGACTTGCCCTTCAACAAAGCAGTTTATGGATACAATGCGTCTTGATCAATGTCACCCCTTTTGTTATTTTCCCCCGTCCCTCCCAATCCCTTCCCTTCCCTCAATTTTCTTAATTTTGTAGGCTATTCATTGAGTTTAAGTATTGTCTTAAGGTAGTTGTATAAAGACGCTTCAATTCAACATGTTAGTATATAAATCCAATGCATCTTGTCTCTGGTACCAGACTAGCAGGTACAAATTTATTATGCATATGTATTCACTTCTGGATTTCTTTTGTAGGTCTATATTTACAAAAAAAGTGTTATTTTTATTTTGTGCTGGAACTGGGCTTGAACTCATGGCCATGGTGCTGTCCCTTAGCTTTTTGTGCTTAAGGCTCATGCTCCACTACTTGAACCCATCACATCTTCACTTCAGGATTTTTGCTAGTTTATTGGAGATAAGTCTGTCAGACTTTCTGCCTGTGTTAGCTTTGAACCAAGATAATGAAATCTCAGCCTTCTGAATAGCTAGGATTATAGGCATGAGCTACTGGTGCCCAGCTAAAAGTGTTATTTTTTGAAGAAAAAAAGAAGAAATTTAAGTCTTTCTTCCAAAACCAGTGCTTGATTTTTATTGCACACACATTGAATTCTGGGTCAAATTTATAATAAGCATCTATAGATTTTTTTCACCAGAATAAGATACTGTCTGCCAATCCTTGAGGATTGTTAAGCAAGAGAAAGCTTACTCATCCATGTAAGAAGTATAAACACTGGCAGAAAGTTTACTGTTCTTTTCTGAGGGTCATTCACAGAAACTTGGAACTTTCTTAGGGCCTGGAGTGAATCTCCTGTGAATTGCTTCAATTCACAAAGCTCTTCCTCTTCTTTCAAAACCAAACTCTTAGGATAAGCAGAACATCCAGATTCAGGGACAATAGCCTTTTTCCAATCATGTGTTTGTGTAAAAAGGAAGGAAAATACTGTTTGTTTGTTCTGCACTTTTTCCTAGTGGTTTTCAAATAAGACTTGAGACTTGCTGTAAAATAAGAAGTGAGGTCTGGCTTTGTCTTCCTCTTCTGGGAGGTAATTTTCAAACCCTTAGAAAGTCTTATCTGGTAAAATGTTTGTGTGTACCTTATGCCTTGTGCCTTAAGCAAGTCAGATGGTGACAGTAGGATTTAGAGCACTTACTCTGGGCCACACCAACAATGTAACTCAATAGATAGCTTTGCTTCTCATAGTTCCAGTTGAACCTCCTGAGGGCCTAGAGACCATGATCAGCCATATGGATATTTCACCATGCCTATGTAGTTTAAATACCAAAACTGAGAGAGCATCTCTGGTTGGCAATATGCTGTGTGTGTTGTCATGTATCTGTGCCAGGAAGTAATGCTATTTTGACTCTATGCAGAAATTCTATGTTTGGATCCTTTCCTGGATTCTACTTTTTCCATATGCTTCCGATCGCATGGTTGATTTTAACCAGCGTCCTTTGTTATAAGCTATAATTCTGTGTATCTTTCTTATGAGTTCTTTTATGAAAGAGGGTTGTTTAGGAATTGCCAAACTTGGCATTAGTTGCAGATATGAGAACAGTTTTATGACCAATTCCTCCAATAGCTCTGTAGCTTTCATACTTGGCATCAGCAATGGGTTCCACTAGATCAACCCTGACTTACTGAAAAAAGTGGTTTGGAAAGGGCAAAGCTAAAAAGGCGGCATCAATGAACCTTTAATTCTTAGAATTAAACTGCGATTGAAAGTGTGTTTGTGATCCATTATTATACATGAAAGTCAGTATAGAATTCAGAACCTGGCAGAGGGGCTTACTGGTCATACTGGAAACTCAAAACAATGAGATAAGACTAAATATTTAATCCTGTGGTATTTTAAAGCCTATTTTTATATTTTAAACTTTCTAGTTGATTTTTTCTTTTATTTTTATCTTTAAATGATTGTGCATAGGAGTTATCATTTAACAAGCAGTTTATGAATACAATATATGTTGATCAGTGTCACTGTTTTCACCATTCTTACCAATCCCTCCCCTACCTACCCTTGCCGGCACTCTGCTAATTTTGTAAGATATACATTGCATTCTTACCTGCATTTCCCCGCCTCGTTTCTTTATTCATTTACCCCGTCTCCCTTGACTCCACCTCATCCCTTTTGAGTACCCACTTTCTGGTGTTTTATTTTGATAAAGGTTGATTTTGGCTTTCTAGGGAATTGCACTATTTGAGATCTCCCTTGAATCTACTGTATTTCAGTTAATACATTTGTATAAACTTGCCTATCACCCAATATATTTACTTATGAGTTTGTAAGCTAAATCTAACTTTCTGGATCCTTTGTTTCTTTGGGGCCTGACTTTACTTAACATTTTTTCCAAGTCTTTCCACTTTTTTTTTTTAACAAATGGTATAATATCATTCTTTCTAATGGATGAGTAAAATTCCATTTTGTATATATACCATATATTCTTGATCCACTCATCCATTAAGGGGCATCTGAGCTGATTTCATACCTTGGCTATCGCAATTAGTGCCGTGGGAAATGGCTGTGCTGGTGGCTTTACTGTACCTGGTTTGTATTTTTTTTTTTTTTGCCAGTCCTGGGGCCTGAGCTTGTAATAACCAGCGGGCCGATAATGAGCGGAACCCAGATAATCAGTGAAAATCAGCGTGTCCCAGTGGCCCGGCCCGCTGGAGGGGGCAGGGCATCAAGAGGAGAGCCTCACCGCTCCATAAACCAGAGACCAGAGGGGGCGGGGCATCGAGAGGCTGACGTCACTGTCCTGGTAGCTTATGTATGTTCTGAGGAAAGAGGGGAAATTAACCAAGAAGACTGGAGTCCAGAGCAGGCGGAGAGAGCAATAAAGGAGAGCCGCAGAGAGGGGAGACAGCAGGGAGGAAAGCCTGCTGGAGTAGAGCAGGGCAGGCCTGAGGAGGGCAGGGCAAGCCTCGAGAGACCATTTGGGACCTTCCTCAAGTAGCCATTTTGGGCCTCTTCCAGAGGTCATTTGGGGCCTCCTCAAGGGGTCATTTGGGACCACCTCCCGAGGTCATTTGGGGCCTCCCTCTAGAGAGGCCTGTGGTGCGGCGCCTCCCGGAGCAGAGCAGGGCAGGCCTGTGTAGAGTGGAGAGGCCTGCAGTGGAGGAGGAAGGGAAGACAGGAAAAGCCTTCCCCTTTGGAGGTCTGGGGTTTGGGGGTTTGTAGACCGACTAATTGGTGGTTTGCAGACCAACTAAGGAAGGTCAGGGCTGCCCATTAGAGGCTTGGATTTGGTGGTCGAGGGTACGCTTGGTTCTGGGTATCTAGCCCAGGACAAGGAAATCGCAGGCCCCCTTTCCGGTGTGATTAGTGTAAATAATTTTTTTGTCGCCTTTAACTGTGCCTTGATGGATTGTCTCACTTTTCAGAGGCACTTCACTACTTGAGTCACAGCATCATTTTCAGTTTTTTTCTGTTTAGGTGGTACTGAGGAATCAAACCCAGGGCTTCGTGCATCCTAGGCAAGCACTGTACCACTAAGCCACATTCCCAGCCCTTGGTTTGTAATCGTTTGGAGTAAATGCCCAGGAGTAGAATTGTTGGGTCAAGAAGAACTTTCACTTTTTACAGAGTGGTTGAACAAGTTTACATTCCCACCAACAGTGTATTAGGGTTCCCTTTTGTCCTCATCCTCACCAACATCTGTTATTGTTTTTTGGGGGGCAGGGGGGTTGATAATGTCTATTCTAACTGGAATGAGATGGAATTTCAATATTGTTTTGGTTTACATTTCCTTTATGGACAGAAATGCTGAACATTTCTTCACATGTTGATTGGCCATTTTTACTTCTTCTGAGAGGACTCTCTTTAGCTCATGAGTTATTTATTAATTGTTGGTTTTGTGAGGGTTTAATTTTTAAGTTTTCCATATATTTTGGATATTAGGCCATTGTCTATCATGTAGCTGACAAAAATCTTCTCCCATTCTGTAAGCTGTCTTTTCAGCTTGTTGGCTATATTGTTTGTCATTAAGGAACTTTTTTGTTTATCAAGTCTTTGATTTGTTGTGATTCTGAATTTATACTAAGAAGGTTTGTACTTGTGCCAGGAGCCCTAATGTTTCCCCTATTCTTTTCTGCTATAGTTTCATGGTTTCAGGTCTTACATTGAGGTCTTTAATTCATTTTGAATTGGTTCTGGTACAAGATAATATAGAAGGATCTATTTTCAATTTTCTGCATGTGACTATCCAGTTTTGACCACTTGTTGAAAAGGCTGTCTTTCTTCCAGCCTATGTTTTTGGCTCCCTAATCAAATATTATATGTCTGTAGGTTTGTGGGTTCCTTTCTGGGTCTTATGTCCCATTAGTCCTCAGGCTTGTTTGCGTACCAGTACAAGCTGTTTTCATTATTATGGTTTTGAAAGAGTTTTTAATACTATTATTCGTCCAGCACTATTTTGCCTGCTAAGGATTGCTTTTGCTATTTGTGGTGTTTTGTTGTTCCATATGAATTTTTGGATTGCTTTCTCTATCTCCTTGAAGAATGGTGTTGGGATATTGAATTTGAAGATTGCTTTGGGTAGTTTTGCCATTTTGTGATGTTAATTCTTCCAATCCAGGAACATGGAAGGTCTTTCTATTTCCTTAAGTCTCCCTCAATTTCCTTCCTTAAAATTTTAAAGCTTTCACTGTAGAGGTACTTCACATGTTTGGTTAATTCCTAAATTAAAAAATTTTTTGTCACTTTTTAATTGTCAAAGTGATGTACAGAGGGGTTACATTACTTATTTTTCTAAGTTTTTTTTGAGGTTATTGCAAATGGAGTTGCTTCCCTAATTTCAGTCTCAATCTTCTTGTTGTTGACATACAGAAAAGCTACTGATATTGTGGGTTGATATTATATCCTCATACTTTACAAAAACTTTGAATCAACTCTAATAGCTTGGGGAAGGAGTCTGCATGGCACTTTAAGTACAAGATTATGTCATCTTTTTTTCTCTTGCCTTATTGCTCTAGCTAGGAATTCCAGTACTATATTGAAGAAGAGTGGAGAGAATGGACATCCTTGTCTCATTCCTGATTTTAGCGGGAATGGTTTTAGTTTTTCACCATTAAGAATAATGTTGTAGAAGTGGTGCTATGGCTCAAGTGGTAGAGTGCTAGCCTTGAGAACAAGGAGGCTCAAGAACAGTGCCCAGGCCCTCAATTCAAGCCCCATAACTGACAAAATGAACAATGTTGACTGTAGGTTTGTTATATACAGCCTTTATCATATTGAAGAATGTTCCATGTATTCTTTGCTTCTCCAGGGCTTTAATAAGTGGTGTTGAATCTTGTCAAAAGCTTTTACTACATCTATTGAGATGATCATGTGGTTTTTGATCTTACTTCCGTTGATATGTTGTGTTACATTTATTGATTTATGCATGTTGAACCAGCTTTGCATCCCTGGGATGAATCCTATTTGATTATAATGTATGATTTTTTTGGTTACTTGTTGAATTTGGTTGGCTGGAATTTTATTGAGAAGCTTTGCACCTATGTTCATCAAAGAGATAAGTCAATAGTTTTCTTTCTTTGATGGGTTCCTATCTGGTTTGGGGATGAATGTAATGCTGGCTTCATAGACTGAGTTTGGAGTTGATCTTTCTCTTTCTATTTCATTGAAGAATTTGAGGAGTATTGGTGTTCTCTTTTGAGAACTAGGCAGGCAGAGCAAACATTCTATGAGATGAGCAGATAAATACAGTAAGAACAGAAGAGACACAGCCCTAAAAGAGGAGGCATCATGCAGGAGCCATCACACACTTCTCTGTTCTAACACTTAATATCAGTGGGCTCCCATCAAAAGACATAGAGTGGCTGGTTGGCTCAAAAGGCAAGACCCATCCATCTTCTGCCTCTAAGAAGCATCTCTAACTGACAAAGACAATATGAACTTAAGGTAAAAGACTGGAACAAAGTCTTTCAAGCAAATGTCCCCCATAAACAGGCCATGGTAACAATACTAATTTCAGATAAAATAGACTTCAACTTAAAATGAGTCAGAAGAAACAAATAGGATATTACATATTAATAAAGGAAACTCTTTTTTAGGAGAACAGAACAATTCTCAGTATGTACCAAATGCTGGAGCTCCCAACTTCATCAAACAGATACTAATTAACCTAAAAACACACATGGATCCAAACATACTGATCATGGGTGATTTCAACACTCATTGTCACTTCTGGATAGATCATCCAGAAAATTCAGCAAAGGAAGCTCAGAGCTAAATAACTGCATTGACCAGATAGACCTAACAGACATCTACAGATTCTTTCACCCAGCAGCATAATACACATTCTTCTCAGCAGCCCATGGTACATCCTCCAAAATAGATCATATTCTAGATCACAGAGCAAATCACTGCAAGTTCAGGAAAATCAAAATTACTCCTTGTATCTTATGGCATTGTTGTATATAATTGCTAAACTGAAAGTTGTTGGAAGTTGGGTAGATTGATGTTGAAGGAACTCATGTAAATTGGCTCCCCTTCTCTTTATTTGTAGAAATTTATAAATGTGAAGGGCAAAGATGATGAGACACCTGAACTTGAACCAACTGTGGTATTGGGATGCCAGATTAGTAAAGGCTGGGGGACCTTATGCTAAATAGCAGTAGAGATCAACACTTGAATAAAATAGTGTCACCCATAACATTGGTAGCATCACTGGTAGCTTTTCTGAGTAGTTTATTGGAGATAAGAATCTCACAGACCTTTCTGCTGGCCTGGCTTCAAACCTCAATCCTCAGATCTCAGCCTCCTGAGTAGCTAGGATTATAGGGGTGAGCCACTAGAGCCAGGCTTATCTTGGTTTTCTTTAAGACCATGTTTCAATGCATATGCTACATTACTCCTGGAGGCACCAGAGAGAGAAATCTTATGGCATAGAAATGGTAGAGATGTGACCAAGCCACATGTCACAAATAAGACAGCTCTTTTATTGGGACTTCAGTTGGCCAGCAGAAGGGAGCAAACACTGATCTGAGAGTGATCAGGGAGCTCACCTATCAAAGGGACAGCAGGCTTTTATTGATCTGTTGGGGTGGCTAATTGGTTAACTTCCTGTAGTCACTGCCCGTGACACAGTTGAAGACCTTTTTCTTGTGCCCAAGGAACCTGGCCTGGTACTTGACACTCATAACTGCAGAATTACAGCACTTACAGTTTAGTCTCAAAGAACTGTGAGTAGTTAAGCTGCCAAGAATTCATGATGTCAGGGTTAAAGATACACACACCATTTCCAATGGGCAGTACACTAAGATACCCTTGTATTGTGGTCTTGGACAAAACATTTTAAATGATTAGCATGTCTACATGCAGAGTTGACTAGAATCTGATCCAAGGGTTATGACAGCAAAGATAATAGACACAATATGAAGACAGATGGCAAGCCTTTTGTCCCATTTTAGTATAATCTACCACATAGCTGTAGGCTGTAATGAAGAGTCAGCGTTATTAACACTGACTTAACAGGTAGTAGCCTTCAGTTAAACAAGGTGTCTCATGCCTATAATCCCAGCTACTTGGAAGGCTGAGATTGGTCCAGCTCAGGCAAAAAGTTGGCAAGAGATCTTGTCAACCAATAAAGCTGGGCATGGTGGCATGTGTCTGTTACCTCAACTATTAGGGAGTCATAAATAAGAGGATCTCAATTCAGGATAGCCTGGTCAAAAAATGCAACACCTATTCAAAAATATAATTGAAGCAAGGAGGACTGGGACTTACCTCTAGTGGTACATAGCACTTGTCTAACAAGCTTGAGGCCCTGAGTTCAAACCCTGGTACTTTCTCTAGAAAAAAAAGCCTTCAAATTTCTGCAATGTAACTTAGGCAGCCATATAAAAACAATGTTATTTATAGCAATCTAGTGTGGAACTAGATATTAGTCAGCTGTGGGATCTCTAAAATTAGTGGTTTTTAACCCAATTGAGAAAATCCTGACTTTGCTCTGTCAGATTATCTGACATCTGAGTTGATTCTGGGGGTTAACTTAAGGTGTTTTATGGGACAGGGTTTTTTCTCAATAACAATTTCTCCTTCTACTTTTTTTAAATCATTTGTGTAGCCATTTCACACCCCAACTGGTTTTAATTTGATTTAGTCATAAAAGACTAATGGTTTGTAACTATTCTTACCTATGGCCTAATCTGACATTTTGTGACACCAGTTATTGAAAGTATATTATTAAATAGGCAATAGGTTAAGGTCCAGAGTTCATTAACCTTTTATCCCCTTGTGGTGGTCCCTACCTGTCTACTGTAGTTGTGATCAGTAGATAAACTGTGATAAAGTTCACTCTAAGCCATTTTAAACCTTGAGCTTCCAAATATCTTAAGAGCAAGAGGTTAGTTATATTTAAGCTAAGGTTGTTTAAGCCTTAATCAAATTCTAGCTGCTTTTGAGACTGGTAAGTTAGTGACTTTTGTGTGAATTACAAAAAGTGCCCTTTATAGGCAAAGTCTAAGGGGTGCACAGCTTGGTAACTTGGGTGCCACCTTTGTTTAACTTGGGAAAGATATCTCCTTTGAGTAAATAGCCAAAGAGACTTGATCCTGAGCTGGATTCTAGACTCCTCTCCCTTTTCTCCAAATCCTGATGACTCTGTTCTTTAGTTTCTCAAATCCTTGAAGAGTAAACTATTATCTTGAAGGTAAGTTATCCCCTCTAGAGGAGCCCATAAGCCATCAATGACCAGAACACTTACCTTCATATATACCCCATATGAAGAACTACTGTTTTATCATAGTCTATGTGAATACTGGATCAATTATAATCACTCATTTGATATTATAACATGAACAAGGTCATTGACATTTGCAAAGGAACCACCATCATACTCTCTTCAACATTTGAAAACATACATCAGTTTATATGAACTTACTTACTCCTTCCTTCCTTCCTCCCTGCTTGCTTCCTTCCTTCCTTCTTCCCTCCTCCTCTGCCTCTCTTGCTCTTTTTACTTTTTTCTTTTTTAAATATTTATTTATTATTGTGAAAATACTGTATAGAGGGGTTACAATTACATGGGCAAGATAATGAGTACATTTCTTGTCAAGCATTGTTGCCTCCTCCTTTGTTTCTTTTTTAAATTTTGAGACAGGATCTATCTACTATGAAGATCAGACTGGACTTGAACTAATGATCCTCCAGCCTCAATCTCTCAAGTGCTAGGATTACAGACATATACCATCACATCTGACCTCATTTTCTTCTAGTACTGGGGATTAGATTCAGGCCCTCTAGACAGGCCTACTACACGGTCATACCTTTATCACCTTTCTGTATTGAATATTATCTTTTTTTGGGGGGTGGGTCCAGTCATGGGGTCTGAACTCTGGACCTGGGCGCTGTCCCTCAGTTCTTCAGCTCAAGGCTAGCACTCTACTGCTTGAGCCACAATACCACTTCTGGCTTTTTTCTTTTTGCTTCTGTGGTGCTGAGGAATTGAACCCAGGGCCTTACGCATGCAAGGCAAGCGCTCTACCACTGAACCACCTTCCCAGCCCCTGCATTGAATATTTCCAAGGTAAGGTTTTGCTTTATGCCTGGTCAGGCTTAACAGTTGGTCTTCATCCTTGTGCTTCCCCAAGTCACTGGGGATGACAGGCATGTGTCACAGTGTATTGCCATCTGTTGAGATGGAGTCTTTTTAACTTGTTTTTTTCCACTCTGACTACCTTTGTACTATAATGCTCTGATCTCCACCTCAAGGATTATAGACAAGTCAATTCTCTCTGCTGGTTCCTTCATTTCTTGATTGTAAGGCAGCTATACAGATCCTCATGGCAGTCCTTTTTTGGCTGGCTCCAGCTTATCACCACTTCCAACTAGAAGATTATAATAGTGGTTTTGCATCTTAAGAGTATCCATTCAGGGGCTGGGAAGGTGGCTCAGTGGTAGAGCACTTGCCTTGCATGCCTGAGGCCCTGGGTTTGATTTCTCAGCACCACATAATAAGCAAAAAGAAAAATAAAGCCAGAAGTGGCGCTGTGGTTCAAGTGGTAGAGTGCTAGCCTTGAGCTGAAGAGCACCCAGGCCCAGAGTTCAGACCCCACGACCGGACCCCCCCCCCAAAAAAAAGTGTGTCAGTTCAGACCCTTTATTCAACAGCCTTAAAATTATGGATATTAGCTGGGTACCTGTGTCTCATACCTGTACTCCTAGCTACTCAGAAGGCTGAAATGAGGATGATGGTTTGAGGCCAGCCATGATGTGGCTCAAGTGGCAGAGTTCTAGCCTTGAGCAAAAAACTCAGGGACAATGCCCAGGCCCTGAATTTAAGCCCCAAGACTTGTGTGCATGCCCACACACACACATGTATGCACATACACACACACACATACAATCATAGGTGTTAAGAAGAAAAAAGACAACAAAAAAGAAAAAAAATTATGACTATTCTCTTTTCCTCAGTGCATATTCCTTCTGGTAGGTTAAGTTGCTACTGGGGAAGGATTTATCTTCTTGAAATGTTTCTACATGCATGTCTTTCTAAAATGGACATTGCTGTTGCTTCAGTCATTGAGCTTCACATCTGGAAACTAATAAGAGATTGTGATTTTTCACTGTGGTGGCTGCGCAACAGCTTTTTCTTTCCCTTCGCCTTGATTCTATGTTGTATAAGCAAAATAATACTGTACTTGGATGTGCAGCTCTCTTGCTCATGGGTATGCTATAGTTACTAGCTGTTGTCATGGGACTCAGGATAAAACTGTTTTGCTTACCACTTTGACTTGGGAGACATAGTCAGTGTGATGATCCCCACCAAAAATCTAAGTTACTATTCACTGGTAGAAAGTTTCTTATATTGTCTAGCCTCAGTCCCTCCCACTGCAAGAAACTCTTTCCCCCTGAGCCCCTTTCCCTTGGAAAAGAGGTATATATCTATGGGAACAAAAATGTGAAATAAAAGAAAAACAGAACAAAGTTATTGATAAAGGGCAAACCTTTTGGTAAAGAAAAACTGCAGGATAAGACTGACCAGCCATCAGCCTTAGCCCCTTTCCCATCCTTGCTAAAAAGCAAAAGCACATCTTGCCTTCTCTCAAGCATCCCAGGCTGGCAGCTTTGCAGTTTACCACAAACTTTGCTGACAACTCAGCTGTACTGAGTTGCTGTATTAGTCAAGAGCTTATAATAAAAATCATTTCTGTAAAAAAGATTTCAGTGCACTCCCCCGATGGGAATGAGTTTCTAATGTTTTAAGAACCTTAGGAATGAGTTGCTAATGTTTTGAGATTTAAAATAAACTACCCCTTCCCAACGTTGTTTTGACATCTGTAAGCCAAGGATATGTTTTTGACTTTTTTGTAATAATGTCAATAGCATTGATAGGTTCGATCATGCTGACTAAGTCAAAATTATGTTTTGCCTGTGCTTTGTGACTCAGGGCTATGTTTTGCTTCTGCAACCTTACTTGCTTGCTTTGGTAAACACCACCTATGTGAAACCTCTTCCTATAAAAATCCCCTATGAAAAGCAAATGCTTGTTCTCCAGCTCTGCAAACTGGGGACAGATGCCACATGGATAAATAAAAAGCTTCCAGCCAGATTGACTGAGTGCTGGTGATTACTTTCATTGATCATGGGTTTGAGTCCTACTGACTCTGGGAAGCTGGAATATTCCAGACAGATGATAGATTCTTTGGCCTCATATTATAACCTGTTCTAAAATTCTCACATCAGAGCTGTTTACTCCTTTTCCATAGTTTTTTCCACATGATTGGAGGCATGGCTCAGGTGGTAGAGTACCAGCCAATGAGAAAAAGTGTCAGATACTGTTACAAATATGCTTTCCAAGAACCATTGGAATCACAACACTAGACATGAAAATAAAAAATTGTCTCAGCAAGGAAAATTTTACTTCTGCAGAAGGGTGTGTTATCAGCCAAAAACTCTGGTGAGCAAGTTTACAGAGAAGTCAGGCTGCTCCCCTCTTTATTCCTAATGCAGCAGGCTCTGCTCCTCTGCTCAGATTGGTTGAGTTCAGGTTCATAATCTGCTAGTGCTTGGCTACTTTAAATAGGGTAAGAATGTATTTATATAAGGTGACTTTGAAATAAGATTAACAGTACACAAGTAATCTCAAAAATATACTTGTGCTTGCTACTATTTCTTAAACAATCTGAGTTTTGTCTTCTGAGGTGTGTTGTAGTTCCATTTCAGAAAAACTAGTTAAGACAAAAAGCTTACATTTCAAAAATCCTTCCTTATCTCAAAACAGTTCCTCTTTTACTTTCAGGCCAAAACACAAACTTTTAAGCAACACACTGATAGAAAAGACAATTTTTCTCACAATACCAAGTTTCTAGTCCTGGTCACAGATGTAAAAGGAAGGAAGGGAGGAAGGAAGGAAGGAAGGAAAGAAGGAAGGAAGGAAGGAAGAACCAAATAGTCTTTTCCACTATCTGCCTTATTTATTATACATTATTGTCATGTTCAAGATTCACGGAGTTATCCCGGTAAGGTCTAGAATCAGATTGAGGTGACTTCCAGAAGGCTAATGAGTTATGGAAGACTGCTCCCATTTCAATAAGCTCTGCCCTGTCCTGTCTTGTATTTCTTTGTGTTAATACCCTTAAGTCACTTAAAGATATTTTATCACTTCCACCTGACCTATATTTGCAAATCAAGCAGTTCTTAACGTACATGCTATTTTGCTATATATAAAGGCTATCACTTCATTTATACAGTATTTTAACCTGATCTTAATTATTGGTCAGGAGAAAACTATGAAGTTAGGGATAGCTCTTTATATAAATAAGCATTATCTTGAGAAGCACTGACCTTTTTGAGCTTTTGTAGTGTCTCTAAGAATATCGAGTTGTTTCCCTTTAATTAAAAGGAGGGAACTTCTACCAACCCGAAGGGTGCAGAAGAGTCTATTTATTCATATGTATTCATCACATTCTGTTTGTCCTGACTTTGAGTAAGGACGCCTTTTGAGGTCATACACAAATCTTCATTGTTGTTCTCTTACTCATAAAATCAAACCCTGAGGCAGGTTTTCAGCATGTTCTATCCTCTGGCAGAAGAGGAAATTATGTTATGGAAGCTTGCTAGATTCCAGAGTATTTACATTAATATTTGGCTACAAGGGCTTCTTCAAGGTTTTTATAGTAGTTAACGAGTTAGCACACTCCCAACCCTTATAATTAGCACTGCTGTCGAGTTATTTGTGTTAGCTATCTTAAAATCCAGCACTTCACTTTAGAAACCTTCACTTAGAAACCTTGCTTCATCCTCATCTCAGGAACCTTGTGGTACAATTGTATGCAAAGGGTGATAACCACTTCACTTACTATAAGTAATGGAGTACTCATTTCCATTTGAGCAGAAAGTGATTGAGTTCTAGGCCTCTACCATTGTGTTTATTAACTCCCTAACCCCTCAAAAAGAAAGGGAAGGACAGGAAAGGAAAGGAAAGGAAAAGGGAAAGAAAAGGAAAAAGGAAAGGAAAGGGCCTGCACCAGGGGTTCACACCTGTAATCCTAGTTACTCAGGAGGCTGAGATCTGAGGATCGCAGTTCCAAGCCAGCCTGGGCAGGAAAATCTGAGAGACTCTTGTTTCCAATTAACCACCAGAAAACTAGAAGTGGTACTGTGGCTCAAGTGGTAGAGCACTCACCTTGAGCTGAAGAGCTCAGGGACAGCACCCACACCCAGAGTTCAAGCCCATGACAGACAAAAAAGAAAAGGAGAGAGGGAGAAAGAGGAAGGGAAAGAAAGAAGGGAGAGTAAGGTTTGCTGAAAGAAGACTGTCACATGGTTCATTGGGGAAAGAGCAAACTGCCTGCTCACAGGAGATGGAGGCATGCAGACAGAAAAGCGGGATTATATGAAGAAAGGAGGGGAGGTCTGACCACAGTGGATGCGGAAGTGATCTCAGAGCCTGGGGAGCCTCTCACTGTCCGAAGGAGGCGTGACTGGGGAGGTTTAAGAAGTGACCTCTGGTCTGGGAAGGTGGCTCAGTGGTAGAGCGTTTGCCTTGCATACCTGAGGCCCTGGGTTCGATTCCCAGCACCACATAAGCAAAAAGAAAAAAAAAGCCAGAAGTGGAGCTGTGGCTCAAGTGGTAGAGCGCTAGCCTTGAGCTGAAGAGCTGAGGTACAGTAGATGAATGGATCAAGAAAATGTGGTATATATACACAATGGAATTCTATGCCGCCATCAGAAAGAATGACATTGCCCCATTTGTTAGGAAATGGAAAAACTTGGAAAAAATTATATTAAGTGAAGTAAGCCAGACCCAAAGAAACATAAGTCCCATGGTTTCCCTTATTTGTAATATCTAGTATATGCATGAGTCAAGCGGAAAAGGTCAGATATGTGATGTCAGGAAAATGAACCCTTAGATATGTATTTTAATGTTTTTTTCTTTCATGCACGTGTTTCTAACGCATTTATAAGATTATCTCTTTGTTGCTTTGTATGTCCCTCCCCCACAGTATAACCCCTGCTTTCACTATATTTGATGTCAGTATAACTTGTGGAGGAGATGGGGAAAAACCAGTTGTTTAAGGATACAGGTGGACCTGTTGCAACAATGAGAAGTACAAGTTGTCATGTCCAAAATGAGCTTTACAACGTTGGTGGGGGGGGGGGAAGAAGGATTGGGATTGGGGGGAGGGGGGAGGCTGTGAAGGGATGTGAAGGGTAAACAAAGGAGGAGGCTGCAATGCTTGGTAAGAAATGTACACATTATCCTGCCCATGTAATTGTAACTCCTCTGTACAGTATGTTCACAAATAAAATTAAATTGAATTAGAAAAATTTTTTTAATTAAAAAGTAAAAAAAAAAAAAGAGCTGAGGGACAGCACCCAGGCCCAGAGTTCAAGCCCCACTGGACCCCCCCCCCAAAAAAAAGAAGTGACCTCAGTGGATGAGGAAGTGAGCTCAGAGTCTGGGGTCCTTTGCTGACTCACAATCAGGTGATTGGCAGTCAGTCACCTGGCTTCAGGCAAGCGATTTCTGATAAGATTATTCACACTGTCTTTCATGAAAAGAAAGCGGGGAGGGGGTGTTCTCCCAGGCAGACCTAACAGTGATATAAGGTGAATCATGCCAGAAGCCACATTTTGGAATATGAAATATTGTAGTCTTTATTATACAGTTAGCAGGCTGCAGGCATCCCATTGTTACAAAGGCCTGCAGCCCCTCAAATACACATAACACAGCTAGGAAACAGGCTAGAGAGGAAAGAAAGAGCAAAAACAATACCAACAAGCCAATTCAGTTCTGATGGAGAGCTGAATGGGGACACCATGAAGACCAGAGACAAGCCAGGAGACCGGACACAGGACACAGAGACATACGGCATGGTGTCCCAGCACCTATGCTGTTCCAGGTCAGGGGGCCGGGTCACAGGACATTCCCAGTCCCAGGCACTGGACTGACAGGTTCAGCAATCTATCAGCCAAGTCCCCACTTCTGTCTCCAGGGATCCAGGAATGCCTATCACCTTCGGGGGAAGGGGGCATCACCTTCTTCCACCATTAAGACAAGCTGCCAGACCTTAAATGAACATACTCAGGTACCAGAATTTGATTAGCGGTAAGAGTCTCTCTGATTTTCCTACCCTGTGATCCTCAGATCTCAGCCTCCTAGGTAGCTAGGATTACAGGTGTAAGCCACTGGCACCGGGCTCTGCTTTGTGTTTCTATAACAAATTACAGTGAGTTTCAGGAAGATGGTGGAGGAGAAGCTGGAGGCTAAGCAAGCTCTCACATAGAAAGTAGTTTTAGTGTTCCAGTGAACAGTCCTAAGCTAGAGAATCACACCAAGTGTGCCATCACAGTACAGTTAGGCCAGAGAGGGAAAATCCAGGCAAGGAGACAGATCTGAGCACTTGCCAGCAGTCGCAGCTGTGGCTGCAGTGGCGGTGGCAGCGGCCGTAGCCGCCATACCTGCAACACAGAGAGTCCAGGACAAAGGAGCCAGACATGGCGGGCCAGTGGATTCTACTCAACACCAGCAAGAACTGACAAGGAGCAGACATCTTCATCCTGCAGATCACAGACCAGAGATGACCCAGGAACCAAGACTCCAGTGTGAGTAGAAGCCTGACATCCTCACTCCTTCTCAGGGAGCAGAGGAGGGAAGGCCACCCCTTCTCCCCACTACCAGAGATCTCCATCTTTGATACTGACAATGGCCCAGCTGAGCAGCTAGCTCCAACTCGGGCCTTAGAAGAAAACTAGAGTCATTTAGCAGGTCACGGGAACCTAACCTGACCTGCCAGGCTCAGCTCCACCCAGGGAAAAGTCACCCAGCCCAGGCCGCCAGCCCTAGGAGTGGCTTTCTTCACTGGGTAAACAGAGCCAGAGGCTTCCCCCACCCCCTACAACAGCCTTGACAATCAATTGAAATTCAGTAAACATAAACCCTGAGAATGGCTCCAGGCTGGGCTCTGTGAGTGTCTCACAAGCTAGCCCCTCAGGGAAAAGCTACTGTTTGCTGAAAGGCCTCAAGCTACCCAGAACCTAGCCTCATCACAGCATCTCCAAACTAGAGGACACAGCCATCTCCCTCTTATGTGATACTCAAAGCAGATCTCCCTCCTATTGAATTAGCCTGGGAGGAGGATAACAAAATCCTAGGTAAAGCAGAGCACTTTTCTGCCTGCTCAAACAAACTGACTTAAGAAACCAACCAATCCATGGGAAAATCAAACACCACAAGCAGACCAGAGACTCCAACAAGAGACTGGTTATGGAAACAAGGGAGATACAGGATCTTCCCATCCCCCCCCAAAAAAATCAAAGAACTCTTTTTTTGTACCTTTTATAAAAATTTTTTTCTTCTAAAACTTTTTTTAATTTTTAATTTTTAACTTAAAAAATTGTTTTCTAGTAACTTTTTTTCTTCCTCTTATAATTTTTATTTTAGGGGTATATGTGTGTGTGCTTTTTTTTTCTTTTTTTCTCTTTTCTTTCTTTAAAAAAATTTTTTTGGTTAGCTCTACTGAACTTTTGATCCTTTTTTTCTTCCTTTCTCATTCTTTTCACCTTTTCTTCTCTTTCATTCTTCTTTGCATGACTTAATTGCTGTTCTGCTCATCCTCAGATATACCCATAGTCGATTATTAGACCTTATCACCCATTGTGTACACACTTAATCCAGAAATTTATTACTCAATTCAAAACCTCTTAGACTTAAATTCCTTAATAGCAGTACTACCACTTTATACCTATATAATATTTTAAGCATTTTTATTTTTAAGTTTTTCACATCTCCTTTATATCCCTCCCCTTCTCTCATTCTATCCATGTTCTTCTCTGAACATTTTTCATTTTCAAATTTGTATAATTTTTAAGCATTGCACTTTTTAATTTTTGCTTTTCTATTTTTTCTTCTCTCTTTTTTTTCTTTCTGTTGCTTCTTTTTTTCTCTCTCTCTACTTTCATTCTATCCAACCTATTTCCCACTTTGAGATTAGGACTTAGTTAACTCTCCCTCTGCCTTTCCACATCCCTCTAATCCTATTTTTACCCACATCTCTCCCTAAACCTAATAATTTCTGGTTTGCCAAATTCTTCTTTGCTGTTCATAGCCCATTAATATATAGTTGTTTGATGTTGAATAGATATATCTGTTGAACTAGATTGTGTCTGCAGACTTTTGACTGTGCAACTACAGACTTTGGTTGATGCTTGCCTTAAGATAGTGTTCTAGCACAAAACTGGTGTTACTTTCATCCCAAATGGGCAGAGTAAGCCGGGAAAACATAAGAAAAATGGTAAGTCAGGCTATCTCAACTCCCACTCATGATAATCAGGGGACAGAACAGATAATGAATAATCCAGAGGAGAGTTCCCAAATAGCTCTACAAACACTGCTGGTAAACATGGTAAATGAAAAGATTGAAAACTGCAAAGAACTCTGTATGAGCGTGATAAGGAGAGAGAGGAGGCAAAACAAAGGTTAATGCAGGAATATCATAAGTGTGAGGAATCTACTCAAAACTTGACACAGGAATTGCATGAGCAGCTTGAGAACACTCAAAGAGAAAGTCAGGAATGGCATGAACAGGCTGAGAATACTCAAAGAGAACTACAGGAATTGTGTGAATGTGAGGAAGCTAAGCAAAGAGTAATACAGGAGTTGTGAGAGTGGGATGAGACTACACAAATATCACTAAAAGCATTCATGGAATCCATTAACAGAGAGCTGAAGGAAGTCAGGGAAACCACAAAGGGAATGCTGAATAAAACCCAACAGAAAGAAAGGGAGTCCAAGGAAACCATAACCAATCAACTAAGTGATTTGAGAATAAACACTGAACACCAAATTAAGGAAGTAAAGAAGTTCATACAAGATCTAAAACAAAGCTCCAACAAAGAATTTGAAACCATCAAAACTGACCAATTAGAAGGAAAAGAAATAAAAAACAAAGTAGAAAGTCTTGACAGTAGGTTAGACCATGCAAAAGATCTAATCTCGGGGATTAAAGACAGCCTAGATATTATAGAGAAAGAACATACAACCATCCGAGAAAATCCAAGAAATACGATAGATCTATTCAACACTTGGAAGACACCATCAGAAGGCCTAATCTGAGGATAATGGGTGTAGAGGAGCACCTAGAAACAGAAGTTAATGGTCTAGGAAATTTGTTTAACAGGATCCTAGCAGAGAATTTCCCAAACAAGCAAAAAGATAAGCCTATTCAGATACAAGAAGCTTTTAGAACTCCAAATAGACCAGACCAGAATAGGACATCCTACCGTCACATTATAATCCACACAGGATCAATTCAGACCAAGAAAAAGATCCTTAAAGCTGTCAAGGAGAAAAGATTAATCATCTATAAAGGGAAAACAATTAGAATCACCTCAGATTTCTCAGCAGAGACAAATCAAGGCAAGAAGAGCCTGGAATGATGTATGCCATGCCCTAAAGACAAACAACTATCAACCAAGAATACTGTACCCAGCTAAACTCTCCTTCATAACTGAAGGTCAAATAAAAACCTTCCATAGCAAAAAATTGAAACAATATATCTCCACCAAACCAGCCCTACAAAAGATTCTTAAAGATGTCCTACACATAGAAAACCAACAAGACCACAATAAAGGACAAGAAACCACACCCAAATTGAGAATCCAAGAACCATAGGAAGAACCCAGTTGCTGCAGCCCCCAAGAAGGTGGATAAAATGGCAGGAACTCCCAAATACCTCTCAGTCCTATCTCTCAACATTAACGGACTTAATTCTCCAATAAAGTGACATAGACTGTCTAGTTGGATTAAAAAGCAAGATCCTTCTATCTGCTGCCTTCAGGAGTCACATCTTGCCCATAAAAACAAATGTGAAAGGCTGAAACAAAATCTACCAAGCAAACGGCCCCCATAAACAGGCGGGAGTTGCAATCCTAATATCAAATAAAATAGACTTCAAATTAAAATTCCTGAG